>NC_134687.1:111813481-112413481 GCF_050947455.1 Rhinoderma darwinii
TCTGTGCGGCATTGATGCGGACAGTTGCGGAGGAAATCCGCCACGTGTGGGCATGCCCTAAATCTTCATATCTGTGGTGACATCATCCAGACTCTAAACTCATTTGCTGTGTCTACTTGACTTTATTTTTCCTCCAAGGATTACAATGTTTAATTGAAAAAATAAAACAGACCGTATCTTGGAATGTTAAGAAAAGTTATCACAACCTAAATATTTACGCATACTGGCTGTACTTTCCTATAAAATCACCTGTATACATTGACTGTATTTTATAATTATCTCTTCCAAACTACTACAGTGGTAGCAAAAATGGACTTTTTTATATTCTGTAAACTTGTGACTATATTATATATGTATGCAAACTTAAACACAATTTAAGGAGGACAGCATGGAAATGGGGGCAGTGTTCCTTTTTTATTTATTTATTTTTCTCATATTTTTATTATTATTTTTTTGCTTTACCACAGTAGCCCTGTATGTACAGACTAGAGCTTGGGTTTTGCAGTGCCTCTAGTGGTCATATCACCAATGAAATGGATTGTCTTTGCTGATCAGTACAATTTGATCTGTAGCTATTATAGTATATGTTACCATATATACCTCCTTGCAAATACATACACAGAATCACATTGTATGTCATCTACTGTTTTAGATGTGTAATATGCTTATTTAATACTAAAAATGTATTTCCAAAATATTCAGAAACCAGGGAAGTAAAGGCCCCATAGCAAAATCAACGAACTGTAGTAATACAAAAATGAGCATAACTGTTTTCATATCAGCAGCAACTTTAGAATGATTAGTAGTGTTATATAAGATTGTCACAAAAGGGAACAACGATCCAGCACTTTAATGGGAATCTCCAGTCTCTGGGCCCCATAGTAGCTCCTATGGCTTCTACTAATGTAAATACACCAGGAACATTTTTATACTCTTTGAAGCAGTATTTTTCACATAAAATTACTGTTACCTTTGAATTTACTGTATTCTTTATAACAGGGCTACATAGCCTTTTTTGGTCTTTGGGCCACATTTTCACATTGACCCCTTCCCGACATCCAACGTATATACTCATCACTGTCACCCCATCAGCCCCATGTGATGCAATCACGGGAGGGGTAATAGGTTGTCATGGCAACTGGGGGCCCTACGTACAGAAGTATTGACGTGTACTCGATGCACGATCAAGTGATTGCATAGTCAAGTCCCTGACAAAATTAAATATTTTGTTCAGCCTACCTCCCAAAAAAATAGAATAAAAAGTGATCAAAAAGTTTTATTTTCAGTTAAAATAGTACACATGCAAACATTAACTCATCCTGCAAAAAAAACAAGTCTTCATCACAGGTTAGTTGATGGAAAAATAAAAAAGTTAGCCTATGAGAATATCATTTTTTAAAGTGTTTTTATTGTCAATCAGTAGTAAAACATAAAAAAAAAATCTATATTACTATATATTACTGGTCCTTAAGGATAAAATGAATTATGTCAGCTGAGGGGTAAAATGCACTTAATGCACCTGAGTTATGAATTAATTATATTTAATTCAGACAAAAAAAAATCTAAATTTACAATAAAAAAGAGAAACTTTCAGGAGGGTTTTTCCAATTTTAATGTGATTGCTAGGAGGTTAACGGGTTAAACGTTATTTATAAAAAACTTTATAATGCTCTAAGCAACACTACAGCTACATGGCAATAATGTCACATTCTGTCCGTGCCGAAGTAAATTACGTCCGACTGCAAACAGATGAGACTAAATGGGGAGGTTCAGGAAAACTGCTTGCCAGAACAACTATCTTTGTTGTCTATCGCAACCAATCACAGCACAGCATTCATTTTTCAATAAGAAACTAAAGCTGCACTGATTGGTTGCTATGGGCAACAAAGATATTTCACCTTGACGACCATGACATATGGTACGTCATGGTGCCGAGGGAGAAGTATGAAGCGGGCTCACGCGCTGTGCCTGCTCCATACGCTGCGGCTGTCAACTGCGGCTGTCACCTGCACTAATGCCCAGGAACAGCGATCATGGTGTTCCTGGCTGTTTAACCACTTAGATGCCACGGTTAATCGCGACTGCGGCATCTAAGTCATTAGAAAGAGAAAGCGGCCACCTCCGACAGCATATCACCCCCCCCCCCGGCACGCAATCGCGGGGTGCCGATGGTTGTCATGGCAGCCCAGCGACCTAATGAAGGCTCCCAGGTCTGCCTTCCTTGTCTCTGTTAAGCCGTGCCTCTGCAGGGCTTAACAGAAGCCTGTAAATATGACAATGCACTGCAATACATTAGTATTAGTACATTAGTATTGCAGTGTATTGAACTATAGATTTGACAATCGCTATTTCAAGTCCCCTAGGGGGACTAATAAAAAGTGTAAAAAAAAAAGCTAAATAAAGTTGTCAGGAGTGGCAAAAAAATGGAAAAGTTTAAAAAAAAAAAAAACTTTTTCAATTTTTGCTCTAGAGTAATATATATATATATATATATATATATATATATATATATATATATATATATATATATATATATATATATATATAAAAGAAAATTGGTATCACCGCATCGATAAAAGTCGGAACTCTTTCAATAGAACATTATTTAACTCGCATGGTTAATGCAGTATGAAAAAAAAATTCTGAATCACAGTTTTTTTGTCAACTATGAAATGTAATAAAAAGTGATCAAAAAGTCGTACGTACCTAAAAATGGTACCAATAAAAACTACAGCTCGTCCTGCAAAAAAAAAAAAGCCCTCACACCGCTCAATTGAAGGGAAAAAAAATTAAAAAAAAGTTATGGCTTTCAGAATATGATGATATATATATATTTTTTTTAACAAATAGTTTTGGTAAAAGTAGTAAAGCATTAAAAAAAAATTGGTATGGCTGTAAATAAAACCAGCATAATAGTTAATTTGTCGTTTTTACCTCCCGGTGAAAGACGTAAAAACGAAACCCCCCAATAAAATGGAAAAAGAGGAATCAAGTTTTTTCCGATTCCACCCCACATAGAATTTTTTTTCCGTTTCCCAGTACATTATATGGTACCATATAGTGCCAATAGAAACGACAACTCCTTTAGCAAAAAAAAATACGCCTTCACAGCCCTCCATTGATGGAAAAATAAAAAAAGTTATGGCTCCTGGAAGGCGGGGAGTGAAAAACGAAAACAAAAAAAACAAAAAATGACTACGACTGCAAGTGGTTAAGCAGTTTCCATGAAGTCTCAACAGCAAAACGGTGTTTATTGCCCATAGCAACCAATTACAGTGCAGCTTTGGTTTCTTATAGTGCTCTTGAAAAATAAAACCTATGCTGTGATTGGTTGCTATGGACTCCAAATACAGGTTTTTCTGTTGGACAGTTTTCATTAAAAACAGCCCCAATGTGTATGGCCCCTATGCTTCAAGGTTGGTAAAGTAAACATTGTGGATGTCTGTCCTGTGGGCATTGAGGGCAACAAGTAGCCTCTGGGCAATGCATTGTACATGTCTGCTTTAAAATATATTAGAGAATTATTCACACACAGTGTGATTAATGGGATCATTATTGTTGGCAGTAGAAACAATCTAAAGATAGATCAGGGCAGTCTTAGGAAATATCAAATTCCTAGTAGTTGCTCTGTGAATCTGTCAGCAAACTACAGACTGCCTGCCTTTTAAATAACCCTATGGCAGACTGGCTGTAGATTGTGTCTGTAGTCTGCTAATGAATTTGCTGGAAAGCCATGGAAAAAACATAATTTAAATGCTAATACGAATAATAACTCATCAATTATAAAGTGATGAAATATTGTAACCTTACTGAAGTCAGTCTGAAATCCGTTTGGACCACTAGCTAAATGGTCCTTAATATGGTACTTGAGCTTATACTTACATTTCCATTGCTGGGAGTTGAAGGGACAGGTATCCAAATGTATGGCTACATGTCGAGTGAGAGTTCATTTTCAAATGTATAAAATAAGGGATTATTCCCACGAACGGTATTATCGGCCGTGAGACAGCCGTTTTTTTTAACGGCTGTCACACAGCTACATTAAAATCAATGCACTTCTATGGGGGTACTCACGCTGCATTTTCTTAAAGGGACCATGTGAACGGCACGTAAAAAAATAGGACATGTATTTTTGCCCGTTTTCACAGATCTCTCAATAGACTCAAGTCTATAAGGGATCTGTGAATTCAGGTCCCACAAGGGCGCAAATCGGCACCCATTCATGTGAATAAGCCCTCGAGGAGGTAGTCAGCTGCCGCAACGCCTCTGCCTTCTCTAGGTCTCGCAATGACTAGATGATTATGGTGGGTCTGTCTACTGGGACCTCACAATCAGTTGTTATTGAAGGTAGGACCTGGTGCTAAATGTGTATCCCCTTCAGCGTTAATACACTGCATTGGACTGGATTCAAATGGTGTGTTTTTATTGCGTTTATAACAGGCATTTTTGGTTTTGGCCATTATCTACATGGGTGTTATCTACCAAAACAAAAAATGCAAGCTAAAAACCCAACAAAAACACACTATGTGAACCCAGCCGTAGCCAGGATTCTCACTGGATGGATACACAGCGTAAAAATCATGCAGTGTGTCCGACCTGGAAACCGCAAGACATTCCGTCCGAATAATTGCACCATTGTTGTGCGATTTTTCAGATGGAAATTTCGCTGCGGAAGAAAGCCATTCGTACTTACCCCCTCCCTCCTCTGACGTCCGCTCCGGCCTCCCTGGATGATGTTGCACGCCCTCTGACGCTCGAGCCTGTGATTGGCTGCAGCGGTCACATGGGCTATGCCATCCGAGGAGGCCGAACAGCAGGAAGAAGGAGGGTCGTTCTGGGTAAGTATGATTTTATCTTTCTTCCGGCGTTGCGATTTTTGAGGGGTAAACGCTGCGATTACGCCTCAAAAGTCACAACGCTTGGCTTTCTATTTTGGGTTTTGCATTCAATGAATTCAATGGGGAAAACCCGCAACGGAAAATAAACAAAAACGCAGCATAAATTATAAATTTATGCTGCGGAATTAAATTCTGCACAGCAGGTTAAGTTATTAACGTTTACGCTGAGGTTTTTTTTCCGCAGCGAGGGCATGACATTTTATAAATCTCATCCACTTTGCTGCTACTGTAAACACTGCAGAATTTCCGCACACAATTTGATTGCAGACATTCCGCAGCATTTACGCTACGTGGAAACCCGGCCTTACAATATATCCCAATATAATCAAATGGGCTGCCAACTGATTTTGAAGGACCTGCTGAGGCCTTCAAAGTGAGAGATGCTACTTGTAATTAATGGCTCTCGGCTCTGGATAATAGAAAGGAGTGTGACTCTTTATATACCTTAGGGATTTTCTAAAACAGACACCCCTTTAAAGATAAAAAGACATATCCCCCAAACATACTAAATACTCTAGTACTTTTTTATTTCTATTGTTTTTGGTAATTATTAGGGCACGGCCAGACGTGGCGGAATTGCTGTGGAATTCCGCTGCGGACCGTACGCAGTGGAAATTCGCAGCAGACAGTTTGTCCATTGGTTTCCACACCTTTTTAGACGTTGCGGAAAACTCCGCTGCGGACCATAGGCTGCGGAAATTTTCTGTCCGCAGCATGCACTGTCTGTTACGGACTTGATGCGTCGTTTTTGCGGAATTTCTCCATTGACTTCAATGGAGTTTCAAAATTACAATGAAATCCGCAGATGTAATGTGTGTTGCGTTGCGGATTGCTTTCAAAAACAGGATATTTCATCATTCTGGCTGGACCTATGTGTGTCGAGGTCTATACCCAGACAATGGATGGAATGTTTGAAAGAGAGCAGGGTGTGATCTGCACCTGAATCCGCAACGACAAATCCGCAGAATTGCTCTGGAATTCCGCTGCGGACAGTCCGCTGCGGAAATCCGCAGCGTACACGTTTGTCCATTGCTTTCCACAGCTTTCTAATGAGGTTCGTTTACACGTTGCGGAAAAATCTGCTGCGGACCATAGGCTGCGGTGCGGAATTTTGTGTCCGCAGCATACACTGGTTGTTGCGGACGTGTAGCGGACTTGTTGCAGACTCATTGCGAAATTTCTCCATTGACTTCAATGGAGAGTCAAAATTCCGCAATGAAGTCCGCAGATGTTATGTGTGCTGCGGAGCGTATTGGTTTTACGAACATGACATTTCTTCATTCTGGCTGGACCTATGTATTTCTAGGTCTACAGCCAGACTGAAGCCCCATGCACACTAACGTAAAAACGCCCGTAATCACGGGCCGTTATTACGGCACGGGCAGGCCCATAGAGGTCAATGGGGCTCCCGTAATTACGGGTGACTACGTGTGTGCACCCGTAATTACGGGAGCGTTGCTAGGCGACGTTAGTAAATAGTCACTGTCCAGGGTGCTAAAAAGAGTTAAACGATCGGCAGTAAGGCTGGGTTCACACGACCTATTTTCAGACGTAAACGAGGCGTTTTACGCCTCAATTTACATCTGAAAATATGGCTCCAATATGTTGGCAAACATCTGCCCATTCATTTGAATGGGTTTGCTGACATACTGTGCCGACGACCTGTCATTTACGCGTCGCTGTCAAACGACGACGCGTAAAAAAGACGGCTCGTCAAAAGAAGTGCAGGACACTTCTTGATACGTAATTTGAGCCGTTTTTCATTGATTCCAATGAAGAACAGCTCCAAATTACGGCCGTAATGGACGCCTCGCAAAACGCGAGTACATGCAATTACGTCTGAAATTACGGAGCTGTTTTCTCCTGAAAACAGCTCTGTAATTTCAGACGTAAATGCAGTTATCGTGTGCACATACCCTAACTCTTTCAGCACCCTGGACAGTGACTTCCGATCACAATATACATCAACCTGTAAAAAAAATAGAAGTTCCTACTTACCGAGAACTCCCTGCTTCTTCCTCCAGTCCGGCCTCCCGGGATGACGTTTCAGTCCAAGTGACGCCTGCAGCCAATCACAGGCTGCAGTGGTCACATGGACTGCCGCATCATCCAGGGAAGTCGAGCTGGATGTCAAGAGAGGGACGCGTCACCAAGGCAACGGCCAGGTAAGTATGAATTTCTTTTACTTTTACTAGGGAAAGGGCTATCCCTTCTCTCTATCCTGCACTGATAGAGAGAAGGGAAGTACTTTCACCTCAACACGCAACGGCTAGTCCGCATCAATTTAATGCCCATTTTAGGCAGAGCCGCAACAGAATCTGCAACGCAGATTATGTGCGGCATTGATTCGGAACAGTGACGGAAGAAATCCGCCACGTCTGGTCATGCCCTTAACATTTTAGCCAAATCTGCAACGGAATCTGCAACGCGGATTATGTGCAGCATTGATGCAGACAGTGTCTGCAGAATTCCGTCACGTCTGAACATGCCCTTATAAGTCTTGATCATTGTGCAGTAACATATTTATTCTATCCTAGTAATTACAAGGTTTAACATTTTGGGTGCATTTGCTATTTAAGTACGTGTAATAAAGGTCCTTCTAATGGATAAGAATGTTTAGCTTATAGGATTTCTATGTTTATATTTCTCAAGCATTTAAAGACTACTGTGTGTTGACTATTATGTTCATGAAAGCAAAATGTATTTAGGAAGATGTGCCAAGAACTGTTAAACATTTGAGTAAATACTAGGAGGATGGGGTTTTATGCCTTTTTGCTTTTGGAAATATTTCTAAAATAATTTTATAACTTCAGTAAAAAGACAGAAATGTTTTTTTTTTTCCTTTTCATGCTCTTGGGTTATTAAATATTTAGTGATTAGGAAACAATACATCTACTTAGACAAAACAGTTTCACAAGGAACAGTTCCCTGGTTCTCGTCAGGACTCGTGTCGCCATCTGCAGCGGATCCTTTGTATTCTACATTGAACAGATCATTCTGGTGCCTGCAGATCATCATAAACTTGCTGAAGTTTGGATATAAAATGTGATAATTACTGAATACTAATGTTCCAACTACAGGTCATAAAAGTACATTGTGAGCAAATGAAAAGGTAAATAATAGAATGTAACTTACACATATCACTCATTATCTCACATGCAGGAACGATTCTTTAGTGACTTCTGGATCCTCTGTTCATTGAATTGGACATTAATATTTAAGTAATTAAAAAAAAAAATTATCCCCCAAAAAAACAATGCTATATGAGCAGTGTTTTTTTACACATACTTGTCCGTATATCTTTCTTTATGGATGAACCTTGCACATTGAGTTGTAGCTTATCCATAGATACAGCTCATGGTGTGGCAAAAACGATGTGTTGCTCAAACTACTCTGTAAGGCCTCATGCACACGAACATATTTTTTTCCTCCCGTAAATACGGGTCCTTGGTCACACGTATTCGACCCGTATTGCACTAGTATTTACGGACCCGTCCCCGTAAATACGGGTCCGATGTCACCAGTATTCCACCCGTATTTACGGGCACATTTTCGCTACAAAATTGCACTGCACTAATCGGCAGCCCCTTCTCTCTATCAGTGCAGGATAAAGAGAAGGGGCAGCCCTTCCTGTAGTAAAAGTAAAAGAAGTTCATACTTACCCGGCCGTTGTCTTGGTGACGCGTCCCTCTTTCGACACCCAGCCCGACCTCCCTGGATGACGCGGCAGTCCAGGTGACCGCTGCAGCCTGTGATTGGCCTGTGATTTGCTGCAGCGGTCACATGGGCTGAAACGTCATCCCGGGAGGCCGGACTGGAGGAAGAAGCAGGGAGTTCTGGGTAAGTATGAACTTCTATTTTTTTTACACGTTGATTGTGATCGGAAGTCACTGTCCAGGGTGCTGAAAGAGTTACTGCCGATCTTTTAACTCTTTCAGCATCCTGGACAGTGACTATCCGCTGACGTCGCCTAGCAACGCTCCCGTAATTACGGGTGCACACGCGTAGTCACCTCTAATTACGGGAGCCCCATAGACTTCTATGGGCCTGCCCGTGCCGTAATTATGGCCTGAAATAGGACATGTTCTATATTTTTCAAAGGCACGGGCACCTTCCCGTAAGCATACGGGGAGGTACCCATGGCCAATAGAAGTCTATGGGCCTGTAATTACGGGCCATAATTATGTCCCGTGATTACGGGCGTTTTCACGTTCGTGTACATGGGGCCTAAGAAGAGTACTAGAGACCAATGTTACAGAAGTTCCCTATTAGTATTCAGTTTAATGAACACTAAAAATGGAATTCATAGGACTCTTTTAATAGAATAAGATAAACACCACCCGTCTGCTGCTTAGTGTTTAGTCTTTTCATCATGAGATGGCACTGAAACCCATTATTCATATGGAATAAGTGAGAAAAATATTCATGTTACATAGTTTCATAGTTTATACGGTTGAAAAAAGACACATGTCCATCACGTTCAACCAAGAATGTTGCTTTATATAACGTCACTGACGTAACTAAATTCTTAGAATTAGATACCACTGGATACATACCATGTTTTCTAATGTGAATTGAAAGGGTTTTTTTTGAGCTTGGTCTGAGTTTTGAAACCACAAAATTTTTGTTACCCTTTTTTTCTTTTTTGCCCATTGACTACAATGGAGGAAAACACAATATAAAAGAAGTGCATGTGGTTTTCTATTGAACTGTGTAAAAATAGTTCTAAGAACATTTCCGACAATGGTTTTTAAAAAATAAAAGCCCCTCCCCCATCCCCACAATCCACACAAAAACAGCTTGCCAGATATGCATTCTTATTTGGTAGTCTTTGGAGTGCTAGAAATGCAGTTAACAATGGCACTACTATCATCCCTGTGTAGGGTTCGTTCACATCTGCGTCAGGGCTCCATTCATGGGTTCCATCAGAGCTTTCCGTCAGGGGAACCCATGAATGGAATCGAAACTGAAACAAACGGAAACCATAGGTTTCCGTTTGTCCCTGTTGTGTAAGTGTTCCGTTGTTTTGACGGAATCAATACCTTAGTTGACTGCCCTATTGATTCCGTCGAAACAACGCAACCCTTACACAACGGTGAAAAACGAAAACCATTTGCACCGGATCCGTCACCATTGAAATCAATGGTGATGCAGACGGAAACCTATGCTTTCAATTTGGATTCCGTTCATTTTTTCCCCTGGCGGAAAGCTCCAATGGAACCCATGAACGGAGTCCCGACGCAGCTGTGAACGAAGCCTTAGCGTAATGTGTGTCAGTTCAGATTGCCTCGCAACCACCTAATTTCCTGTCTAATGCCTCATGCACACGACCGTAATGGTTTTTACTGTCCACAAATACGGACTCCATAGTCATCCACAAGTCATCCGGATATATGGCACGTATTCGTAGTCCAACTATATTTACGGATTCGCAAAAAAAACAAACAAGGAGAAATCTTGGGTAATCCCCTGGCGTTGCATATCAATGCTTCCGCAACTACGGATGGCTACGGATGCACATCCGTAATCCGTCCGCAATTACGGAAGCACCGATAGACTTCTTTGGGGGGTCTGTGCCGCAATTGCGGACAAGAATAGAACATGTTTTATAATTTGTGGCTCATTTCTACGGCACGGCACACATCCGTAAATATATGGAAAGATGTCCGTGGACCATAGAAATGAATGGGTCCGCAATTTCATCCGTAATTACGGATCCGTAATGTAGAAGGGGTGAAATCCACAGCAAAATCTGCACATATTACTTGTGGATTTTGCTGCAGAAATGTTGCAGAAATGCTGTGAGTACGGTGCATCCAGCTGAACTGGCGGTTACAGGATGCTCTATCTATTATTCAATATGCAGCCTCTGCATGCTGTACATGCCTGATTAAGGCTGCTTTCACATCTCTGTCAGGGGCTCCGTTCCGATGTTCACATTTCTCACTCCCAGATAACCAGTGTTCTTCATATTTCTCACTCCCAGATAGCCAGTGTTCTTCCCATTTCTCACTCCCAGATAACCAGTGTTCTTCACATTTCTCACTCCCAGATAGCCAATGTTCTTCACATTTCTCACTCCCATATAGCCAGTGTTGTTCACATTTCCCACTCCCAGATAGCCAGTGTTCTTCACATTTCCCACTCCCAGATAGCCAGTGTTGTTCACATTTCCCACTCCCAGATAGCCAGTGTTCTTCACATTTCTCCCTCCCAGATAGCCAGTGTTCTTCACATTTCTCACTCGCAGATAGCCAGTGTTCTTCACATTTCTCACTCCCAGATAGCCAGTGTTCTTCCCATTTCTCACTCCCAGATAACCAGTGTTCTTCACATTTCTCACTCCCAGATAGCCAGTGTTCTTCACATTTCTCACTCCCAGATAGCCAGTGTTCTTCACATTTCTCACTCCCAGATAGCCAGTGTTCTTCACATTTCTCACTCCCAGATAGCCAGTGTTCTTCCCATTTCTCACTCCCAGATAACCAGTGTTCTTCACATTTCTCACTCCCAGATAGCCAATGTTCTTCACATTTCTCACTCCCATATAGCCAGTGTTGTTCACATTTCTCACTCCCAGATAGCCAGTGTTCTTCACATTTCTAGCTCCCAGATAGCCAGTGTTCTTCACATTTCTCACTCCCAGATATCCAGTGTTCTTCACATTTCTCACTCGCAGATAGCCAATGTTCTTCACATTTCTCACTCCCAGATATCCAGTGTTCTTCACATTTCTCACTCCCAGATAGCCAGTGTTCTTCACATTTCTCACTCCCAGATAGCCAGTGTTCTTCACATTTCTCACTCCCAGATAGCCAGTGTTCTTCACATTTCTCACTCCCAGATAGCCAATGTTCTTCACATTTCTCACTCCCAGATAGCCAGTGTTCTTCACATTTCTCCCTCCCAGATAGCCTGTGTTCTTCACATTTCTCATTCCCAGATAGCCAGTGTTCTTCACATTTTTCACTCCCAGATAGCCAATGTTCTTCACATTTCTCACTCCCAGACAGCCAATGTTCTTCACATTTTTCACTCCAAGATAGCCAATGTTCTTCACATTTCTCACTCCCAGATAGCCAGTGTTCTTCACATTTCTCCCTCCCAGATAGCCTGTGTTCTTCACATTTCTCATTCCCAGATAGCCAGTGTTCTTCACATTTTTCACTCCCAGATAGCCAATGTTCTTCACATTTCTCACTCCCAGACAGCCAATGTTCTTGACATTTTTCACTCCAAGATAGCCAGTGTTCCTCACATTTCTCACTCCCAGATAGCCAGTGTTCTTCACATTTCTCACTCCCAGATAGCCAGTGTTCTTCACATTTCTCACTCCCAGATAGCCAGTGTTCTTCACATTTCTCATTCCCAGATAGCCAGTGTTCTTCACATTTCTCACTCCCAGATAGCCAATGTTCTTCACATTTCTCACTCCCAGACAGCCAATGTTCTTCACATTTTTCACTCCGAGATAGCCAGTGTTCCTCACATTTCTCACTCCCAGATAGCCAGTGTTCTTCACATTTCTCACACCGAGATAGCCAGTGTTCTTCACATTTCTCACTCCCAGATAGCCAGTGTTCTTCACATTTCTCATTCCCAGATAGCCAGTGTTCTTCACATTTCTCACTCCCAGATAGCCAGTGTTCTTTACATCGCTCACATTGCACATTCACAGAAACCCAATGGCATTCCCTGTTGGCCAGCGCTGTATATTACGCCTGTCTGCTACTTGAAGGGTGATTATTATTTTATACTATGGTCAGCCACTGTCTTTATTAATTGAATGTTAGGTTTTCATGTTCCAGATATCAGCGAACCGCCCCATTTATATTCAATGAAAATATTTAATTTTGAATGTTTTTTTTTTTATTAAGAGCGTGCCCTCACGGGATTGCATTCAAGTCTGTGGAAAATTAATTTATTTTTCTTTGTTCTTATGTAAGACTAGAATGCATTATTAATGCATATCTAATTATGTGGATTAAAACTGCATAAAAATTATTACATTTTGTGCTAGATTTAACAGAATGGGAGAACTAAATAAGATATGACCATTACAAAGGATTAAAATGAACCCCAAAGACCCTGAAACTTTGCTATAGCTATAAAATCATAAAGGCCAAACATTCAAATTGTTCTCACTATATACAAATACATACATCTCAACAAATAAATATGAGCAAAAATGAACAGCCACATGTAATTAGATGTAATCATCATTACTCCACAATTATATTACAGATTACGATTATTTCTAAACTATTTGCTGAGATGCATTTGTCGGTGGTAGTAAAATGTTCTAGTGTTGGTTTTTACTGTTAGTAGCTAGGGCTACTTTCGAATCAGGGTACCATATATATATATATATATATATATATATATATATATATATATATATACTAGTCCTTCTCAATGAATTAGAATATCATCAAAAAGTTGATTTATTTCAGTAATTCAATTTAAAAAGTGAAACTCATATATTATATAGATTCATTACACACAGAGTGATCTATTTCCAGCATTATTTTCTTTTAATGTTAAGAAAATGTGAAAATTATATAAGCCCAATTTCAAAAATGATTGAAACTTATAACCGGGGACAATGTAGGATACATTGACCACAAGTCTCTGGATATGGTTCTTGAGCCAATTCTCAATCCAATTAAAAACCATGCTTTCTAAACCTATAGTCCTTAATTTAGCCATTCGATGTCTATGAGGGACAGTGTCAAATGCCTCTGCAAAGTCCAAAAACACTGTATCCTCAGCGGCCCCTTTGTCTAGGCTTCTGCTCACCTCTTCATAAAAACAGATCAGGTTAGTTTTACAGCTTCTGTCCTTAGTAAAACCGTGCTGTCTGTCACTTATAATACTATGTTTTGTCACATACTCCTGTATATAGTCCTTCAATAGCCCCTCAAACATTTTTCCAACTATTGATGTTAAACTTACTGGTCTATAATTACCCGGGGAAGACCTAGAGCCCTTTTTGAAATTAGGTACCACATTTGCTCTGCGCCAGTCCCTTGGCACTATACCAGTAACTAGAGAATCTCTAAATATTATGAAGAGGGGGCAGAAATAACTGAACTAAGTTATTTAAGAACTCTAGGGTGTAACTCATCTGGTCCTATATGTTTTTAATGTATGTTACATTTTTTGCACTTGGCACTTTGAAATCTAGTCGGGGATGTATTATCACTATTTTATAGTTAATTAATGTAATTAAATTATGGTATTTAAATCATGTTGTTCACATTGTTGAAATAGCTTGAGAAAGGGGGCTGAAACGTCTCTGTAAGCGCTTTAGGTGATTTACATAGGTCAGTATTGTCACTCTAATAAGTCTGCAGGTACACAGCCGCAAACACAGCAAGCTTCGATGCATTGTGTGTTCTGACACCTTTCTTTCATAGCCAGTATTAACCCCTTCCCTCTTTGGCCACTTTTGACCTTCCTGACAAAGCCTCATTTTTCAAATCTGACACCTATCCAAGTGATTCTGAGATTGTTTTCTCGTGACACATTGGACTTTAAGTTACTGGCAAAATTTGCTCGATATGTTCAGTATTTAATTGTGAAAAACATTTAGCATTTTTCCCAATTTAAATGTATCTGCTTGTAAAAAAAGGCAGTTATACCACACAAAAGTGTTCCTAAATAACATCCCCCATATGTCTACTTTAGATTGGCATCATTTTTTTAACATCCTTTTATTTTTCTAGGATGTTACAAGGCTTTGAACTTTAGCAGCAATTTCTCACATTTTCAAGAAAATTTCAAAAGGCTATTTTTACAGGGGGCAGTTCAGATCTGAAGTGGCTTTGAGGGCCTTATATATTAGAAACCCCCAAAAAGTCACCCCATTTTAAAAACTTCACCCCTCAAAATATTCAAAACAGCATTTAGAAAATGTCTTAACCCTTTAGAAATTTCACAGGAATTAAAGCAAAGTAGAGGTGAAATTTACAACTTTCATATTTTTTTGCAGAAATAAATTTTGAATACAATTCTTTATTATAACACAGAAGGTTTTACCAGAGAAATGCAACTCAATATTTATTGCCCAGGTTCTGCAGTTTTTGGAAATATCCCACATGTGGCCGTAGCGTGCTACTGGAATAAAGCACCGGCCTCAGAAGCAAAGGAGCAACTAGAGGATTTTAGGGCCTTCTTCTTATTAGAATATATTTTAAGCACCATGTCAGGTTTGAAGGGCTCTTGCGGTGCCAAAACAGTGAAAATCCCCCAAAAGTGACCCCATTTGGGAAACTACACACCTCAAGGAAATTATCTAGGGGTATAGTGAGCATTTTGACCCCACAGGTTTTTTTACAGAAATTATTGAAAGTAGGCCGTGAAAATTAAAATCTACATTTTTTTCAAAGAAAATGTAGGTTTAGCGATTTTTTTTCTAATTTCCACAAGGACTAAAGGAGAAAAAGCACCGCAAAATTTGTAAAGCAATTTCTCCGAGTAAAACAATACCCCACATGTGGTAATAAACAGCTGTTTGGACACAAGGCAGGGCTTAGAAGTGAAAGACCGCTATTTGGCTTTTGGAGCTCAAATTTAGCAGGAATGGTTTGCGGAGGCATATCACATTTACAAAGCCCCTGAGGGGACAAAACAGTGGAAAACCCCCACAAGTGACTAAATTTTGGAGACTACACCCATTGAGGAAATTATCTAGGGGTATAATGAGCGTTTTGACCCCACAGTTTTTTTGCAGAAATTATTGGAAGTAGGCCCTGAAAAAAAAAATCTACATTTTTTTCAAAGAAAATATAGGTTTAGCTAATTTTTTCTCATTTCCACAAGGACTGAACGAGAAAAAGCGCCACGAAATTTGTAAAGCAATTTCTCCCGAGTAAAACAGTACCCCACATGTGGTAATAATGTTTGGACACACGGCAGGGCTTAGAAGGGAAAGAGCGCTATTTGGCTTTTGGAGATCGCATTTAGCAGGAATGGTTTGCAGAGGCCATGTCACATTTGCAAAGCCCCTGAGGGGACAAAACAATGAAAACGCCCAAAAAGTGACTCCATTTAGGAAACTACATCTCTTGAGGAATTCATCTAGGGGTGTAGTAAGCATCTTGACCCCACAGATGTTTCATAGAATTTATTAGAATTGGGCAGTGAAAATAAAAACAATCCTTTTTCTTCAATAATTTTTTCATTTTCTCAACAAATAAAGGAAAATAAGAACCCAACATTTGTAAAGCAATTTCTCCCGAGTACGGCAATACCCCATATGTGGTCATAAACTGCTGTTTGGGCACACGGCAGGGCTCAGAAGGGAAGGAGCGCCATTTGGAGTGCAGATGTTGCTGGATTGGTTTCTGGGCGCCTGTGGGCCCAAAACAGTGGAAACCCCCCAGAAGTGACCCAATTTTGTAAACTACACCCCTCAATGCATTTACCTAGGGGTGTAGTAAGCATTTTAACCCTGCAGGTGTTTTGTAGAAATTAGTGTGCACTCAATGTTGCAAAGTGAAAATGGGATTTTTTCCATAGATATGCGGATATGTGGTGCCCAGCTTGTGCCACCATAACAAGACAGCTCTCTAATTATTATGCAGTGTTTCCCGGTTTTAGAAACAACCTACATGTGGCCCTAAACTTTTGCCTGGACATTCAACCAGGCTCAGGAGTGAAAGCGTACCATATAAAATTGAGGCCTAATTTGGCGATTTACAATGTATTGGTTCACAACTGCACAGGTCTTTTCCATAAATTATTGCACTGCGGATGGTGCAAATTAAATATTTATATTTTTCCCTAGCTATGCCATTTCAGTGACAAATACGTCATGCCCAGCTTATGCCACTGGAGACACACACCCCAAAAATTGTTAAAAGGGTTCTCCCGGGTATGAAGATGCCATATATGTGGAAGGAAACGGCTGTTTGGGCACATTGTAGGGTTCAGAGCGGAGGGAGAGCCATTTGCCTTTTGGAGAATGGATTTTGCTTGGTAGTAGATTTGCTTGATTATTGCTGGTGTTTCCATTTATAATGTGGGGGTACATGTAAGCTGGGCAGAGTACGTCAGGGGCATAGTCAGGTGGTATAATAATGGGGCAAAAAAACAATAAAATGATCCATAGATGTGTGTTACGCTGTGAAGCAATCCTTTCTGCACAGGCCGGTGTCACACTGATATATGTGTCCTTTCTTATCCCTCTTTCGGTCCACACTCCGCACCTTTGCAGTTAGGGGAATTTTGCTGGGAAAGTGTTGTCCTGGTATAATACGGGCACCCTCGCTTCCAGCAGATATGTTTGGGCCCTCCCCTTCCTGGTTCCCTAATTTTAGGTCCTTGATAATTGCCTCTTGAAACAGAAGAAATGTTCCCCTCGGGCTGCACAACTGCATATTTTTTTATTTCCTGACTTATTGGAGCCTTAACTAATTTTATTTTTTCATAGACGTAGTGGTATGAGGGCTTTTTTTTGCGGGACGAGCTGTAGTTATTATTGGTACCATTTTAGGGTACATGCGACTTTTTGATCACCTTTTATCCTATTTTTTGGGAGGCCAGGTAAACAAAAAACCCAGGTAAACAAAAAACCGCAATTCTGGCATTATTTTTTTAGTTTTTTTTATACAGCGTTCACCAAGCGTTATAAATTACATGTTAACTTTATTCTGCGGGTCCGTACGATTCCGGCGATAACTAATTTATAGCACTTTTTTATGTTTTACAACTTTTTGCACAATAAAATTACTTTTGTAATTTTTTACCGCGTGCAATAAATAATACAATATTTCGATACCTCAGGTTGTTACGGTCGCGGCTATACCAAATACGTATGGTTTATTATTATTTTTCAATAATAAAGGACTTGATAAGAGAAAAAGGGCGATTGTGTTTTATTTTATTATTTGAAACATTTATTGTTTTGAAACTTTTATTTTTTTCCCTTTTTTTTTATACTTTTTTTTTACACTTTTTCTGAAGTCCCACTAGGGGACTTGATGGTCCAACTGTCAGATTTATTTTTTTCGAATACATTGCACTACCGTGTTAGATCTGTCAGTTATTCACTGACAGTAAGCCGATTAGGCTTCGCCTCCCGACGGGGCCTAATCGGCTTCCGTAATGGCAGAGCAGGAGGCCATTGTGTCTCCTGTTGCCATAGCAGCAGTCGCCAGTCCTGATTGCCTGTTTGGGCTGGCGATCTGCTAGTAACCGCTAAGATGCAGCAATCGCTTTCGGTTCCTGCCATTACAGGTGGATGTCAGCTGTAACATACAGCTGACTTCCACCACTAATGACGCCGGATCGGCTCCTGAACCGGCGCCATCTTGCCGGCGGCTACGGAAGCCAATCCAGGCGGATCTTGACCGGCTTCCGTGCTAGGCAGACTGGGAGGCCAGTATTAGTCCTCCGGTTGCCATTGCAGCAACCGGAACCCCGGCAATCTCATTGCTGGGGTTCCGATGAGCTGCAAACAGCTTAAATGTAGTGATCGCGTTTGAACGCTGCATTGAAGGGGTTAATGGCGGGGATCGAAGCTAATTTCGGTCCCCGCCATTACAGCCGGATGTCAGCTGTCAGATACAGCTGACATCCGGGGATGAAGGCACCAACTCAGCTTCTGAGCCGGTGCCAAACATTTGGCGTAAGTATACGACATTTTGAGAGAAGCGCTGGCTTTCCATGTCGTATACTTACGACAAATGTCGGGAAGGGGTTAATGTTTTCAGCAATCTGTACTGTAGCGCTTCTGTGGGATGAGACCAGTTGGGCTACCCCACAGGATCTGCCATAATCGAGATTCTCTGAAACAGTTACAGTATCTAGCCATCACAATTATTAGTCTCTAATATTCTTATGCTTGCCCTTTTTTCCTGCTTCCAACACATCAACTTCAAGAACTACTGTAACTGCTCACTTGATGCCTAATATATCCCACCCCTTGACAGGTTCTATTCTAACAAGATAATAAATGTTATTCACTTCACCTGTCAGTGGTTTTAATGTTGTAGATGATTGCTGCATATAAATATAGTTGTATTTGGCAGCACTTATTTACTTGTTTCTAAAAAAATACTTAGAAATTGGAGCAGTCATATGTATCAGTATCAGAAATGATATAATAAATTTAACCGTACTAGGACAATTTGGTAACACTGAGGAGGAAACTTATATAGACTGGCATTCCATACGCTAGTCTCTCTCTTTTTTTTTTATTTATTTAAACAAGGGAAAAAGGGGGAAAAGGGTTACAGAAAAAAGGAGGGTAGGGACATGGTTCCAATATAAGAATTTATCTAGAAAAAAAAAGGAGAAAGAGGGAACACCTGTCTCTACTGTACAAACAAATTAAAATCAAGGATACATTTGTAATGAAAATGGAAATAACATCTCTATATATATTAGTCCTTCTCAATGAATTAGAATATCATCAAAAAGTTAATTTATTTCAGTAATTAAATTCAAAAAGTGAAACTCATATATTATATAGATTCATTACACACAGAGGGATCTATTTCCAGGATTTTTTTCTTTTAATGTTGATGATTATGACTAACAGTTAATGAAAACCTCAAAGCAACCTGGGCTTCCATAACCCATCAGCAGTGCCACGCCGCATTGATGCAGTAATTCATGCACAAGGAGCCCCGACCAAGTATTGAGGGCATATACTACTGTACATACTTTTCAGTGGACCAACATTTCGGTATTAAAAATCATTTTTGAAATTGGGCTTATATAATATTCTAATTTTCAAAGACACTAAATTGTGGGTTTTCATTAACTGTTATGTCACGGCCGTGGTCACGGACCGCTGCCGTTCCTTCCCTGGCAACCCCGCGACCGCAGTCCGTTGTCTTCCTGCCGGCGTCTCCCTCCTAGGAGACGCCAGCACTCGCGGCCGGCTTGTCCTGCTCTCACTGGTAAGGTGCATGCGCGCATGGTCCCGGCCTTAAAGTGCCAGCGCATGCACATGTTCAAAGATCCATAATCAACCCCTGCCCATCCTGGACTATAAGAAGGGCTCTGCCCTTCCATTCCCTGCCTGAGTGTTGTTGTAGTTTTCCCATGTCTGTATTGCAAATGGTTCCTTAGTGTTTTCCTGCTTCCAGTGTTCCCTTGTCCTGCCTCCTATATCCTGTATCCTGTGCTGTACCTTGTTCTGAGCCTGTGTCGTACCTGAGCCATACCTTGCCTTGCCTGCTGGAATTCTCCACGTTGGCTGTCGCCTGTCCTTCTGGATACCATTCGCCATGCCTGGCGCAACCCACCACCTCCAGCCCCATCTGTGCCAGAGCCTTGCTGCCATCCGGACTATCCCAGGTGCCCGTGTGCTACACTTCTACCATAGACTTTGTGCATAGACTGTAAGTTGGTGAGCTGCCTCTCCACTATGGCGGAGTGGCCTAGTGGGTCCACATAACCCTGGATTGTGACATGTTAGTCATAATCATCAACATTAAAAGAAGAAAATGCTGGAAATACATCACTCTGTGTGTAAGGAAGCTTTATAATATATGAATTTCACTTTTTTAATTGAATTACAGAAATAAATTAACTTTTTGATTATATTCTAATTCATTGAGAAGAACTAGTATATTGTATATAGGTTGGCATCAATTGTCTTAAGTTTGATATGAGACCGACGCTTACATCGTTATTCAGAAATAAAGAGGGGGGATCGGTAAAAAGGGAAGGAGAATAAAAAAAAAAAGGAATAGGAACCCTTCCCTCACTTCAATTCATATTCCAGTGGTGCAAGTCGACTGGGCAAACAGGATCAAGGCAGAAGGTACATGCAGTCAACGTTTTTATAAGATTCTGAGTGTTGAAACTCCAACCACTTGTACCATGTTTTGTAGTATGTGTTATACCCGCCTTTTATCGAAGAGGTCAGGTTTTCCATCAACATTATGTCATTGATCTTAGCAATCCACTGGGATAGAGTAGGAGCTGTATTTTTTTTCCACATTGTCGTGCCACCATTAAAAGAAAACAAAAAACAGTAGTGAACACTAGTCTTAAACTGAACTGTGCTGGGGTAAAATGCTCCAAATTTATTAAGAGGTGCATGCCTCTTAATAAATGTGGTGCATCTTTGCCTGTCCATGTGCCAGAAAATCAAATCTACTCTTGCTATGGGCAGAATTTCTAGCATAAATTATAGTAAATCTGTTGGTCCAAGAGAGGCCACACCCCTTATGCAAAACCCTGCCCAAACTATAGTGAAAATATTGCGTGCGACATTATTTGCAGCTTTTTAATGCCACAATAGCAGCATAAATACACAGTCGTTAATAAATTCCCCCCTGAATGTTAAACAAGAGCAGGGCCGGCCTTAGGGGTGTGCGAGCTATGCGAGTGCACAGGGCGCTGCCTCTACTCTGTGCTCTGTTCTTAGTTGCACACGGAGTAAATAATATGTGTGTATGTGTGTGTGTGTGTGTGTGTGTGTGTATACAGTATGTGTCTCTGTGTTTGTATGTGTATATGTGCCACGTTGGGTTCGTGGACCCACTGGGCCATACCGCCTTGGCGGCAAGGCAGCTGGCCAACAGGGCGCAGGTAACAGTCTATAGTTCATATAGGGTACCTGTGGCAGCTCGGACAGTAGCAAGGCAGGCTCGGCTGGGACTAGGCAGCAGGTAGACATCAAGCGTGGAGTAGCAGGACAGGCGTGGACTACAGCACAGCATGACTACAGCTCAGCATGACACTTGACCACGATAGCACGGGATACAGGATACAGGTACGGGGAACACTGGGAACTGGAAAACACTAGGAGACCATTTGCATAGACAAACTTTGGATACGACAAACATTGCTCAGGCATTGCAGGGAGGGGACAGCCCATCTTATAGCCCAGGGTGCTCTGGGAGCAATCAGCTCAATCTCCCACCTGCGTGCGCTTTGGCTTCTTAAGTCTGGACTGAGCTCGCGAGCGCACCCTGGTGGTCACTGTGGAACAGAACGGCCATATGTGCAGACATCTCTGGAGAGAAGGGCGTCGACTGGATGGAAGGAGTTCGTCGTCAGTGACCATGGACGTTACAATATGTTACAGTGTGTGTGTGTATGTGTGTGTGTGTCTCTGTGTATACAGTATGTGTCTCTGTGTTTGTATATGTTACAGTGTGTGTGTGTGTGTGTGTGTCTCTGTGTATACAGTATGTGTCTCTATGTTTGTATGTGTATATGTTACAGTGTGTGTGTGTGTGTGTGTGTGTGTGTATACAGTATGTGTCTCTGTGTTTGTATGTGTATATGTCACTGTGTATCTCTGTGTATACAGTATGTGTCTCTATGTTTGTAGATGTTACAGAGTGTCTGTGTGTGTGCGTGTGTGTGTGTGTGTGTGTGTGTGTGTAGTGGGTATACAGTATGTGTCTCTATGTTTGTATGTTTATATGTTACAGTGTGTGTGTAGTGGGTATACAGTATGTGTCTCTGTGTTTGTATGTGTATATGTTACAGTGTGTGTCTCTGTGTATGTATACAGTGTGTCTCTGTGTATACAGTATGTGCGTGTGTGTGTGTGTGTGTGTGTGTGTGTCTGCATGTGTTTATGTCTTTTTGTAAAAGTGTGTGTTCAATATTAAAGTAGAACAGATAAAACATAGATATCTGTGCTGCGTCCTATATACCCTGCTGCCCCTATATACCCTGCTGCCCCTATATACCCTGTTGCCCCCTATATATCCTGATGCAACTTATATATCTTGCTGCCCCTATATATCCTTCTTCCCCTTATATACTCTGCTGCCTCCTATATACCCTACTGCGCCTATATATCCTGCTACCCCTTGTATATCCTGCTGCCCCTTATATAACCTGCTGCCTCCTATATACCCTGTGGCCCCTTATATACCCTGCTGCCCCTTATATACTCTGCTGACCCTTATATACTCTGCTGCCCCGTATATACCCTGCTGCCCCTATATACCCTGCTGACCCTTATAAACCCTGCTGCCCCTTATATACTCTGCTGCCCTTATATATATGCCTCTGTGTGTGTGTGTGTGTGTGTGTGTGTGTGTGTGTGTGTGTGTGTGTGTGTGTTATATGTATCATCTATGACATTATCTGTACTCAGAGAGTTATCACTGTGTTATCAGCGGTGTTACATAGGACTGCAGGTTACATTTACTGCATTATCTGTATTTGGAGAGTTGTCCCTGTATGTTATATGTGGTGTTACATAGGACTGCAGGTAACATCTACGACATTATCTGTACTCAGAGAGTTACAGTGGAGGAAATAAGTATTTGATCCCTTGCTGATTTTGTAAGTTTGCCCACTGTCAAAGTCATGAACAGTCTAGAATTTTTAGGCTAGGTTAATTTTACCAGTGAGAGATAGATTATATAAAAAAAAAAAATGAAAATCACATAGTCAAAATTATATATATTTATTTGCATTGTGCACAGAGAAATAAGTATTTGATCCCCTACCAACCATTAAGAGTTCAGCCTCCTCCAGACCAGTTACACGCTCCAAATCAACTTGGTGCCTGCATTAAAGACAGCTGTCTTACATGGTCACCTGTATAAAAGACTCCTGTCCACAGACTCAATGAATCAGTCTGACTCTAACCTCTACAACATGGGCAAGACCAAAGAGCTTTCTAAGGATGTCAGGGACAAGATCATAGACCTGCACAAGGCTGGAATGGGCTACAAAACCATAAGTAAGACGCTGGGTGAGAAGGAGACAACTGTTGGTGCAATAGTAAGAAAATGGAAGACATACAAAATGACTGTCAATCGACATCGATCTGGGGCTCCATGCAAAATCTCACCTCGTGGGGTATCCTTGATCCTGAGGAAGGAGAGAGCTCAGCCGAAAACTACACGGGGGGAACTTGTTAATGATCTCAAGGCAGCTGGGACCACAGTCACCAAGAAAACCATTGGTAACACAGTACGCCGTAATGGATTAAAATCCTGCAGTGCCCGCAAGGTCCCCCTGCTCAAGAAGGCACATGTACAGGCCGGTCTGAAGTTTGCAAATGAACATCTGGATGATTCTGAGAGTGATTGGGAGAAGGTGCTGTGGTCAGATGAGACTAAAATTGAGCTCTTTGGCATTAACTCTACTCGCCGTGTTTGGAGGAAGAGAAATGCTGCCTATGACCCAAAGAACACCGTCCCCACTGTCAAGCATGGAGGTGGAAACATTATGTTTTGGGGGTGTTTCTCTGCTAAGGGCACAGGACTACTTCACCGCATCAATGGGAGAATGGATGGAGCCATGTACCGTCAAATCCTGAGTGACAACCTCCTTCCCTCCACCAGGACATTAATAATGGCTCGTGGCTGGGTCTTCCAGCACGACAATGACCCGAAACATACAGCCAAGGCAACAAAGGAGTGGCTCAAAAAGAAGCACATTTAGGTCATGGAGTGGCCTAGCCAGTCTCCAGACCTTAATCCCATCGAAAACTTATGGAGGGAGCTGAAGATCCGAGTTGCCAAGCGACAGCCTCGAAATCTTAATGATTTACAGATGATCTGCAAAGAGGAGTGGGCCAAAATTCCATCTAACATGTGTGCAAACCTCATCATCAACTACTAAAAATGTCTGACTGCTGTGCTTGCCAACAAGGGTTTTGCCACCAAAGGGATCAAATACTTATTTCTCTGTGCACAATGCAAATAAATATATATAATTTTGACAATGTGATTTTTTTATTTATTTTTTATATAATCTATCTCTCACTGGTAAAATTAACCTAGCCTAAAAATTCTAGACTGTTCATGTCTTTGACAGTGGGCAAACTTAGAAAATCAGCAAGGGATCAAATACTTATTTCCTTCACTGTATCACTGTGTTATCAGCGGTGTTACATAGGACTGCAGGTAGCATTTACTGCAGTATCTTTATTCAGAGAGTAATCACTGTGTGTTATATGTGGTTACATAGGACTGCAGGAAACATCTACAACATTATCTGTACTCAGAGAGTTATCACAGTGTTATCAGAGGTGTTACATAGAACTGCAGGTAACATCTACGACATTATCTGTACTCAGAGAGTTATCACTGTGTTATCAGCGGTGTTACATAGGACTGCAGGTAACATCTACGACATTATCTGTACTCAGAGAGTTATCACTGTGTTATCAGCGGTGTTACATAGGACTGCAGGTAGCATTTACTGCAGTATCTGTATTCAGAGAGTAATCACTGTGTGTTATATGTGTTTGCATAGGACTGCAGGAAACATCTACAACATTATCTGTACTCAGAGAGTTATCACAGTGTTATCAGAGGTGTTACATAGAACTGCAGGTAACATCTACGACATTATCTGTACTCAGAGAGTTATCACTGTGTTATCAGCGGTGTTACATAGGACTGCAGGTAACATCTACGACATTATCTGTACTCAGAGAGTTATCACTGTGTTATCAGCAGTGTTACATAGGACTGCAGGTAGCACTTACTGCAGTATCTGTATTCAGAGAGTAATCACTGTGTGTTATATGTGGTTGCATAGGACTGCAGGAAACATCTACAACATTATCTGTACTCAGAGAGTTATCACAGTGTTATCAGAGGTGTTACATAGAACTGCAGGTAACATCTACGACATTATCTGTACTCAGAGAGTTATCACTGTGTTATCAGCGGTGTTACATAGGACTGCAGGTAACATCTACGACATTATCTGTACTCAGAGAGTTATCACTGTGTTATCAGCGGTGTTACAAAGGACTGAAGGTAACATCTACATTATCTGTACTCAGATAGTTATCACTGTTTTATCTGTGGTGTTACATAGGACTGCAGGTAACACTGCTACATTATCTGTACTCAGAGAGTTATCACTGTGTTATCTGTGGTATTACATAGGACTGCAGATAACATCCACTACATTATCTGTACTCAAAAAGTTATCACTGTATTATCTGTGGTGTTACATAGGACTGCAGGTAACGTCTACTACATTATCTGTACTCAGAGAGTTATCACTATGTTATCTGTGGTGTTACATAGGACTGCAGGCAATATCTACTACATTATCTTTACTCGGTTATTACTGTGTGTTATCTGTGGTGTTACATAGGGCCTCACATGAAATCGACAACATTATCTGTACTGGGTATATATGGGTCTGTTTGTGAATGTGTCCTTGTGCTTGTAAATATGTGCCTTTTATGTATTTGTATATGTCCCTGTCTGTGTATTTGTCTGCCGGTGTGTGTGTGTGTGTGTGTGTGTGTGTGTGTGTGTGTATATGTGTCTGTACATCTATATATTTACCTGTATGTATATATTCCAGAATGTGTGTATGTATATTTGCCTGTATGTCTAAATATCTGTCTTTAAATATCTACAGTATATATGTTCCAGCGTGTCTATATATGTGGTTAATTTTTGGTTTGTGTAGGGGGCGGCAATAGAGAGTCCCGCACAGGGCGCCATTCAACCTAAGGCCGGCCCTGAACAAGAGTACATTTTATATGTCGAAAATCTATGTAATCATCTATCTTTTAGACAATATATAACCTGAATATTGTTTAAATACAAGAGTGACAGGCAACCACTAGATATCTTTTATATTTCTTCATTAGCAGGTGCCTCCACATTACATATAAAGCTTTGGACTCAATTCTTGTTGCCATACTGGTTTTGGTAAAATACAACATAATTTTACTTTGTGAATGGAAACGTGCTCATGAAACTGTGTAAAAAGGTCAGTAATATACAGGTTATACTGTAAAGTCCTGTGAGTGTCATAATTGAAGGAAAGGTATTTTCAAATTTAAGTTCAACATCCATATTTTACTCAAATTCAAAAGCATTATATGATGCCTGACTCTTAAGTTACATAGACCCTCCAATCACTGTGACTACTATTGTGGTTGGGAGTCTACTGTAGTGGACATAGTTGAGAAACCACACTTTCAATCCGTGGGGATATTTTGAGTATGAATCTGGTCCTAGTCAAAAAATAGTTGTTTTTAGTTTTTTTTAATTAAATAAATTTTATTTTATTCATTAAATTATTGTTGTACAAGCACAAAAAACGGTAATACAAAATAACACTACGCACAATACCCTAAAAATTACTAACCCTCCAGATCCAAGAGAAAAGGAAAAGGCCTCCCCGCTCCCCTCTACATTTCACATCACTTCCAAATACCCCAAATCTCCTCCCACTTATGTAATTGATTTAGATTTTTAGCTCTTATCTTCTCATACATTTTAATTTTCTCCATTCTTGGGTTTTAAAAAGGCTAAATATATCTGAAGCTATAGAGTCAAGCGAGCATATGTCTACCTGACTTTATACATGAAACTGCCTCTTTCACTGTAAAAATATATGGCTTTGAAGGATTATATCCCTTAAAAGTTCCAGCACTTGTCACATTCAGTAAGATGTAATTCTCTGCTATTTATTTTCGAATATGGATTAATATAGCTCTCTTATTTGGAATTCTGGTTTTATTCAAGTTCTGTGCATATTACTGTACTACAATTTCTCTCAATTCCCTTACTTGGAAAATAAATTGAAAGTAATCCTAGAAAACCCTGCAGAACACAAGAATAGCTGTGTCAAGATATTAAATCAGAGAATATGTTTTTATTCATGTTGCATTTAGAGTGGGTATAACTGCTCAAAATAATATGAGCTTGCTTTAAAATTTCGGGTCTAGCGGTGGCTGCATCATTTATTACATACGTTAACTCTACCTTTTTAATGCGCTATATTGTAAGATTGACAAAATAGATTTGTTTTATGCTGTCAAACAGCAGAACAAAGTAAAAAAGAGTTTGCAGCCCATTAAATGCATTGCAGTAACAGAAATGGTTCCCAATAAAACACAAACATTGAAAAAACATTGAAAATGATGTTCCATAATTTATAATTCCTTTTACAACTCAACAATAGTAATAACAAGTCATTAAACTGGAATTTGGAAAAACGAATACAGGGGCTGTAAAACAAGTCTGAACTATTCACATAATGGCAAACAAGAATTGCTTCAAACAAGATGCAGTTGCTTGCATGTATAAGCATAATTTAAAGCCCCTAAACTAGTGACAGATCCTCTATGTATATTGCATTGGAGCAATGCAATATACATAGAGGATCTGTCACTAGTTTAGAAATGCCCAATCTCCTAGCTAATCCAATAGGCGCTGTCACACTGATAATGCTAGTGAAAATTGTGTCCCAAAATATTTATTATTTTAGAAGTTATGATCTTTTTTCTAAATATGCAAATAAGGCTATGCTAGACAAGTCGGTGTCAACATCAGCGATTCTCCGGAGGTGGAGCTACGTCTCAGCCTATGACTCTGTCCTATCAGCATGAAGTGGTTCTGGTGGCATATGAGAGATGAGATTCTAATCTTTCATATGACACCAGGATCGCAGCTCTAGCTATGAAACAACCGGAGATATCACCAGTTGAAAACACAGATGGGAATGGAGGCTGTATATTACATGATCACACTGTGTTGCTGGGCAGGGAAGGGGGAGAAGCTGTATGCTGATTGGACAGCGTCATACAAGAAAGAGTAACCTCCCATTTGGCAAGTATATCCAAATTAGCATATTTAGGAAAAAAACATAACTTTGCAAATAATTTTTAAAAAAAAATGAAAAAAATTACACTGTAGTTATCAGCATCATAGCGCCTATTCGATTAGTTAGGAGATAGGGCATTAATAAACTAGTGACTCCTTAAAGGGTACCTGTCGTTTCATTTGACTTTTCAGGATTAGCTACCATGCGTGTGTACATGAGGATGAGCACAATTTCTGGCCATTATATGACTTTGATTTTGCAATTTTTAGCAGTTCTCCCCTTTGCATTTCTCTCTGAGCTAGGGTGCCTAGCAGACATACACTACACAACGTAAGAAGAGGAGAATCTGCTCCATAAACTTCTCTCTCATTCAGAAACCGCCCCAGAGTCATGCAGGACATATATAGAGATTTACTGACCTGTGCGGATGTGAATAAATTGCTTTGGTTGTGATAGAAAGTTTCTATACCTGTCGTTCTGCTCTTATCTCCCGCACTTCCTGCTTACTCTTCCCCCTCCCCTCTCCATAGGCTTCCATAGACATGTGTAATTTGATACATTGTGAGCTGCAGTCTGACTCGAGACGGATAGAGCTCAATTTTCAGAGTGAAAGTCAGTTTAAAAGAGGGAGTAGGAAAACAGCAAGATAAGAGCAGAAAGAGGCTTGTTACTCTGATAAGATATATTATGAAGTTTCTTATAATCGTCTGTACTATTCATTTATGCAAAGTTTGTACCTTCCATTATAGGTATTCCAATACTTAGGTCCCCGTTTCCAAAATTTAATTGTGTCAGGAGCTTCTCATGTGTCTGACACAGTGCCTCTATTCCCTTTTGCTTGTATAGGCATATTTTGACAGTGTCGTGCATGATTGGAGCTTGGCAATTGGCAGTCATAGACTATAGGCCCTTTTACACTGGCCAATTATCGGGCAAACGCTCGTTCATAGAACGCTTGTTCTCAATAATTGCCCTGTGTAAACAGGGCAGCGATCAGCAGATAAACGAGCAAACGCTCGTTCATCTGCTGATCATATCGTTTTAAAAGTGAAAAATATTATCGTTGTCAGCAGCACATCTCCCTGTGTAAACAGGGAGACGTGCTGCCAACATGATATAAATGTATGGGGATGAGTGATTGGAGTAACGAGTATTCATCCCCATACTAGCTCTTTGTGAAAGGAGCAAACGAGCGCCGATCAATGAGCTGTCCCGTTGATCAGTGCTCGTTTACACAACTTAGAACGGACCGTGCAAGATCAACAGGGTCTGCAAACACACACAACTCAAAGATAGTTAGCGGATTTCTGTGAAAACTACTTTTATGGTAACTGTGATGACTTTCAGTCATACAAGATTATCTGACAATTTCAACATGTCTATGTGTAATCAATATTATGTTTGTATCATTGGGTTCGGAGTTAAAGAATAACTTTGTGTATAGAAATTTGGGAGATTTTTTCTTTTTAGCTATCATAAGGGTTACAGAGTAGGTAGGAGCTGCAAGATGCAAAAAATTGGGAAAGAGTCTAAATCTGGAATGATCCATAAGTAGATGAACGTACTGCCTGCAGTTGTAGGCCCCCTGTCCCTGGGGTCCTGTTAAGGGCCTCCGATGCTCAGGAAGTATATCCATTGAATTTATCTTCATACTGTCTTGCTAAACCATGATCCCGTACCCCATAATTCACATATCCCTACTTTTTATTAGGTCCGTAGAAAGTTGGGAGGCATGATTAGCTAGAAAATAAAATTGTGCAAGATAACATATTTTAACAGGCTGATAATTAAAAAAGAAACAAAGTACATTTTTATCTTTTACCTCCTGCTCTAACTTGCAAATGCTGTTTAAAGTGAATGACCCAAAGTTTGGATATGCAGGGTTCATTCTCCTTGCTGTCTCTAGTGCATGACAAATATGTCTTTAAGAACTGCCATGCATCTGCATAAGGAATTTTATAGGATACAGAAGTATATATATTTCCTATGAAAATGTAATATATATATATATATATATATATATATATATATATATATATATGTATATATAGATATGTATATATAGATAACACTACGAAGCGAAGCAAAGGAATCCAAATATACATTTGTATAAGGTTTCCTATTCATTTGTTGGTGACAATGCAAATTTTTAAAAGAAGTGAGATCCAGGGTACAATTAAATTACTGTTTTCTTCTGAGTTATATTCTATCCCTAACCTTTATATAACAGAGTTTCACATTAATATATATTCCACTCACATTTAAGCTAGATGAAAACTGCAACAGTTTGAACTACAACTACCCAGAAGTAAAAACATCACAGATATCAAGAATCTAAGGTGTAAATGGACTAAAGTGTGTTAGAAATTTTAAAGGTTCAAAGACAATGTAAATGTGAAAATATCCTTTAACTGTTGTAGCCCATAAATGTCTAGACAATGGAGAAATAGGTCATATATGGCTGAATGAATTCTGAAAAATATAGCTTAACATTTCATTTCCAGTTAAATATGTATATAAATGTTTCTGTAAAAATGTTTCATTAATGTAGACTTTAGCAATAAAATTGAACATAAAATGCAACAATAATATAAAAATAGATTGCCTCAAGCTCACAAGTCAATGCATTATGTGCTGATTTCCATTATAGCAATGATACTGTAGAATGATTCTAAATGATAAAAAAAGTGTAGTTCCAGACATATCCGAAAAAGATGTGTTGCCATTAAATATTTTAGAACATTTCTCTTTCTTACCGGACTACTGCAACTCTCTGTAAAGCTTTGGCGGATAGTATGCCCTGCCTCCCAGAAGTCCAAGCAGGAAGCCTCTGCCGCTAAGTTTTAAGAATAATGGGAGCTTTCTGCAAAGTATGGAGTTCTAGGAATCAGAGCATAAACTTTTTTTTCTAAGTAGAGTTACATTTTAACAAGTACTTACCACAATAAGGATTCCCATACGCCCTTATATATTCGACCAAAATTATCCATAGCAGTTCTGGCTTGTATATTTTTTTCCCTAGAAAAATATATATGATCTATTACATTTTAGGTCATTATTACTCCTCAATGTTCCTTGACATGTATGTAAGTCATGATTTGTAATACCTAGAGGCTCCATGACGTACAGTTAAATCATGATGATCATGTGTGCATATCTGCTCTACCTATATGATTTACTGCAGGAGTCCTGCTGTAATGACTGGGATCATGGAATCCTCTCTCCCTGGCTGTTTAACCCCATAAATGCCCGCGACATCTAAGAAGCTTAACAGAGGAAGAAAGATTCCTCTGTGATACCTCTCGTAGTCTGCTACACAATTGTTGGGTGCCGATGGGTTAAAAAATATAAAATTAGCCTTAATAAAGTTTAGTAAAAACATAAAACAATAAACCTTTTTTCCTAACAAAAAATATTTTATTGTTTAAAAATAATAAACAATAAAAAAATATACAATTAGGGCAACACAGAATTAACCCCTTCCCAACATCCGCGGTATATATACAGCACTGTCGGGCAGGGCTTCCTGCAAAGCGCAGTACTATTATGTCGTGGTGATAGTACAGGCTCAGGAGCTGAGCCCGCACCATCACCACTGGGTGCCAGCTGTATGTTAAAGCTGGCACCCTGATGTAAAGTCCAGGACCGGAGCTAGCCTCCAATCTGGCTGATTAACCCCTTAGAGGCTGCGTTCAATAGAGATCGCAGCATGTGAGGGCATTTTAGCCACCGGCATCCCAGCAACATGATCGCTGGGTTGCCGGTGGCTGCAATGACAAACGGAGGCCTAATATTGGCCTCCCGGTCTGCCAGCAATGGAAGCATCCTTTGCTCCGCTCGGAGGTGGGGCCTAAAAGGCTTCTTGTACCATCGGCAAATGGGCCGGCGTCATCAGCAGTGGGTGCCCACTGTATGTTACAGTGGACACCCCGCTGTAATGGCAGGAACTAGCTCCGATTCCTTCCATTTACCCCTTAGATGCAGCGATCAAAAGCGATCGCTGCTTCTTAGTGGTTTGTAGCAAATTGGCAGCCCTACCTTGCGATGGCAAGGCTGCCGACTGCTACTATGGCAACAGGAGGCCTAACAATGGCTTCCTGTCTGCCATTACGGAAGCCGATTAGGCCCCGACCAGAGGTGGAGCCTGATTGGCTTGCTGTCAGTGAACAACTGACATTTCTAATACATTGCACTACATGGGTAGTGCAATGTATTAGAACATCAATCAAACAGTTGGACCTTCAAGTCCCCTAGCAGTACTAAAGAAAAGTGTAAAATAAAAGTTGTAAAAAATAAAATAAAAGTTTCAAGTAATAAAATAAAACACAATTGCCCTTTATCCATTATCAAATCATTTATTATTGAAAAAAAAAGAGCTATAAAAATACTATGTTATTTGGCCCGTGCAGTAAATGCTGTAAAAAAAACTTGACTTTGGCTTCCAAAAATTTAAATTAAAAGTCATCAAAAAAAACAAGCCCTCATACAGCTCCGTCGACGAAAAAATGTAAAAGTTATGGCGCTTACAACATGAAGACAGAAAAAATACATACTTTTTAGAAAAGTACTTTTATTGTGCAAAAAGATGTAAAACATAAAAAAGTGCTATAAATTCGGTATCACCAGAATAATACTGACCCGCAGAATAAAGTTAACATGTATTTTATGACACGTGGTGAACGCTATATATATATACACAGTGTATATATATATATACATATATACATATATATATATATGTATATATATATATATATATATATATAGAGGTATATATATATATATATATATTTATTTTTTTTAATTTTTTTTTAATTTTTTTTTTTAAAAACTATGCCAGAATTTCTGTTTTTTGATCACCTTGCCTCACAAAAAAAAGGATAAAAAGTGATCAAAAAGTCGCATGTACCCCAAAATGGCACCAATATTAACTACCGCTCGTCCTGAAAAGAAACAGCCCTCATACCACTACGTCTATGAAAAAAAATGAGTTAAGGCTACAATAAGCCAGGAAAGAAAAATATGCAGATATGCAGGCCAGAGGGGAACATTTCTTCTGTTTCAAGTGACGATTTATCAAGGCCCTAAAATTAGGGAACCAGGAAGGGGAGGGCCCAAACATATCTGCTGGAAGCGACGGTGTCCATGTTATACCAGGACAACACTTCCCAGCAAAATTCCCCAAACTGCAAAGGTGCGGAGTGTGTACCAAAAGGGGGATAAGAACGGACACCATTTATCAGTTCGACACTGGCCTGTGCATAAAACGTTGCCTCACAGCGTAACAAATTTTTTATGGATTATTTTATTGTTTTCCCCATTATTATACCACCTGACTATGCCCCTGATGTACTCTGCCCAGCTTACATGTAACCCCACATTATAAACGGAAATACCAATAATACTCAAACAAAACTACTACCAAGCAAAATCCATGCTCCAAAAGCTAAATTGCGCTCCCTCACTTCTGTGCCCTACAGTGTGCCCAAACAGCAGTTTACTTCCACATATATGGCATTGCCAAACCCGGGAGAACCCTTTTAACAATTTTTGGGGTGTGTGTCTCCAGTGGCACAAGCTGGGCATGGCATATTTGCCACTGAAATGGCATATCTAGGAAAAAATAATAATTTTTACTTTGCACCATCCCCAGTGAAATAATTTATGGAAAAGACCTGTGGGGTTAAAATGCTCACTACACCCCTTAATATATGCTTTGAGGGGTGTAGTTTCCAAAATAGGGTCACTTATCAGGGGTTTCTTTTATTATTTCACATCAGAGCCTCTGCAATTGTGAACCAATTGTCACGGCGCTGGGTGTGGACCCACTCGGCCGTACCGCGTAGCTGCTGGCCAACAAGGTACAAAACAATGTCTATAGTTCAGAACGGGTACCTGAAGCAATGCAGACAGTAGCACGACTTGACTTTCACAGCAGGTGGCACCGTGGATGCAGCGGAAGACACGACTTGACTTTCACAGCAGGTGGCACCGTGGATGCAGTGGAAGACACGACTTGACTTTCTCAGTAGATACGATAGCACGGGATACAGGGTACAGGCAGCAGGAACGGGTAACACTGGGAACTAGGAAACACTGGCAGACCAATTGCAAGACAAACTTAGGTATACAACAATGCTTAGGCGAGGAACAAGTGGGCAGAGAACCTTTTTATAGTCCAGCAGGCATTTGGGCTAATATTGGTTAGTGACAGCTGGACGTGTACTGGCCCTTTAAGGCCGTGCACGTGCGGGCATGCGCGCCCTGCGGGAAACAGTCTGAGGACCCGGAAGTGGGTGCCGGCATCTCCCTCAAGGGAGCTGACGCCGAGAAGATAGATGTCCATGGCCGGGGACGTCAGAGAGTAAGTCTGAACGACGGCCCCCGGCCATAGACGTTACAACAATACTGTGTAAGTTGCCAAATTAGGCCTCAATTTGGCATAGTACTCTTTCACTCCTGAGCCCTGTCGATAGTCCAGGAAAAAGATTTGGGCCACATCTAGGGTGTTTCTAAAGCGGGGAAAGACAGCATAATAATTAGAGAGCTGTCTTGTTATGGTGGCACAAGCTGGGCACCACATATTGTCATATCTATGGAAAAAATCCCATTTTCACTTTGCAACATCGAGTTCACACTAATTTCTACAAAACACCTGCGGGGTTAACATGCTCACTACACCCATAGGTGAATACCTTGTGGGGTGTAGTTCCCAAAATGAAGTCACTTTTGGGGGATTCTACTGTTTTGGTCCCACAGGGGCCAATCCAGCAAAATCTGCACTCCAAAAGCCAAATGGCGCTCCTTCCCTTATGAGCCCTGCCGTGTGCCCAAACAGCAGTTTATGACCATATATGGGGTATTACCGTACTTGGGAGAAATTGCTTTACAGACGCTGTCTTTCTTTTTCTTCCTTTATTTGTTGAGAAAACGAAAAATTTTGAGCTAAACAACGTCTTATTGAGGAAAAAGGATATTTTTTTTTATTTTCACTGCCCAATTCTAATAAAATCTATGAAACACCTGTGGGGTCAAAATGCTCACTACACCCCTAGATTAACTCTTCAAGGGGTGTAGTTTCGTGAATATAGTTACTTTTAGGGAGTTTCCACTGTACTGGTACTTTAGGGGCTTTGCAAAAGCGACATGGTGCCAAGAGATCAATCCAGCAAAATCTGTACTCCAAAAGCCAAATGGCGCTCCTTCCCTTCTGACGCCTGCCGTGTGCCCAAACAGTAGTTTATGACCACATATGGGTTATTTCCGTACTCCAGAGAAGTTGCTTTAAAAATGTCGGGCTTCTTTTTTTCCTTTATTTTTTGAGAAAATGAAAAATTCTGAGCTAAAGCTACGTCTTATTGAAGAAAAGGCATTGATTTTATTTTCACTGCCCAATTCTAATAAAATCTATGAAACCGCTGTGGGGTGAAAATGCTCACTACACCCGTAGATTATTTCCTCAAGAGGGTGTAGTTTCCTAAATGGAGTCACTTTTTGGGCATTTTCTCTGCTTTGGTCGTTCAGGGGATTTGCAATTGCGACATTGCCTCCGCAAACCATTCCTGCTAAATTTGAGCTCCAAAAACCAAATGGCGCTCTTTCCCTTCTAAGCCCTGCTGTGTGTCCAAACAGCCGTTTATGACCACATGTGCGGTATTGTTTTACTCGGGAGAAATTGCTTTACAAATGTTGTGTGCTTTTTCTCCTTTAGTTCTTCGGGAAATGAGAAAAAATTTGCTAAACCTCCATTTTCTTTGAAAGAATGTAGATTTTAATTTTCACGGCCTACTTCCAATAATTTCTGAAATAAACCTGTGGGGTCAAAATGCTCACTATACCCCTAGATAATTTCCTGAGGGGTCTAGTTTCCCGAATTGGGTCACTTTTGGGGGATTTTCACTGTTTTGCCACCGCAAGAGCCCTTCAAACCTGACATGGTGCCTAAAATATTTTCTAATAAAAATAGAATATTTATAAAAACTGCAGAACATGGGCAATAAATATTGAGATGGGTTTCTTTGGTAAAACTTTTTGTGTTACAAAAAAAATGGCTTAAAAATGAATTTCTGCAACAAAAAAAAAAGACATTTGTAAATTTCACCTCTACTTTGCTTTAATTCCTGTGAAACGTCTAAAGGGTTAAGAAACTTTCTAAATGCTATTTTGAATACTTTGAGGGGTGAAGTTTTTAAAATGAGGTGACTTATTGGGGTTTTTCTAATATATAAGGCCCTCAAAGCTACTTCACAACTGAACTGGCCCCTGTAAAAACAGCCTTTTGAATCTTTCTTGAAAATGGGAGAAATTGCTGCTAAAGTTCTAAGCCTTGTAACGTCTTAGAAAAATAAAACGATATTAAAAAAACGATGCCAATCTAAAGTAGACATATGGGGGATGTTAATTAGCACCAATTTTGTGTGGTATAACTGCCTGTCTTACAAGCAGATACATTTAAATTTAGAAAAATGCACATTTTTGGTCTTTTTCACAATTAAATATTGAATGTATCGAGCAAATTTTACCAGTAACATAAAGTCCAATGTGTCACGAGAAAACAATCTCAGAATCGCTTGGATAGGTGAAAGCATTCTGAAGTTATTACCACATAAATTGAAACCTGTCAGATTTAAAAAATCAGGCTCTGTCAGGAAGGTCCAAAGTGACCAAAGTGGGAAGGGGTTAATAATGATGACCTGTATAATAAAGATAGCATAATATTTATCTTGCAGAGTGCATGGCAGACTTGCTTTTTTCTGTTTTTTATAGATGTAAAATTCCTTATTTATCTGTTAGTGCCAACGCCAATTTTTAAAAGAAGAGATACCCCAGGTTCAGTTGAATTACAGTTTTCCTCTGAGTGATATCTTATCCTTAATCTTTATATAACAGAATTTCACATTAATATATAGTCTATCCACATTTAACCTAGATGAAAACTGCAACAGTTTGAGCTACAACTTCCCAGCAGTAAAAACATCACAGATATCAATAATCTTAGGTGTAAATGGACTACATTGTGTAAGAAATGTTAAAGTGTCAAAGAAAATGTAAATATGAAATTATTCATTAACTATCGTAGCCCATAAATGGAGAAATAGGTCATATATGGCTGAATGAATGCTGAAAAATATAATTTTACATTTCATTTCCAGGTAAAAATGTAGCTAAATGTTACTGTAAAAATGTTTCATTATTGTAGACTTTAGCAATAAAAAGGAACTATTTGCTGTGATGGGTCCAAGGGGCCCCAGTACAACACTGAGTGCACCTCATATCTTTCTATCACTTTGGTGGTCATCTGATTCTCAAATACTTCAAGGATTGTATTGAGTTTTTAGAAGATAATAAGCTGTGGTATATTCAAGAAAGTAGTTGGAACAAACATTATGACCATATTTACACGCTGAGGGTACTGTCAGGATTTAAGCATGGGTTCCATTCCTAAATCCCGACAGAATCTGCAAGCATTCTGCTAGCAATGCATGTGAATGGGTAATTTTATACCCCATTTACACACTCAAAAAAATATCCATGCAAATTAATGTACACACTGCAGATTGTGAAAACCACAGCATAATAATTATTGCCGCAGATTGAATTACACTGGGATTAATTGGCATGTGGATCCACTGGCCAATCTTTGGCCGAAATCTAAGTTTCAGCTAATGATTTCTTCTCTACATTTCCTTTAAAAAAAAAATCCATAGCAACTTTGCCTATGACAAATTATTTCCATGAGAACATGGCCCAAAAGTACAACATGAAACAATGAAGAATGTTCAGTCGGAGAAGCATTGAGGATGACGTGGGACATGAAGCACTGCTGGTACTTTGAAACCTTAAGTTCCTTCCATGGTTTAAATCCTGAGTTAAACTAAGTTGTTAAGGAACAGAGAAAATCTGAGTAGGAAATCAGAACAAGAACAAAAAACAGAGAGAAGAAATGGAGGGAAGTAGATAAAGGCAAAAAGTTGTTACCAACCCTCACCCCAAACCCCACTTGCACTACAACTTTGTATTATTTTATATTAAAGGATATTAAATCCAAAGGTCCCATTTCTTGTCAATTTAGGTAGTCAAGCAATAGGCCAGACATTTTCAATTTATCCTTTTCCAAGTGATCTAAGCTTTAACAAGTGTAAAGTCCAGGCTTTTATAAGTGTATTGGTCCAAGACAGCTTTGACAGCTAAGAGATACTGTTGGGGCTTGGGTGGTGTTGCCGTCATAAACAGTCCTCACTGAGGATTTGGCAAACAACACTCGTATTTATTTTGAGCAAATACAAAATAAAACAACAACAAAAAGGTAAATTAGGGGTTGAATTGCAGCTGCCTTCATATCGAGCAGCACCCCAATCCTCAGCTCATATGCTCTGAACTGAACCTGTCCCACCCTCCTCTGGGTGCACTTAAATACACAATATTCTATTTCCCAGAATTCTACACTCTTCTGCACATTTGTGTTTAAATTTAAAACACATACATATTATACATAAACCACATATTATACATATTCCATACTTCCTTTCTCCTTTTAAAAAGAAAAGGAGCTTACAATCTCTATACACATAACCAAATCATACAAAAGAAAGATACATATACTTTGTGTGGCTGCAGCTCTCCTCATCTGGCATTAATCAAGTGCCTCCTATATAAACCCAGCACCCCCTCCATTCAGGTTTGGTCACATGCAGGCAAGATGGAGGTAATGCTGTGTGTTATTGGGGAATGCTGAATCAGTTTGATGTAGAAATAATAGTGGACAGAGACAAAGGTTTGCTGGCCAGAGGTGAAAGAGAGAGATAGACATACACAGACAAGCTAATTCACTATTCACCCCTCAACAGATACCAATAAAGGATAAACCAGTAGGCACTAACCACTCCCAAAAAAACAGCTGCCTCCACAGTAGATGTGTGAGGGAATCCTTGCCTATCTACAAGTTTTTTCTCTCTCCAATGAACAGATGCTACAGTGCACTGGGGTCCATGTAATGTGTACATGTTGCTTTGTGTTTAACTCTTTATTTATTTTAGACACCCATATTTAATATGTATCTTCTGACAGAAGTATTTTTAGTATATCTCCATTTATTTTATGTGCCAATAAAAAAAAAAATACAATCTAATCTAAATGATGAAAGTGTTTAGCTACACTAGCACAGGGATGAATTTGACCTTTGTCAAGCTACTGTACTTCCCTGTGCTTTATCTTATCAAATTAATAAATTGTAAGCTCTCCAAGGAAACTGCTTTGTGATTTCCTTTCCACAACGCTAGGTATATTCTTAGAACTTGGATGGAAAAAAAACAAAACAACACATATTCATGTTGTGGTCATGGGGCTAACATACAGGGACAATGCAGTAAATCCTAAAATGATAGCATAGAGATTTTACTAAATGCTTACAAAAACATCAAAACGAATCAGCAAATCCGTCACTTGTAGCACTATGTTACATAGCCGTTGTGTTGCTTTTCAGCAAGCTGTGGGATATGCATTTATGATTGACAGGACAAACAAAGGTTTGTTTAAAAGAAACATTGAACCTATATATGAAACATCTCTTGCTTTTGAAGCGAATGCTGTTTAAACATTGTGTATTTAACGTTGAAGATAGATATAGAAGCCGTCAAATAAAAGAAAGGTCACAGCTTGCAAACAGGTGGCAAGAAGTTCGCGTTTCCTAATGGACTGTATGTATTGTATATAAAAAATGCTTAGCAAATGTACAATACAAGTTCTTGCAAATGAGACAAGACATCTAGGTGATAGGGGACAATAAACACGCACTTTGCATCCAAACTGTTTAAGAAATCCACTTTCAATTGGATCAAATTCTATCTCGCTTGTTACAGCAACAACCTTGTTATTTTCTATACACAATTAAACCATTTCTCCCTTCATGACATTGTGTATTTAGGTTTGTACTCAATCTTGCACATCAATATCAGCTGATATGGAAAATAAAGATAGCCGGCAGCTCATTATTGATTCTAGCCTATAAACAATACAAGTGCAATTAGTCTTAATATAGGACTGTTTTAAGTCTGCTCTATTTATTATATTTATAGCAAACACAATTTACTGCTGGGCTCCATCCACAGATAAAGGTGCTTTGGAATATTGCACTCTAAAAAACACTAAGGAAACACAGACTTTACTTGTTCTGCTGATATATTGAATTGGCAAAATTTGAAATTAATTTGTGCTTTTAAGGTTAGGCGCCAGACGTATGATTCCAGAAGTAATATTAGTGCAAAAAAAAAAAATACAATAGACAAATATTGACTTGACTAGACAGTGTTTTTCTTTTTCATTACAGCTGGCGTTTTAAAAATAGATTTCATTAAAGGAAAAATGTAGATATATTATTAATTGTATTTATTTGATATAGAAAATAAATCTAATAAAATAAATAATATATTGGCTGTAATATACTTGCAATATATTGGCTGTAGAAATATCTAGCTAAATCAGCTTGTCTGACATAGAACAATATAATATTTATTAACCCTTTCCCACTGCGCCACTTTTGACAGAGCCTCATTTTCAAATCTGACGTGTCACTTTATGTGGTAATAACTTTGGAATGCCTTTATTTATCCAAGCGATTCTGAGATTGTTTTCTCGTGACACATTGGACTTTATGTTAAATTTGGTTAATGCATTCAGTATTTAATTGTGAATAACACCAAAATTTATCGAAAAATTGCAAAGATTTGAATTTTTCTAAATTTAAATGTATCTGCTTGTAAGGCAGGCAGTTATACTACACAAAATAGTTGCTAATTAACATCTCCCATATGTCATTTTTTTAAACATACTTTATTTTTCTAAGACGTTACAAGGCTTAGAACAGTAGCAGGGATTTCTCAAATTTTCAAGGAAATTTCAAAAGGCTAGTTTACAGGGACCCATTCAGTTATGAAGTGGCTTTGAGGGGCCATACAATACAAGCCCCCATAAATCACCCCATATTCAAAACAGCATTTAGAAAGTATTTTAACCCTTTAGGCGTTTCACATGTATTAAAAAAAAATAGAGGTGAAATGTAGAAATGTCATTTTTTTTGTTGTAGAAATTCATTTGTAATAAAAAAAATTCTGTAAGGGTATGTTCACACGCAGTAGCAAAATACGTGCTGTTTTTGCCTGAAAACAACTCCTGATTTTCAGACGTTTTTGTAACTACTCGCGTTTGTCGCAGAGTATTTTACGGAAGTTATTGGAGCTGTTTTTCAATGGAGTCAATGAAAAACGGCTCCAAAAACATCCCAAGAAGTGACATGCACTTCTTTGACGCGGGCATCTTTTTACGCGCCGTCTTTTGACAGCGACACGTAAAATTACACCTCGTGGGAACATAACATCATAAAACCCATTGAAAGCAATGGGCAGATGTTTGTAGGCGTAATAGAGCCATTTTTCAGGCGTAATTCGAGGCGTAAAACGCCCGTATTACGTCTGAAAACAGTGTGTGTGAACATACACTAACACAGAAGGTTTTACCAGAGAAACGCAACTCAATATTTATTGCCCAGATTCTGAAGTTTTCAGGAATATCCCACATGTGGCCCTAGTGTGCTAATGTACTGAAGCACAGGCTTCAAAAGCAAAGGAGCACCTAGTGAATTTTGGGGCCACCTTTTTATTAGAATATATTTTAGGCACCATGTCAGGTTTGAAGAGGTCTTGCGGTGCCAAAACAGTGGAAACATCCCCAAAAGTGACCCTATTTGGGAAAATACACCCCTCAAGGAATTTATCTAGGTGTATAGTGAGCATTTTTAACCCACAGGTGTTTCATAGATTTTATTAGAATTGGGCCGTGAAAATGAAAAATTAAATTTTTTACAATAAACAGCAGAATTTTTTTATTTCCACAATGACTAAAGGAGAAAAAGCAAACCAAGATTTGTAAAGCAATTTCTCCAGAGTAAAACAATACCCCACATGTGGTCATAAACGTCTGTTTGGATAATCAGCTGGACTCAGAAGGGAAAGAGCGCCATTTTACTTTTGGAGCTCAAATTTAGCTGGAATGGTTTGGGGAAGGCATGTCGCATTTGCAAAGCCCCTGAGGGGACAAAAACAGTGGAAACCCCCTACAAGTAACCCCATTTGGGAAACTACACCCCTCAAGAAAATTATTTAGGAGTATAATGAGAATTTTGACCCCACAAGTTTTTTTGCAGAAATTATTGGAATTAGGCCATAAAAATGAAAATCTATATTTTTCAAATAAAACGTAGTTTGCGCTTAAAATTTTTTCATTACCACAAGCAATACCCCAAGGACTAAAGGAGAAAAAGCACTCCACATAATTTAAAGCAATTTCTCCTAAGTACAGAAATACCCTACAAGTGGTCATAAACTACTGTTTGGACACACAGCAGGACTCAGAAGCGAAATTCGGCTTTTGGAGCCAGGATTTAGCTGGATTTGTGTGTGGATGCAATGTCACTTTTGGTATAATAAAGGGGTAAATGAAGGATGAAACTACTAATTTATGGATGTGTGGTACGCTTTGACGCAATCCTTGATACACAGGCCCGGTTTTTCGGGTCAGGTTTCACAGTGGTAAGTAGTGTTCTTTCTAATTTCCCTTATGGAATGCACTCTGCACCTTTTTTGTGTCCTTCCCTTCTTTGCAGTTTGGGGTACTTCATTGGGGAAATGTTGCCCTGGTACAATACGTGAACCATCGCTACCAGCTGATGTGCTTGTGCCCTCCCCTGCCTGGTTCCCAAATAGAAGTGCCTTAATAACCATTTCTTGAAAATGAAAGAATGTCCCTGCTCAGCTTGCAGATTGGGATAGCACGTAAGCGGTCAGCTTTTTTGTACCACACCTTTCTTTTCCACAGGGCAATTTACGACTTCAGTACTTAATCAAAGAAATCAACTCCGCCCATGTACTTATTGTAGCCCAGGATGCAGGTTGGCTTCTGGGTCACTGTGGTGGTACCTCGTACAGGGACAGGGGTGCTGCCGCTGCAGTCAATTGTGGTCAATATAAGGACATCCCTCTTGTCCTTATATTTTACAAACAACATGTTTTTGCTACATAGTTCCCTGTTCTCACCCCTTCTGAGGCTTTGGCTCTCTGGGTTTTGGGATAAAAATTGTTGGGCGTATAAAATCGTCTGGGCCACCATTAAATTAAGAAAGTCCACAGAGAAAAAGACCTTGAAAAAGTCAATTTCTGTGAGGCATAATTTTCAGGGGGTGGAGTCCACACAGGATTAATCATTGGAGTTGCCTCAGTTGCTATACTGGGGCACCTTTGGGGGGAGTTCCTCATCACTGGAGGAGGAGGAAGAGGAGAAAACAAAAAGGAGTGGGTCTTATTCCTCGTCTTCCTTGCTGGCTGTATAAGGCTGGGTACACACAACCTATTTTCAGACGTAAACGAGGCGTATTATGCCTCGTTTTACGTCTGAAAATAGGGCTACAATACGTCGGCAAACATCTGCCCATTCATTTGAATGGGTTTGCCGACGTACTGTGCAGACGACCGGTCATTTACGCGTCGTCATTTGACAGCTGTCAAACGACGACGCGTAAATTGACTGCCTCGGCAAAGAAGTGCAGGACACTTCTTTGCAACGTAATTTGAGCCGTTCTTCATTGAAGTCAATGAAGAGCAGCTCAAGATTACAGGCGTCAAAGACGCCTCGCATAATGCGAGGAGGAGCTTTTACGTCTGAAACGACGCAGCTGTTTTCTCCTGAAAACAGTCTGTCTTTTCAGACGAAAAAGGCACTTCTCGTGTGCACATACCCTAAGTGTCAGAGGCAATGATGGCATATGCCTCCTCGACTGAATAGATCCTTTTGGACGATTGAGACATTTTAATTTTTTTACAGGGGGGGTGTGTGGTGTCTTAACACGTGTAATCAACTTTTATTTTTACACAGGGTGTGTGTGTGTGTGTGTGTGTGTGTGTGTGTGTATGCGTGTAGTGTTTTTACATGTGTATAGCGAACAGAAATTAGAAGATAAGAAGAATTGAAAAAAAAAAAAACTGACGCTATCTATTACTAAAAAAAACTGTGGTCTACAGTAAATTTATACAAAATCTGGAGAAAAAAATTGCTATATATATATATCTATCTCTAAAACTAAATTAACATTTCTAACGCTAGCGTATGCTACCCTAACTCCCAACCTACTAGCTACACCTAACTACTATAATGTTTTTTCTTTTTTACTGTTTTAGAAAAAGAAAATCCTGCACCAGAACAGATGCTGATCAGTGATGTGCATCACTGATCAGCACTCAGCAGGACGCACACATTCGAAAGGTGCGGGTGAAAAAAAAAAAAACCTGCATCAATATACTACCACAGACTCTGTGACCACAGGGTACAGACAGGTAGATGGTGCAAATTTGTAATTGGACAAAAAATAGGTAATTGGTGTGGGTGAAAAAAGGAAAAAAAAGTATCAAAAAGAACCCACAGATGCTGATCAGCGATGGCGGTCACTATCCAACACTTTGTGGCCACAGGGCACACACAGGCAGATAGTGTATATTAAAAAATTACGCACAAAAAAAAAAAACGGGGCCAAAAATTTAGCCCAGATGCTGATCAGTGATGATAGTCACTGATCAGCGCTCAGCGGGCACAGGACTCGGACAAGGAAATGGTGGGGTAGGACAGGGAGGTGGTGGGGTGGGACAGGGAAAGGGCCAAAATATGGGTCTGATCAAAAAAAAAAAGCTGCTGGTGATCAGACACAGTAGTGCAGATGCACTAGAAATACCAGCAAAGCAACAGCACAATCTCTCAACCGCACTGCACGCCACTCCAAACCGGAATGAGGCGTGCAGAACGGTGTCGGTCATTCAAATCACCCGCGAGCACTCCTAGAGGTGGCATCACTGCCACCTCCCTAGATGACGTTGGTGGTGACTGGTGCTGTCTTAGGCTGGGTTCACACGACCATGTTACGTCCGTAATGGACGGAACGTATTTCGGCCGGAAATCCCGGACCGAACACACTGCAGGGAGCCGGGCTCCTAGCATCATAGTTATGTACGATGCTATGAGTCCTTGCCTCGCTGCAGGACAACTGTCCCGTACTGAAGACATGATTACAGTACGGGACAGTTGTCCTGCAGCGACAATGGTCGTGTGAACCCAGCCTTAGACTGCACCAATCACCGCCATCTAACTGTGCCCGTGACTCCAGGGCACAGTTTAACAAAAATGCCTGAGATTGGCCGGTCAGGGACAGCAAACATCTTTACTTTGTCACCGTGCCATTAGCATCGGTGACCGCTTCCGTATATATACGGCGGTTGTCGTGAAGGGGTTAATGTTTTGCTTCTATACAACTGAAAAAATAGTCACACGGAAACTAAGTTTCATCCTGTGAAGACTGTTCCTCCCTTGCTTAACCATTCATTTTGGACAATCCTTTTTAGATAGAATGGTAGCCTGACGATAAAGGGGCCCGAGCAATCAGCTGTGACCTGTTAGAGAATCTGGCAGTGAGTGATTAATTCTCCTGCAGCGCCATCACAGGGGAAATGGAGCAATACACAGTTCCCATCAATTTACTGTACATGAAATGCATGGAGATGGCATGTCTTCAGAGTGAAAGACACAGTTTGTAACTGCTCTCCTGGCTAATATAATAGGAATTGCCTCTCTATTAAAGGAGTTATCCCATGATCAATATTCCCAAAACTATAATTTTGACAGCATGTACTGTACAAGTAATTTCAATACAAATGGGTAGTAATTTGTGTGAAAAAAACGTACTTCACTTCTCCCATCTCCCAATTGGATTCCCTTACTTCCAGTCTTTCTCCTGAAAGTGTGCATTTTACATGGTGTGATGCTGTTCTCCCACAATTCCACAGCGCACCCCTGTGTGGGCACCTGGTGGGCACGGACAGCGCAAAGTATGGGAGTACGGTCCATAAAAAGCAAAAGATAGGGCATTTCCTATCTCTTGCAGAGGCTTTCTACGGCACAGACACATTCCCGCAAATATACGGGAAGGTGTCAGTGGTCAATAGAAGTAAGTTGGTCCATAATTGCGGACCGTAATTACAGTCCGCAAATACTAGGGTTGTGTGCATGGGGCCTTAGACTTGGTACACTTTTCATTGCTTCTGCCAATGAATGCAGCAATTTCGCTGCTTCAGTTCATACGCTGGAAAAGTCTAGAGCTGAAACCAGGAGGTATGGGTTTTTACGCGGTCAGAATAGATACTCTGCACGGAGCTATGCAGGAACTAGGCAGAGAGAGACACCCACACCTGTGCATGCATAAGAGTTTTGCCGGATAGATATATATATATAGATAGATAGTGGCATAGAAAATAAAACCCCATCAAAAATATGAATAGAATTTAAAAATATATAAAAACTTGATCATCATCTTGGTAATTTTTCCGACCATTAGACAAAAGCAATAACTAAGGGCCTGTTCACATCAGCGTTCGCGTTCCATTCATCGGTTCCATTCAACCTCTCCATCAGAGGAACCGATGAATGGAAAGTCGAATGGAAACTATTGCTTCCGTTTGCATTACCATTGATTTCAATGGTAATGCTTCCGTTTTAGTATGTCCCCTTTGTTTCCGTTCCGCAAAGTTTGGATTTATTTTTCATGGAAACAATAGTGCTGTCCACTGCGCTAGGGTTTGTGTGAAAATAACTGAAACTTTACGGACTGGAATCCAATGGAAACATACTGAAATGGAAGCATTTCCGTTTAAATCAATAGTAATGAAAACGGAAGTAATCGGCTTGTAAAAACATTATATATTTTAGCTATGGTGCTTGGCATAAATTAAATATATGAAGAACAGTTCCGCCTTGTTAGCTGGGCTCATCTATTCTTTAGTTTGATGGCAGGCTCACAGTTGTTTAATTTAGAGACCGCAGTTGAGCCAGTGAGTAACTTTGATGGTACTAAATTAATCAAGAAGTTTGCATACATTTGAAGAAGAACTCATAGAAGTGTAGAATAAATCCGCTACATTTGTTATTTTTTGCCTTTCTTTACTTGTGATGGACTGTGGCAGTGCTACGTCTTATCAGCTAATTATTGACAAATATTTGGGAGAGAATTCTAATCTAAAAAGCGGCTGTCCACTCTGGACAGCTCCTATTCATATGCCTGGAACTACTTTCATGGGCTTCCCCTCGGGAAGCAGCTGTCACTATGGAGGACTTGCAACAGCCACGATTGTCCGGTGATAAAACAGGAAATTCCCCAAGCAATAACAGCTGGTAGCCAGGTATTTTTTTTAGTAGACTGTTCCCACTGTCGAGGTAACTCAGCTGTCTTATAAAGGTTTGTTGTCCAAAACGAACTACCCCTTTGAGATTCCTGTAAGAAGCCAGACAATGGACTGACTCTACTTACTCCGACATACTCTTATGATTACCTTAGTCGAATATGTGGTCAATTTGCCGTGTCTGGATCGGGAGTTTTGTTTGTTTGTTTGTATGTTTCTTTTTTGTTTTTCTGTAAAAAATGTGATCCTTATCCCAATGCTTTGTTTGCAATGTTTCATTGCTGTATGTAATGATTAGATGTATACTGGATCAATAAAAATCTGTTTATTAAAAAAAAATAAAGTAATAAACACACAGGAGGATAATATAATACTACAGTGGGATTGGGGGAAGCTGGAGATTTGGGCAGAGAAATGGCAAATTAAGTTTAATGTGGATAAATGTAAGGTTATGCACTTGGGCTGAGAAAACAAATTCAACAATTATGCATTAAATGGTAAAACTGCTACTGAAAAAGACTTAGGGATATTGGGGGACAGTAAATTAAACTTTAGCAACCAGTGCCAGGCAGCTGCTGCCAAGGCAAATAAAATTATGGGGTGCATCAACAGAGGCATAGATGCTCATGACAAGTACATTGTTTTGCCTCTATACAAATCACTAGTCAGACCACACATGAATTATTGTGTACAATTTTGGGCACCTGTGTATAAGAAGGACATGGCTTACCTAGAACGGGCACAAAGAAGGGCGACCAATTTAATTAAGGGAGCAGTTGGATCGCAGTACCAAGTAAGGTTATCATTCTTGGGGCTATTCAGTTTAGGAAAAAGACGGCTTATGGGTGATCTAATTATTATGTAAAAATATATAATTGGACAGTACAGATCTTTCTAATGATCTTTTTACACCTAGGCCTGTAAAAAGGACATTGGGGCATCCTTGGAGAAAAGGTTTCACCATCATCACAGACGGGGATTCCTTAGGGTATGTTCACACGCCAACTCAAAAACGTCTGAAAATACGGAGCAGTTTTCAAGGGAAAACAACTCCTGATTTTCAGATGTTTTTTAAGCCACTCGCGATTTTCGCGTCCATTTTTTGAGCTGTTTTCTATAGAGTCTATGAAAAACAGTTCCAAAAACGTCCCAAGAAGTGACCTGCACTTCTTTATCGCGGGCGTTTTTTTACGCGCCCGTTTTTCAAAACGGCCGTGAAAAAAAAAAACGCCCGTCGGAACAGAACGCTGTTTTTCCCATTGAAATCAATGGGCAGATGTTTGGAGGCGTTCTGCTTCCGATTTTTCGGCCGTTTTTCAGGCATTTACAGCCCGAAAATAGGACAAAAATAGGCCATGTGAACATACCCTTACAGTGAGAGCAGTGAGACTATGGAACTCTCTGCCACAGGATGTTGTGATGGTTGATTCTTTCAGCAAGTTCAAGAAGGGCCTTGATGCCTTTATTGAAAAATATAATATTACAAGTTATGGAGATGGGACGTTGATCCAGGGATTTATTCTGATTGCCATATTTGAAGTCAGGGATGAATTTTTCCCCTAATAAGGCAATTGGCATCCACTTCATGGGGTTTTTAGCTTTCCTCTGGATCAACAGGGTAGCATTGAAGGTTGGACTTGATGGACCTGTGTCTTTTTTCAACCTTATCATCTATGTAACTATGTAACAATGTAACTATGTAATTTGCACCACGTGTGAATCCACCCTAATTGTTTCATTTTCACATGATTATTTCTAATAAGAAGTTTTGAAAAATTCAGTGTAATTTTTATGAATATTGATTCACCTGGAGCTTTGCAATCTCAATGGTCCTTCATCCGTTTTAAAGAAATCTCACCTTTGCTAAAAGTGTAGTAGTCCTGGTTCAAAGTTGCATACACATGGATGCAATTTTGAACACAATAACTTTTTAAACATATATTAATATTATTACATTTACAATAGTAAAATTCATGTAAGTCAGGATTTATTGCAAAAACACAAGGAATTTCAATGTATTAATTACTGTAACCGGTTAAGGACTAGGCTGTATCACAGCTAAATGACCAGAGAAAATGTCACAATTTTGCTATGCACTTCTTTAGATGAATATAACTCTGTAGGTGAATAAAGTTTATCTTTGAATTTTTCACTCTTTTTAACGGACTTTGTTTTAATGGCATTTGTCAGTATACATAATTTTTATTTTTATCTCTAAATTTGGTAAAATTGGAAAAAAAAAATCAAGAAATTAGCAAATGTGTAATTTTATGCAAACCGTGATCACACACAGTAGGGACCACAGACAAAATTCATCTCTTTTCACGTTCTGCCACTTCTATCGTGCATGGAGATACCCAATATGTGTGTTTTATTCACTGTGTGGGCATGTGCCAGGGCTTGGCATAAAATGCAGCTTCTTTGGCCCTTTGGGTCCAGCAATCCTGCACTTGATTTTATAGCAGCATACTGTTTTCTGGGAGGCCTAATGCTGCTGAAACATTAGAAACACCCCATAAATGACTTCATTCACAGAAGTAGACCCCCCCCCCCACGGTTTTACTCAAGGGGTTTAACATCTTTTTAAAAAGTCCAGTTTTCTTCTGAAAGTTTCTTGAATAAGATGGAACAAAATAAAATTTGTTCGCAAATGTGATGGTTTATGCTATCGTTTTTGGGGATACCAAATATGTGTGAGACCAGTGAGCTTAACATCCATCGTGGCGAAAATGTTTGAGGGGCTATTGAGGGACTATATACAGGATTATGTGACAATAAATAGCATTATAAGTGACAGCCAGCACGGTTTTACTAAGGACAGAAGTTGTCAAACTAACCTAATCTGTTTTTATGAAGAGGTGAGCAGAAGTCTAGACAGAGGGGCAGCTGTGGATTTAGTGTTTTTGGACTTTGCAAAGGCATTTGACACTGTCCCCCATAGACGCCTAATGGGTAAATTAAGGACTATAGGTTTAGAAAATATAGTTTGTAATTGGATTGAGAATTGGCTCAAGGACCGTATCCAGAGAGTTGTGGTCAATGATTCCTACTCTGAATGGTCCCCGGTAATAAGTGGTGTACCCCAGGGTTCAGTGCTGGGACCACTATTATTCTACTTATTTATTAATGATATAGAAGATGGGATTAATAGCACTATTTCTATTTTTGCAGATGACACTAAGCTATGTAATATAGTTCAGTCTATGGAAGATGTTCATGAATTGCAGGCAGATTTAAACAAACTAAGTGTTTGGGCGTCCACTTGGCAGATGAAGTTTAATGTAGATAAATGTAAAGTTATGCATCTGGGTACGAACAACCTGCATGCATCATATGTCCTAGGGGGAGCTACACTGGCGGATTCACTTGTTGAGAAGGATCTGGGTGTACTTGTAAATCATAAACTAAATAACAGCATGCAGTGTCAATCAGCTGCTTCAAAGGCCAGCAGGATATTGTCGTGTATTAAAAGAGGCATGGACTCACGGGACAGGGATGTAATATTGCCACTTTACAAAGCATTAGTGAGGCCTCATCTAGAATATGCAGTTCAGTTCTGGGCTCCAGTTCATAGAAAGGATGCCCTGGAGTTGGAAAAAATACAAGGAAGAGCAACGAAGCTAATTAGGGGCATGGAGAATTTAAGTTATGAGGAAAGATTGAAATAATTAAACCTATTTAGCCTTGAAAAAAGACGACTAAGGGGGGACATGATTAAGGGCATATACAGACGAACGTTGCGTTTTTGCGCGCGCAAACAACGCTGCGTTTAGCGCGCGCAAAAACCATTTGACATCTGCGTGTGTCATCCGTGTCTGATGCGCGGCTGCGTGATTTTCGCGCAGCCGCCATCATAGAGATGAGGCTAGTCGACGCCCGTTACTGTCCAAGGTGCTGAAAGAGCTAGCTCTTTCAGCATCCTCGACAGTGAATGCCGAACACAATATCGAAAAACCTGTTGAAAAAAAAGAAAAAGTTCGTACTTACCGAGAACTTCCCGGCCGTTGCCTTGGTGACGTGTCCTTGGTGACGCGTCCTTTGTGACGCGCCTCTCGACATCGGGCCCCACCTCCTTGGATGACGCGCCAGTCCATGTGACCGCTGCAGCATGTGCTTGGCCTGTGATTGGCTGGAGCTGTCACTTGGACTGAATTGTCATCCCGGGAGGTCAGACTGGAGGAAGACGCCGGGAGTTATCGGTAAGTCAGAACTTCGTTTTTTTTTCTACAGGTTCATGTATATTGGGATCGGAAGTCACTGTCCATGGTGCTGAAACAGTTTAACTCTTTCAGCACCATGGACAGTGACTATCTCCTGACGTAGCGTACCGATTTTTTTTTTGCCGGGTTCGGTCAAAACGAGTTCGGCCGAACCCGGTGAAGTTTGGTTCGCTTGTCCGCCTTCGCTCATCGCAAAGACACTCCGTTTGGATGTTCGGAAACAGAAAAGCACGTGGTGCTTTTCTGTTTACATTCATCCTTTTGACAGCTGGTGCGCTGTTTCAGTCGGTTCGCAGGGAAGTGCTTCCATGCAACCTGCGTGGTTTTCACGCACCCATTGACTTCAATGGGTGAGTGATGCGCGAAAAACGCAGAGTTATTGAACCTGTCGTGCTTTTTGCGCAGCAGACAAACGCTGCGCAAAAAGCACGGACTGTCTGTACTGCCCCATAGACTTGTATTGGTCCATGCGTGCCGCGTGAAAACCACGCGGCCCGCACGGACCGAATACACGCTCGTGTGAATCCCCCCTAACTTATATAAATATATTAATGGCACATACAAAAAATATGGTGAAATCCTGTTCCATGTAAATCCCCCTCAAAAAACAAGGGGGCACTCCCTCCGTCTGGAGAAAAAAAGGTTCAAGCTGCAGAGGCGACAAGCCTTCTTTACCGTGAGAACTGTGAATCTATGGAATAGCCTACCGCAGGAGCTGGTCACAGCAGGGACAGTAGATGGCTTTAAAAAAGGGTTAGATAATTTAATAGAACAAAAAAATATTAGCTCCTATGTATAGAAATTTTTTCCTTCCCTTTTCCCGTCCCTTGGTTGAACTTGATGGACATGTGTCTTTTTTCAGCCGTACTAACTATGTAACTATGTAACAATGTAACTATGTAACTATGTGTGCCTTATTTATCACATATGTGGACAAAAGAAGGCAAAAGGGAGGATCCTATAGGGCGCTGCTGCGTGGTTGTTTAAAGGTGGTCAAGGATGATAGATACGAAAATATATAAGTAGATATTTATTAAATCATACAGGCTACGCGTTTCGACACTGTACCAGCGTCTTCCTCAGGCCGTAAAATATACATACACGGAGGTTATTTATATACTAACAAGGATCGGACAAACAGGAAGGGAATAAAGGTCATACAGGGGAAAGGTCAAAAGGTAAAAATGACGTCATAGGTAGTACAGGTATCGGGGAATTAGTTAAAAAGTTGTTTAGCGAAAAAATAACTACTTTTACCTAAGGGGAAGAAGATTAAGATGATATAGATGTTAATACCCTGAACAAATTCAAAAAAATCGACATTCATAATTTGACATACATATAATTACGATTGCAGTTGATTACAGTCCATGTAGAGCGTCTTAAAAATACCATTTAAAAAATTATTTGGAGATTCATTAAAATAAATTCATTTGTAAATACGTTTAGAAATACATAACTTATGGGAACAGAAGCAGTAATGGTTGATAAAAACTATATAATTGAATGCATAAATTAACATAGATGAATATATAAAGAGATTACTAAATATTAGTATAATAAATAATTAATGAACAACAAAATGACCTATCGAGCAGGGGTTTTGCTTAGTTTGTATGTTGGTTTGTATGTTGGTTTGTATGTTGGTAGGAATAATACGAAAATCTTTTTTTATATGTATAAACGATGAAACCACTCAGGCACAAAAGACGGGTAAACGTACACGCACACCTTGCGTGTACGTTTACCCGTCTTTTGTGCCTGAGTGGTTTCATCGTCTATACATATATAAAAAAAGATTTTCGTATTATTCCTACCAACATACAAACTAAGCAAAACCCCTGCTCGATAGGTCATTTTGTTGTTCATTAATTATTTATTATACTAATATTTGGTAATCTCTTTATATATTCATCTATGTTAATTTATGCATTCAATTATATAGTTTTTATCAATCATTACTGCTTCTGTTCCCATAAGTTATGTATTTCTAAACGTATTTACAAATTAATTTATTTTAATGAATCTCCAAATAATTTTTTAAATGGTATTTTTAAGACGCTCTACATGGACTGTAATCAACTGCAATCGTAATTATATGTATGTCAAATTATGAATGTCGATTTTTTTGAATTTGTTCAGGGTATTAACATCTATATCATCTTAATCTTCTTCCCCTTAGGTAAAAGTAGTTATTTTTTCGCTAAACAACTTTTTAACTAATTCCCCGATACCTGTACTACCTATGACGTCATTTTTACCTTTTGACCTTTCCCCTGTATGACCTTTATTCCCTTCCTGTTTGTCCGACCCTTGTTAGTATATAAATAACCTCCGTGTATGTATATTTTACGGCCTGAGGAAGACGCTGGTACAGTGTCGAAACGCGTAGCCTGTATGATTTAATAAATATCTACTTATATATTTTCGTATCTATCATCCTTGACCACCTTTAAACAACCACGCAGCAGCGCCCTATAGGATCCTCCCTTTTGCCTTCTTTTGTCCACATGTTTTATTAGCGGTAACCGGTCTGGTTTTCCGGCTTTGGATCCTGGCAGCAGCACGAAATGGACCGATTATTCTCTGCCTTTATCATATACTTACCAGGTGAGCATAACTGATTATGTTTATGACTCTCCCGTTATCTCATTGACCTGCACCATGTGGCGCCGTGCCTTTTGCTTCTCTATTTATTTATCACATAGAGATGTATGAGGGCTTACAATAGTAGAAGCTTATTTTCCAAATATTTTTTTTTCAAAGCTGATTTTGCAAAGCTCAGCTGAGTTTCTATAACACTTTCAAAATAACTGCTCTTGAAGCAGAGATCCCAAAATATTCATCTAGGGGTATAATGGGAATTTATTTTAGTTTGGTTTTCTAAAATAAGAAATTGCAGGTTTATGCAAATGCGGCTTTCCAGCAGTCGAACATTAGAAAATATGCAAACAGGACATCCACCCCCACCCATTCCCTTCCCCACCCTTGAAGTAAAATAAGTGGGGAAATAAAAATGTAATGTAGGGCAAATATATTGTCAACTAATAATTTTAAAATCTAATAATTCATAACAGTATGGCATTTTTTTAAACAATGGTGAATGCACAGGCCTGGTTGCGAGGGACATGAGGGACAAAGATATCAGGAATATTTGCGGCGCCCATATTATCTGCAGTGCGACACTTTTTCTGGGGGTTACTTCTAGTTGGTGTTGGGGGAATAGGACTGATAAAATGCCTTTCAGTCAATCATTTGACATCCTCAGATTGGGGGCATTCTCTGGTGTCCTGAACGTCAATGTGTATGAGGCCTTCGATAATTTTCTCCTTAAAATCCAGATATGTGTCTCTGCCCCTGTTTTTTTTGTAGAGCACAAATTAATTGTAGTTTTCCACCTGTAAAAGATAAATGGCCACTTTTTTGTACCGGGTTTTCGTTTTACGTTTCACTAAATAAGGCAGTAAAACCTGGTCACTTAAATCCACCCCCCCCATGTACTTGTTATACTCACTGGTTTGTGCTTGTCCGATGATGCACCCTTTCCCTTACTGCCACTGTTCCTGCGATATGAATCGTGCTTAGCACATATACATCTTTACGACCCCTGTACTTGACTGCCAGAAATTCGTCAGATGCATAATGCAAGTTTGTTTTAATTCTGTCAAATTGATGGGCGTTCAATCTCTGGCATGGGTGAATAATGGTTTCTGCCTTATGTACTACGTGGCATATAAATTGGTTTGGTGGACGAATATATTTAGGAGGTCACTAGTAATAAATAAACTGAAGTAATCCATTTGGGCAAAATTTGAATTGTCCACAGCTATACCAGGAACGGCAGTAAATGCGTGTATTCTAGGCACAAAAGATGGAGCATGTGCCCATATTGGAGCCGGAACCGGAGGGACCATGCTGTCCTGTGCTACAGCGTTACTAGGCCCTGCGCTTCCATATACTGCAGTTTCAACTGCGTCAGGGATAAAGTCCCCTGAAGATAAACCTGAAGCGACGCTATCATCGTCACTGCCTAAAAAAGGTTCCATTTCTGACACCGTCTCTGATGCGGTCTCAGATTCTGACCAAAGCATGTCGTATGTCTCCTCAGTGCTACATAACTTCCTCACCATATAGTCACTAACATTACCTAACCAAAAATAGAATAGTCACTAGTTTGAGAAATAGATGCCTCACAGGTCCTCAACTGGCAGCTTCAGTAAATAGTACCCGCAAAACGCCAGTGTCAACGTCTACAGTGAAGAGGCGACTTCATTGAAGATGCTGGCCTTCAGGGCAGAGTGGCAAAGAAAAAGCCATATCTGAGACTGGCTAATAAAAGGAAAAGATTAATATGGGCAAAAGCACACAGACATTGGACAGAGGAAGATTGGAAAAAAGTGTTATGGACAGACGAATCAAAGTTCGAGGTGTTTGGATCACACAGAATAACATTTGTGAGACGCAGAACAACTGAAAAGATGCTGAAAGAGTGCCTGACGCCATCTTTCAAATAAAAATCATTATTTCTAACCTTGTCAATGTCTTGACTATATTTTCTAGTCATTTTGCAACTCCTTTGATAAATATAAGTGTGAGTTTTCATGGAAAACACAAAATTGTCTGGGTGACCCCAAACTTTTGAACGGTAGTGTATATACAGATAGATACATACATCTATATATAATCTGTTTGTTATAAAAACAAAATAAAAACAAAATAAAAAATCTATATACACACAAACTAACTGATATATATTATATATATTTATATAATTATATATGATTGAACAGACTATATATCTACACTAGCGCTAACAGAAAATAAACATAAAATATATAATAGTAAAGATAGATCAAAAGATAGATGGATAGATTGTATAGATAGATACAAATCTATCTATACAAAGAATGTATTGGGGGTGAAACAATGTATTTTTATTGACACAGTGTTGCTTTGGCAGCGATCCTCTCTTAAGTATCTTTTTCTCCTCACACTAAAACAATATGTGAGAAGTTTTCAAAATAAAAACAAATGTGATCACTGTGATAGGTTTTTGACAGATTGGTCCCTGATACACTACCCAGTGCCCTGAGCTGTTGGTAATTGCTTGGGCAAAGGGCTGTGTGCATGTGATCCCGTGCAGACTATATTTTATATAGAAATGCGTGTGATTGCTGTGATAGGTTCTCACAGCGATCACATGATCAGGGACCAACGGATTAGTCTCTGATTTGCTGCCCAATGCCCAGGGCTGTTGGCAACAGGACCGTGTCACCCCCTCTTTCTAACAACTTAGATGCTCTGACTGCTATTAACCAAGGCATCGGAGTAATTAAATGGGCGGGATCAAAGTGATCTTTGATTCCGCTCATTGCAGTAAGGTTCGGCTGTAACACACAGCTGACAACTGCTCAGTATGGAGTGCACTCAGCCCGTAAGCCCGTTCCATACTTCCCCTCGGCGACTGCCACACACATGTACGTGGTATGTCGCCAAGGGGTTAAAGAAAATGTAGTTTGTTGTAAAGCTAGCAGCAGTTAAAGACTGAACTTACATTACAATGCAATGTGAAGGTAACTATGGTAATACTCTTCAAGAAAGCACAGCAGAGCCTCGTTCTTTAATAAACCAACAAAATTGTCTTGTTTTATGGGCAGTGCAGTCAAGTAAAAACAGTAGATTAAAAATAAATATTTTAGCTATGCGCAAAGGGTTTAATTAATTGTGGCAAAACTGATGTTATTATTGTACTTTTGTGATTATGTGAAAGAAGAAATATTCCGCTTCATAATTAATCTATACTTACACAAAAAAGCAGCAAGCTGCACTGTGTTTCAAAAAGACGTATGCCAGACCATATCTCTAATTCGATAAATAAAGTAAATACAATTTACAGCACTCCAAAACTTTAAAGTTAAAAAAATTGCATTCTTTATACACCCACATGCCAAATATTATAATGGACACTAACTTTTCAAACAACTTATGCTAATCTAATAGTACACATGATATATCTTAACTTTGTAATTTACTTATTTTTTCAACCATGCAAATTCTGTGTGAAGTTACTGCCACTAGGTGCTTCACGTTCTGTAATCTGCTGTCCACCTCCTGTTGTCAAACAAATTCCATCCCTAGGAATTGATGGACTGCAGAAATTTTGGGTGTGTTTCTTCACTGCCTGCCCATACAAGTCTATGGAGTGGAGTGGTGGGAGCAGAAGCAGAATGAGAAAGACATATATTGATGCAGCAGCTTCCTGGTAAGGGTTTTATCTCACCCCAGTGCTGGATTCTCTGCCACATTGCTCATTACTGCTGTATAATCTCCTCCATGCTGCTTCAATTTTTATGTAAAGTACTGGGCAAAAGTTTTAGGCAGTTGTGGAAAAATGCTGCAAAGTAAGCATGCTTTCAAAAATAGAAGTGTTAATAGTTTTTTTTATCAAGTAACAAAATACAAAGTGAATGAACAGGAGAGAAATCTTAATCAAATTAATATTTGGTGTGACCACCCTTTGCCTTCAAAATAGCATCAATTCTTCTAGGTGCACAAAAAAACAACATGAAGAGACAAAAGGATTTAAGGAAGCCTACATCCACAGAAGATCTGTGGCTAGTTCTACAAGATACTTGGAACAACCTCCCTGCTAAGTTCCTTCAAAAGCTGTTTGCAAGTGTACCTAGAAAAATTGATGCTGTTTTGAAGGCAAAGGGTGGTCACACCAAATATCGATTTGATTTAGATTTATCTTCTGTTCATTCACTTTGTATTTTGTTAATTGATTAAAAAAAACTATTAACACTTCTAGTTTTGAAAGCATTCTTACTTTACAGCATTTTTCCACAACTGCCTAAAACTTTTGCACAGTACTGTATATGTGTTAGAGATTGGAGAGAAGGATTCTCCCCTTCTATGTGTGCAGTGTATAGAAAACAATGATAGCAGTTAGGCTCCGCCCACTTGCTCAGGGGCAACTGAGAATTAGAGATACAGAGGAAAAAATGCCATATACAAGTCATATAATTGCCATAAGTAATGTTATACCTTATGTACACACATATGACTGCTTATTCTGAAAAATCAGCTGAAAAGTTAGGTACGCTTTAAACCCAGCTCACTGGGGCCTTTCTCACGCAATACATTACATAGTATGATTGTTTTTTTATAGTATACATATGATAACAATGTCATTAACATCAAATAATCAATCGAAAAAAGGGGGAAATTCCTCCAGCTCACCTTGTCACAGGTATGGTGGTCAGCGCACGGATCCTCGTGTCGGCACATGTACTTGCATAGACAAAGAGAAAGGGTTGGAACCAGCGCTGGAAATTAGTGCATCTGATAAAAACAGGAAACTTCTTCCAAGTTTTAATTTTCTTAGATGTAAAAACAGTGAAAAAATAGTGGTGGAAGCGGGTATAGTCCAAAGTACAGAGGGTAATAAGATGATAGGCGATGGCCTACGCGTTTCAGACGCCTGCTGCGTCCTTAGTCATGGCTATTTATTCTTATAATCAGACTCACCAGTATAGAACCTTTTATTTAGATTGGAATATGTCAGGCGCTTATAATGACCTGATAGATTGCCTGTCACAGTTTTGATGTGAATATGTAAATGCCCTGACACTGACAGGCAATAATTTTTTGGAGTAGTAAGTATTCCAAAGAATTATTTTAGAGCTTAAAATGATCCCAGCTTGAAGTCTCCAAGTAGGACAAAAATAAATAAATTAAAACTAAGTTGAATAAAGTTTAATTTAAAAAAAAAACAGTATTCCTCTCACAAAAAACAAACCCCTATATACATAAAAAAATGTTGTTTAAAATAGTTCAACATAAAAAAATAGCAATCGTTGAGACTCATAAAAAAAATATAACATTATTTAAATTGCATTGCACATGGCATAAAACAACGGCGGATTTGCTGTTTTTTTCCCTATTCCCACAAGCAATCTTTTTTATAAAAGTTAAACTATATGCACCCCAATATGGGACCAATAAAAGCTACAACTCATCTTGCAAAAAACACACACTCATACTGTCACGGCTGTAGGGTATGTGGACCCACTAGACCGCTCCAACGTTGTGGAGCAGCAACTGGCCAAACAACATCCAATAACAGTCTCTCGGATATGAGTACCTGGGTAGATGATCAGGCAGATACTCGAAGTAGCAGGCACGTGGTGAAGCAGGCACAGATGATGCTTGGCGTAGCAGATGACACCGGACGTGGCAGTTGGCAACAGACGTGGCAGGTGAGGCACACACGACTCCAACAATAGGCTTAGATACAGGAACAAACACATCAACAGGATACAGGATACGGGAACACCGGGAGCAGGATACAACTAAGGGACCATTTGCATAGATGAACACAGGAATGCAAACAACGCTCAGGCAAGGAGAGGAAGAGCAGAGCCCTTTTTAAAGTCCAGCATGTTACTGTGTTGATTGGGAAACTTTGGACAGGTGCGCGCGCTGGCCCTTTAAGGCCGGGAGTGAGCACGCGCGTGCATCCTACAGGACACAGGAGAGCACTGCAGTCGTGTGTGCCAGTGTCTCTGAGGAGGGAGACGCCGACATGAAGATACAGTCCTGCGGCCGCAGCTGCCGGTATGTGGGACGTGCTGGCGTTCAGCGACCGCGGGCATAACACATACTATACTGCAACATTAATTTTAAAATGAAACAGTTATGGTTCTTAGAGTGTGTCGACATAGAAAATTACTTTTTATTCTATAAAATATGCTTTAATTGTGCAAAGTACAAGAAAATGTAGATTTGCCTTTAATGTAGATTTACTCCTGAGACAGAGGGTTAACCAGCTGACAGACTTTATTCAGAAACATGACAAAAAATAATGGGGGAGGAATTGATGTTTTCTATCTAAAAAATATATGAAAGTTAACAAATAAATTATATATACCTTAAGTTGAAGCTATTGAAGTATACAACTCGTCCCGCAAAAAACAAATCCTCGTACAGCTATGTCGACAGGAAAATTTAAATGTTATAGCTTTTGGAATGCAACAATGAAATACCAAAAAAAAATAGCTTGGTCCTTAAGATCTAAAATAGGCCAGTCCTTAAGGGGTTAAGCCAAGCTCAAAACAGCCACCTTTAGATGAAACCTTACCAATTGCATGCATAAGATCCATTCAGCACACTATACCCCAATGAACTCATTACATAAAATTACGATAAAATAAAGGGAATCCATGTTTGGTGAGTCTTCTCATTCATCTTCCCATTTAATAACTGAAAAAATAAAAAACCCAAGAAAAACACTATTAGAATGATGAAAAAAATCATTCGATAGAGAGGGATGTCGAAAGAACACTCTAGGTCTGGAGGGCACATCAATTCTCATACAAAACACTCCAAATTACAGTCTGCATTTATACCATGAGGTATTAGGCCCCATTCACACGAGCGCGAATCACGTCCGTGTGCTGTGCGTTGAAACAACACACAGCACACGGACCCATTAATTTCAATGGGGTTATTCACACATGCATGATTTTTCATGCAGCGAGAGTCCGCTGCGTGAAACTCACTGCATGTCCTATATTGGTGCGTTATCTGGAACTGGAGGGTGAAGACATGGGTGAGCAGGATCAGGTAAGTAGCTGGGTTAATGTAGTTAGGGGCAGTAGAAAGGGGTCAAAGACAAGGAAGGCCGATCCGGTTTCTGGCATTCCAAGCAAAATTGCCAGGTTGGGTGATGATGCGAGGGTGTCAGTCTCAGAAAAGGCAGCCCTAGTGGATACTGATCTCCCTAACAGCCGGGAGAACAGCCCAGCTAGTAGTCGGCGGGATGGTAATGCAGGTAAGCCAAGACAATTGATAGTTGTAGGGGATTCTATAATCAGGAAGACGGATAGAATAATTTGTCGCCAAGACCGTCTCAACCGAATGGTTTGCTGTCTCCCTGGTGCCAGGGTTCGGCATGTGGTGGAACGGGTGGACAAATTGCTGGGAGGGGCTGGTGATGATCCAGCTGTTGTGGTCCATGTCGGTACCAATGACAGAATAAATGGTAGGTGGAGGAGCCTTAAGAATAATTTTAAAGAACTAGGCTACAAGCTGAAGGGAAGGACCTCCAAAGTAGTATTCTCAGGAATACTGCCTGTGCCATGCGCATCACAGGAAAGACAGCGGGAGCTCAGGGAGTTAAATGCATGGCTTAAGTCTTGGTGTAGAGGAGAAGGATTTGGGTTCCTAGAGCACTGGGCTGACTTTTCATTGGGGTACAAACTGTATTCTGCAGATGATTTGCACCTAAATGGAAGGGGATCCGCTGTGCTGGGGGAGAGAATTCTAGCTGGGGTGGCGGAGTGTTTAAACTAGGGCTGAGGAGGGAGGCCTATGTAGGAAATAAAGGGGTAGTTAGGTTAGAGAGGGGTCAGACTATATTGGTGGGGGGAGAAACAGACGGTGGGGAGAGGACTAGGCAACAAGATAAGGAGATCCTTTCGTTACAAAACAGCAGTGAAAATAAAAAGGCCCAAATGTCAAATAATCACATTTCTGATAGTGAAATTGAAACATTTAAAGGCAAGTTAAAGTGTATGTTCACAAATGCCAGAAGTCTAGCAAGCAAAATGGGGGAGCTGGAGGCCTTAATACTGGAAGAAGATATAGATATAGTTGGTGTTGCTGAAACATGGCTGGACTCTTCACATGACTGGGCTGTAAATCTACAGGGTTTTACACTGTTTCGGAAAGACAGGGCAAATAGGAAAGGTGGTGGTGTATGTCTGTATGTGAGAAGCGATATGAAGGTGAGTGTAAATGAGACATTAGAGGGTGAAGATTGTGAGGAGGTTGAAACCTTGTGGGTGGAATTACAAAGGGAAGTAAACACTGAAAAAATTACTTTTGGTGTAATCTATAGACCCCCCAATATAACTGAAGAGATAGAAGGTCAAATATATAAACAGATGGAGCGGGCTGCACAGGCGGGTACTGTAGTGATAATGGGAGATTTTAATTTCCGGGATATTAATTGGTGTCATGGTTCGGCTTCAACTGCAAAGGGGAGACATTTCCTCAACCTGTTGCAGGAAAATTTTATGGGCCAGTTTGTGGAAGACCCGACTAGAGGTGAAGCTCTGTTGGATCTGGTCATTTCTAATAATGCAGAGCTTGTTGGGAATGTCAATGTTCGTGAAAACCTCGGTAACAGTGATCATAATATAGTTATATTTTACCTATACTGTAAAAAACAAACGCAGGCTGGGAGGGCAAAAACATTTAATTTTAAGAAAGCCAATTTCCCCAGGATGAAGGCGGCAATTCAGGATATAGACTGGGAAGAACTAATGTCAAATAATGGAACAAATGATAAATGGGAGATTTTCAAATCTACCTTGGGTAATTATAGTGCAAAATGTATTCCTACAGGTAACAAGTATAAACGACTAAAATTAAACCCCACATGGCTTACACCTTCTGTGAAAGGGGCAATACATGACAAAAAAAGGGCATTTAAAAAATACAAATCTGAGGGTACATCTGCAGCCTTTGTAAAATATAAAGAGCTTAATAAAATCTGTAAAAATGTAATAAAATCAGCAAAAATACAAAATGAAAGGCAGGTGGCCAAGGATAGTAAAACAAATCCTAAAAAATTCTTCAAGCATATAAATGCAAAAAAGCCAAGGTCTGAACATGTAGGACCCCTAGATAATGGTAATGGGGAGTTGGTCACAGGGGATCAAGAGAAGGCAGAGATACTAAATGGGTTCTTTAGCTCTGTATATACAACAGAAGGAGCAGCTGATGTAGCCGGTGCCAGTGCTGTTAATATATCAGTTGATATACTGAATTGGATGAATGTAGATATGGTCCAAGCTAAATTAAATAAAATAAATGTACACAAGGCCCCGGGACCAGATGGGTTACACCCTAGAGTTCTTAAAGAGCTTAGTTCAGTTATTTCTGTCCCCCTCTTCATAATATTTAGAGAGTCTCTCATGAGTGGTATAGTGCCAAGGGACTGGCGCAGGGCAAATGTGGTGCCTATTTTCAAAAAGGGCACTAGGTCTTCGCCGGGTAATTATAGACCAGTAAGCTTAACATCAATTGTGGGGAAAATGTTTGAGGGGCTATTGAGGGACTATATACAGAATTATGTGACAATAAATAGTATTATAAGTGACAGCCAGCATGGTTTTACAAAGGACAGAAGCTGTCAAACCAACCTGATTTGTTTTTATGAAGAGGTAAGCAGAAGCCTAGACAGAGGGGCCGCTGTGGATATAGTGTTTTTGGACTTTGCAAAGGCATTTGACACTGTCCCTCATAGACATCTAATGGGTAAATTAAGGACTATAGGTTTAGAAAGTATAGTTTGTAATTGGATTGAGAATTGGCTCAAGGACCGTATCCAGAGAGTTGTGGTCAATGATTCCTACTCTGAATGGTCCCCAGTTATAAGTGGTGTACCCCAGGGTTCAGTGCTGGGACCACTATTATTCAACTTATTTATTAATGATATAGAGGATGGGATTAATAGCACTATTTCTATTTTTGCAGATGACACCAAGCTATGCAATATAGTTCAGACTATGGAAGATGTTTGTGAATTGCAGGCAGATTTAAACAAACTAAGTGTTTGGGCGTCCACTTGGCAAATGAAGTTTAATGTAGATAAATGTAAAGTTATGCATCTGGGTACGAAAAACCTGCAAGCATCATATGTCCTAGGGGGAGCTACACTGGGGGAGTCAATTGTTGAGAAGGATCTGGGTGTACTTGTAAATCATAAACTAAATTTCAGCATGCAGTGTCAATCAGCTGCTTCAAAGGCCAGCAAAATATTGTCGTGTATCAAAAGAGGCATGGACTCGCGGGACAGGGAGGTAATATTACCACTTTACAAAGCATTAGTGAGGCCTCATCTAGAATATGCAGTCCAGTTCTGGGCTCCAGTTCATAGAAAGGATGCCCTGGAGTTGGAAAAAATACAAAGAAGAGCAACGAAGCTAATAAGGGGCATGGAGAATCTAAGTTATGAGGAAAGATTAAAAGAACTAAACCTATTTAGCCTTGAGAAAAGACGACTAAGGGGGGACATGATTAACTTATATAAATATATGAATGGCGCATACAAAAAATATGGTGAAATCCTGTTCCATGTAAAACCCCCTCAAAAAACAAGGGGGCACTCCCTCCGTCTGGAGAAAAAAAGGTTCAACCTGCAGAGGCGACAAGCCTTCTTTACTGTGAGAACTGTGAATCTATGGAATAGCCTACCGCAGGAGCTGGTCACAGCAGGGACAGTAGATGGCTTTAAAAAAGGCTTAGATAATTTCCTAGAACAAAAAAATATTAACTGCTATGTGTAGAAATTTTTTACTTCCCCTTTCCTATCCCACTTCCCCTTTCCCATCCCTTGGTTGAACTTGATGGACATGTGTCTTTTTTCAACCGTACAAACTATGTAACTATGTAACTATGTAACTATGTAACCTACGCGCCCATTGAAGTCAGTAAGTGCGTGAAAACCATGCACCGGTGCATGATTTGCCCATCAATTCAGTTGAAAATAATAATTAAAAAAAAAGATGTGCTTTGCGTGAATAACGCATGCCCCTCGCAAAGCATACTGATGCATAATGTAACACACACGGACCCGATTCACGCGTGTTTTTCACGCGCGTGAATCCGATACGCTCGTGTGAATGAGGCCTTAATGTATTAAGTCTATAAATCAATTCCAATTATTCTTTTTTTTTTTGGTAAATTCTTTATTTATTTGCTTTTTCAAACAAGGAACATATCAAGCAAGGGAACAAAAAAGAAAAATGGGGGGAAGGGACAAGGGCACATAGGCCCAAGGTATTGCATCAAACAATTTACAAAATCATATATGCGACATTAGGCACAGAGGAGGGGTAAGGACGGGAGAGAAAGAAAAAGTAAAAATTGGGGGAATGGAGGAGGGGGGAACACATAGGTACATGATCCAGAATACAATTCAAAAACGTCTGAAATTTCAGCTGGCCATGATGGTCCGATATTCTGGAGAGTCCTGATAGAAAATCCAATTCTTTTCTTTTCAAAATCATCAATTATCATCTTAATGGTGGTACATAAACCATAATTTGAAAATAAAGTTGTTGTTTTGTATGTTTGGCCTCTGTAAAGTATTTGGAAACAGGTAAGTCCAGTTGCATGCTGTACCTATGATTATTGATATGTGTTTTCAGATCTATAGTGGTCTCCCCCACATACCACAGATTGAAAGGACATAGCAATAAATATATTGAAAAAAAATTACAAGTTAGAAAGTGTCTGATGTTAAATATCTCTTGGGTTACTGGATGTATAAAACTGTCTCCATTTAGAATCAAGCTACAATTATTGCAATTCAATCATGGATCTTTTTATTTTTTATTTTTTGGAGGGGGGGGGGGCAAAGATACATTTAAGAAACAGATCTGGCAGATCCAGAGTCCGATTTTACCAATTTATCCCTTAGTCTGCTTCTAAGGAAAAAAAGAGGAGGTAATTTTTATTTAGGTACTGTATGTGTATCATGTGTATAAATTAGGCCAAGGCTTGTGTATAATTGAAGCAATACAATTCTCGGTTCCGTATATGTCGAGATGAAGGGAATTCTATATGTCTGGTGTCTGTCCCTCTCAAAAGAGTAAACCGATCTATAGAGGCTACTTCTGTGCATTATTGTGGCACTAAACATTGTTATATCCTCTAATACTGAAGTGTTTGCACATATCATAAAATCTTTCACCAACATTGCATGAAAATTTTGTAACTTTGTAAATACTTTATAGACTGTGAGATAGGATCAGTGCAAGATAAGTAATGAAAAGTAGCTACTTACATTTTTATGTCCATTTTACATCTATCTATCTATCTATCTATCTATCTATCTATCTATCTATCTATCTATCTATCTATCTATCTATCTATCTATCTATCTATCTATCTATCCTATAACATGGTGTTCAAAGGTGATGTAAAATGTATCAAAGACCCCCAGATATGTAATACACATATGTATTACAAGATAATTGCCCCTCAATACCCTTAAAGCCCTAAAACATGGTGACTTACAGCCAATACTAAAAGCAAATTGAATCCCAGACAACCTCCTTAACTTTTCTTAAAACTATTATTTCATCATTATACTACATCTTCCTTTGTAAATGATATAACATCAGGGGTGCAAAATTCATGAGATAACACAACACAACTTTTCCCCAGGTGGCACCTATCATTGACTAAAAAGGGGAAGCATTTGGGTAGATAAATAGTCTATTTCTGCACATTCTAATTAGAGATGAGCGAACCGGGACAACCGAACCCGGTTTCGGTCCGAACATCGTGAAAAGTTTGGTTCGCACCGAATCCGAACTTCACTGGGTTCGCCCGAACCCGTTTTGACCGAACCCGGCTACATTTTGGCGCCTGCCGCATGTTAGATCTAAAATGGAGGATTTCAAAATATCACCTGACATCAGGCTACCCCATAATGCCTTGCAAACGGCTCTCCCAGCCAATCGGGAGGCAGCATAGGGGCGGGCTCAAGCCTGCAATAAAAGTCTATGCACGGAGCTCAGCGGCCATTTTAGAGACAGGAGCTGTAGGGATAGCATCTCTGTGCAGTAAGGGAAAGCTTTAGGAATCTAAAAGCCAGGAATCCAGCAATCGAAGGGGCTCATCCACTACAGCGGGAGTCTACTCTACTCTCAACATCCAAATTGTAATACAAATTCTCAATTTGCCATTTGCCATTCTTCATTGCCATTTGCCAAGCCAGTGTGTGAATAAGCTTTTATAAGGGGCTCATCCCCGTTGCATGGGTTAACATCCAACTTGCAATACAGGTAGCCTTTGTAGTACTACAACGCCCAGCATTCCCTGAGTGCACAGTGGCTGATAGAAATTCTCATTCATTGCCATTTGCCAAGCCAGTGTGTGAATAAGCTTTTAGAAGGGGCTCATCCCCGTTGCATGGGTTAACATCCAACTTGCAATCCAGGCAGGCAGCTGTAGTACTACAACGCCCAGCATTCCCTGAGTGCACAGTGGCTGATAGAAATTCTCATTCATTGCCATTTGCCAAGCCAGTGTGTGAATAAGCTTTTAGAAGGGGCCCATCCCCGTTGCATGGGTTAACATCCAACTTGCAATCCAGGCAGGCAGCTGTAGTACTAAAATGCCCAGCATTCCCTGAGTGCACAGTGGCTGATAGAAATTCTCATTCATTGCCATTTGCCAAGCCAGTGTGTGAATAAGCTTTTAGAAGGGGCTCATCCCCGTTGTATTGGTTAACATCCAACTTGCAATATAGGCAGCCTTTGTAGTACTACAACGCCCAGCATTCCCCGACTGACTGGCACCTTATGAGTCACTGATTTTCCGCCAGTCCGAATAACAATTTAAAAGGGCCTCATTTCTGTCTAAGGGTTTAATTCAACGTGCTAATTAAGTACAGCCGGTGCCTTTGGTGCTATTATACAAGTCACAGCATACACTGACTGCCACCTATTCACAGTCACACATTTTCAGCCAGTCCAAATAATATTTTATAAGGGCCTCATTCCTCTGGTAGGGGAAGGGGTTTTGATTCAACTTGCTGCACTCCAGCAGTGAAATGTCTGGTAAAAAAAAGGTTGTGAAAGGACGGGGTAGAGGAAAAAACACCCATGCCATGTCCTCTTCCAGTCCAAATGTTGGATCTGTTGGTGCCAGACCCAGTACCAGCATTTGTGGCACAAGACATGTGCCCAGTTCTACTAGTAGCAGCAGCCATGTGCCTGCTGGTAGTAGTAGCAGTATCAGCAAGCCAGACTTGTCCATCTCCTCCGGTGGGCGGGTTATTTTAGATAATACGGCCATTGTGGACTGGTTGGCTGGCTCGCGGTCATCTCAGCAGGAAGACTCTGACGATCTGGCTTCAAGACAGGTTTCGTTGGATTCCAAATCCTCTACAGTTCCTTGGCACAGTGACAGTAGTAATATGGGTATTTCTAGCGTTTGCATTCCATCATCTATGTCTTCACTCCCCCTTCCTAGCGGGAAGCCATCTTTCCTGAGAGTCCTAAGAGACATCTCCTCGGGTGCGAAGTAAGATACTGAACAACATAGTGATGATGATTTGTTTTCCGCGAGTCAGCCAACGGAGTGTGTTGCGGTGGTGGAGGTGGAAGCGGTGTCCGAGACGCATAGCTGTGGTAGTGGGGGTGTTGGTGGTAGCCGTGGTGGCAGACGCAGTAATGAGGGGGGGCATGGAGCCCGCCATGATGTCACATCACATTCACAACACAGTGACAGAAGTGGCTGTCCGTTGGCTACCTCTACTACCACCAATACACCTCCACTGGCGTCTGCTACAAGCAGGCCTGCCCCACCACAGGCCTTTGTCCTGTGACTGTCCAGTGTCTTTTAATGTGCTGCTACTACTACTACCACCACCCTTTCTGTCCGTTGGCTACCTCTACTACCACCAATACACCTCCACTGCCGTCTGCTACAAGCAGGCCTGGAGGGCTTGTGAAAAGCCATTGCTTGTTGCTTTTACATCCATGTATGGATGAACCCCGGCAGGCATCTGCCAATAAAAAGGGTACATTTTTGGAGGGCTTGTGAAAAGCCATTGATTGTTGATTTTACATCCATGTATGGATGAACCCCGGCAGGCATCTGCCAATAAAAAGGGTAAATTTTTGGAGGGCTTGTCAAAAGCCATTGCTTGTTGCTTTTACATTACATCCATGTATGGATGAACCCCGGCAGGCATCTGCCAATAAAAAGGGTACATTTTTTGAGGGCTTGTCAAATGCCATTGCTTCTTCTTTTACCACCTTATATGTATGAACCCTGGCAGGCATCTGCCGCCAAAAATGGTTAATTTTTGTACCTTTTTTAACAATGCATTAAGCATACAACATGCACAAGTGCAGTGGTTTCTGTTAGTTATCACTGTGTCCCCTCCGTTTTCCTATAGCCATACATGTTGGCGTAACTTTGACACTAACTTTGCCTTAAAGACAGCTCAAAAGTACTTGGATACACTCATGGGTGACCTAAGAGTGTTATACAGGGCTTCTAGGGCTTTTAAACAATGTTATACACGATTTTTAGGGGCTTTCTTGAATTACAGGTTCGGTCAGAACTAGTTCGGTCCGAATCAAACTTTTTCATGAAATTCGGCGAACCAGCCGAACCAAACTTTTCATAAGTTCGCTCATCTCTAATTCTAATCTTCGATTTGGCAGTAAAAGTCTAGGAGAAGGCAGTAAAATCTAAAAACACTGCTGTATAGCAGTCCCAGTAACAGGTGAAAACAGCCAGTGGCGGATTAAGTGTGCCATGAGAACCGGGCTGTTGGCACAACATGGGACTCCTCCTTCTCCCTTACACGTAATGCAACCCCCCTCAATCCCCTTTTCCTTTGCGAGACACCTAAACAACGCTTTTCTTCTTTGAAGTTTTATTAAAACGTTAAGGCCCCATGCACACGAACGTAAAAACGCCCGTAATTATGGGCTGTAATTACGCCACATTTTTACGGGCCCATGGACTTCTATTGGCTTACGGGAAGATGCCTGTGCCGTTGAAAAATATAGAACATGTCCTATTTCAGGCCGTAATTACGGCACGGGCAGGCCCATGTCTATGGGGCTCCCGTAATTACAGGTGACTACGTGTGTGCACCCGTAATTACGGGAGCGTTGCTAGGCGACGTCAGTGAATAGTCACTGTCCAGGGTGCTGAAAGAGTTAAACAACCGGAAGTAACTCTTTCAGCACCCTGGACAGAAACTACCGATCACAATATAGATCAACCTGTAAAAAAAAAAGACGTTCATATTTACCCAGAACTCCCTGCTTCTTCCTCCAGTCCGGCCTCCTGGGATGACGTTACAGCCCATGTGACCGCTGCAGCCAATCACAGGCTGAAGCGGTCACATAGACTGCCGCGTCATCCAGGGAGGTCGGACTGGATGTCAAGAGAGGGACGCGTCAACAAGACAACGGCCGGGTTAGTATGAACTTCTTTTAGTTTTACTGCGGAAAGGGCTGTCCCTTCTCTCTATTCTGCACTGATAGAGAGAAGGGGCTGCCGATTAGTGCAGTGCAATTTTGCAGCGAAAACGTGCCCGTAAATACGGGTGGAATACTGGTGACACCGGACCCGTATTTAGGAACAAAATACGTTCGTGTGCATGAGGCCTAAAACAAAGAATGTTAATAATATTTTTTTTCAAATGTTAAACCGTAGTATATGGACTTAGATGTGATCAATAATAGCTCAATCAGAGACACGCAGGACCTGTTGTCACTGAACCCATCAGTCCCGCGGACTTGACCGATACAGGTTTTAGTGCTAGATATAGCTGCTCTGTATACAGGATACAAAGCGGCTATATCTGAAAAAGTTATTTTTAAAAGGTTTACATAGCCTTTCACACATCAAATAAAACATTTTAATAACTCTCTTTAAAGTGTAACTAAACTTTTAAAAAACCTTTTGACAAGTTATAGTGAAATGTCAGAAGTTTTGATTGGTGGGGGACAAGCGCTCTGGACCCCATGATCTCATAAACAACAGGAAGGCTCAGGTGAGTGTTGTGCAGCTTTTTTTCTGATCGCCATTCCTCCGAGCAGTGTATGGTCGCAATAGAAAGTCTATGAGTCCACTGCGCTATTGATTCCACCAAAAAAACAAACCTTATGGAACGGAGACAAAAGGAAACCATTTGCAACGGAAACATTACTTTTGAAATCAATGGTTATGTAAAAGGAAGCTATGGTTTCCATTTGCCTTTCCGTTGATGGGTTCCTCCGATGGAAAGGTCTGAGAGAAGCCATCAAGGGAAACCCGTCGCAGATGTGAACACACCCTTACTGTATCAATAATGCAGTCAATTCAGAAGGTGGTGTACAGAGAACTGCATCGCTGATTTCTAGCATGTCCAGGAGTGTTGCAAGCCCGAAAGAATATGTCCCCCCTCTCACACAAAAAATGATCTATATACAATTATTAAATCTTACCACTATACCAGATAAAATACTATTACTGAGCACAACTCGCTATTATAAGACCAATATTGGCAATAATAGCACAATATAAGGTCCAAATAATACCGCCACACCATAACCACACAGTGACTGAATAATACCCCCATACTATTACTGAATAATAGCCCCACATCATAACCACATAGTGACTAAATCATACCTCCATACTGTTACTGAATAATACCGCCACATAATAACCACATACTGACTGAATAATACCCCATACTGTTACTAAATAATACCTCAACATCATAACCACATAGTGACTGAATAATACCCCCATACTATTACTGAATAATACCGCCACACGAAAACCACACAATGACTGAATAATACCCCCATACTGTTACTGAATAAGGCCCATGCACACGACCGTGTTCGGTCCATGATATACCGTCCGCATGTCGGCCGCATTTCCCGGACCGAACATAGTGCAGGGAGCCGGGCTCCTAGCATCAGAGTTATGTACGATGCCAGGAGTCACTGCCTCGCTGCGGGAAGACTGTCCCGTACTGTAATCATGTTTTCTCCATGGGACGGTAGTTCCGCGTGGGGGGGGCAGTGACTCCTGGCATCGTACATAACTATGATGCTAGGAGCCCGACTCCCTGTACTGTGTTTGGTCCAGGAAATGCGGCCGACATGCAGACAGTATATCACGGACCGAACATGGTTGTGTGCATGGGGCCTAATACCGCCACACCACAACCACATAGTGACTATATAATACCCCATACTGTTACTGAATAATACCGCCACACCATAACCACACAGTAACTGAATAATACCCCTGTACTGTTACTGAATAATACCGCCACACCATAACCCCATAGTGACTGAATAATACCCTCATACTGTTACTGAATAATACCTCCACACCATAACCACATAGTGACTGAATAATACCCCATACTGTTACTGAATAAAATACACTATACAGTGGCATAACAACCGCTGTAGCCCCCATGCCCGGAGGCTCCGCTAGCAGCTGCTATGGCTGCTACAGCGGTAGCGACGCCACATTCAATAGCGTCTGCGTCCTTCGGCATCTCCCTGCTCTGCCATAGGCTACTGTACATAGTGGCGTAGCTCTATGGGTCGCAACGTTCGCAATTGTGACCAGCCCCTAAGCCTGGGGGGCACACAGGGCCCCCGTAGCCACACCGACCATGCTAGTCCCGCTTCCTGAATGCTGGAGCATGAAGCTGACGGCTCCTTGCTCCAGCATTCACTCTGCCGTGAGCGGCTTGGCGTAGAAGGTGCAACGTTGTGACAGCTATGGTTGTCATTATACAGTGAGGGCAGCTATGGGGGGCATTATATTGTGGAGGCAGCTATTGGGGCATTATACTGTGTGGGGGCAGCTATGGGGCATTATACTCTGAGGGCAGTTTTGGGGGGCATTATACTGTTGGGCTGCCATGTGTGGCATTATACTGTGGGGGCAGCTATGGAGGGGCATTATACTGTATGGGGCAGCTATGAGGGGGCTTTATACTGTGGGGACAGCTATGGGGGCAATTATACTGTGTGGGGTGCAGCTATGGGGAGCATTGGGGTAGCTGTGGGGGGCATTATACTGCGTCGGACATTATACTGTGGGGGCTGCTATGGGGGGCAATATACTGTTGGGGCAGCTATGGGGGGCATTATACTGTATGGGGTAGCTATGAGGGGGCATTATACTGTGGGGGCAGCTATGGGAGGCATTATACTGTGTTGGGGGAAGCTTTGGAGAGCATTATACTGTGGTGGTCAGCTATGGGTGGCATTATACAGTGGGGGCAGCTATGGGGGTATTATGCTGCACGGTGGAATTTGTTTGGACATTGTACTGCATGGGGCATCTGTGTGGGCATTATACTGTATGGGGGCATCTGTGTGGACATGATACTGTATGGGGGCACTGCCTACAGGAAGGGTTGTAAAGTACTCTCTACAGGGGGGCTGTATAGCACTGTCTACAGAGGGGGCTGTATAGCACTGTCTACAGGTGGGGCTGTATAGTACTGTCTACAGGGGGGGGCTGCATAGCACTGTCTACAGGAGGGGGCTGTATGGCACAACTTACAGGGGGGGCACTATCTACAGGGGCGGGCTGTGTGTGGCACCCAGGGGAGGGGAGGGGAGCCCAGTCAAAAGTTTGCCTATATGCCCCAAACCAACAACAAGTTCAGTCGTTAATCCATACTCTAGAGAATTTACGGGACTTTACAGAAGGTTTGGTGATAGTAGGTGGTGACTTTAACATAGCTATAGACCCACTGCTGGATACTTCCAACAGAACTTCCTGTATCTCCTTTCCCTTATTAAAAAAGCTTAAAATGTGCCTTAGGCATCTTGACTTAGTAGACATTTGGCGACTACATCACACTTTAAAGAGAGAGTACACTTTCTTTTCTCACATACATAATGTCACGAAGGGTCTGTGGACCAACTGGTCCATACCTCCTCGGCGGTATGGCAGCTGGCCAACAGGGCACAGGTCAATGCCTATAGTTCGTGTAGGTACCTGTGGCAGCTCGGACAGGCTCAGCTTGGAATAGGCAGCAGGTAGACGTCAGGTGCGGTGAAGCAGGTCAGGCGTGGTATAGAGCACGGCACGACTTTGGCTCAGCACAGTACTCGAACATGATAGTATTGAATGCAGGGAAAAGGAACACACTAGGAGACCATTGCATAGACAAACTAGGGAAACAACAACAATGCTCAGGCATCAAAGCAGGGGGCTGGCCCGTCTTATAGTCCAGGGTACTCACGGCCTGATGTTCACCAAAGTCTGGTGTGCGCACTGCCCCTTTAAGAGCAGGCACGAGCGTGCGCCTTCACCCTACAGGATCCATCTGAGGTGAGTGGAATCGAGCGCTGGCGTCTCCTGAGGAGGAGGCTGGGGCCAGCACTTGCCGACTTGTGGCTGCGGCTGTCAGGGGGAGATTGGAGCTGACAGCCCGCAACCACGGACATGACACATAATTCCTACCATAGGTTAGCATATTTGATTCTCTCAAGTATCTGACCTCTACATCCTCCTCCCATATAGGCCCTATAACCTTGTCTGATCATGCCCCAGTATCAATATATATTTCCATTACTAATTTATCCCCAAGGTCTTGGTCATGGTCTTTGAATGATACCCTCCTTGATATTCCTAAATACTTTGAAACTCTACATGCCTCACTCTGAGTTCTTTGTACGTAATGAAACCCAAGAGATTTCCTCTCCTATTTTGTGGGAAATACATAAGGCTTTTATTAGAGCGGAACCAATAGTGTCGGGTACTAAATGTACCGCTGAACTAAACTCTATCTTAGCCCAAATTTCGGCTCTGGAATAAATAAGTATATGCTCTAAAGCTTCCACTACACAACAAAACCTCACAGAAATTAGGAATAAGCTGAAGAACTTTCTTACTATCAAGTCTGCCAAGTTGTACCACAGGAGTACTTTTAAATTCTATACACACAGAGACAGAGGTTCGAAAGTTATGTCCACTTTGATTAAAAGAATGACAGATCTTTCCTTCCTTCAGGAAATTAAAAAAAGCTCTGGTACCTCAGCCTCTGGCATATATAGGATAACAAAGGAATTCCTTGAATTTCATTCAGCTCTGTACAACTTGCCAGACGACCGAAACGCGGATACACGCACCACAACGTTCCTGGACTCTATCTCACTTCCCTCTTTGTCCACAGATGAAAAGCTCTCTCTCCTTGAACCCTTTACTAAACAAGAATTGCAGGGAGTGCTTACATTTATACCCAATTGTGTCACGGTCACAGGGTATGTAGACCCACTAGGCCGCTCCGCCGTAGTGGAGAGGCAGTTGACCCGGTCACAGTCTATACGAAAGTCTATAGTAGTTAGTAACACTTGGGTACCTGAACTCGTCCAGACAGTGGCTGTGGCTTCAGCATGGATGGAAGCCGGTTCAGCAGGTAGCGCCAGACGTGGCGGGCAGTATCCGATGTGGCAGAAGACACTGGACGTGGCAGAAGACACTGGACGTGGCAGAAGACACTGGACGTGGCAACAACAGCAGGTGCAGTAGACACGACTCGAAAACACGTGTAGGCACAGGAACAAGAACAGCACGGGATACAGGAACAGGTAACGGGGCACGGGTAACAACAGGAAATTTAAACACGAAGGGACCATTTGCAAGACAGACTTGGGATAACTAACAATGCTCAGGCAAGGATCAGAAGGGCTGGGGCCTTCTTATAGACCAGGAAATCATACGCTACAGTATACCCCTCTTCTTGGGGCCAGAGTGAGAGAGGACATTTTTAATGAGGGCAGGAGCACTGAGGTTCTCTTCCGGCTCCCAGGACCTCTCCTCAGGACCAAACCCTCTCCAGTCCACCAAATAGAAAGTCCTTCCTCCTACCCTTTTGCAGTCCAGGATCTCCCTCAGCTCGAACACATCAGAAGAACCGCTGGGAGCAACTGTGGAACTAGAATCTTGCTGTAGCGGTTCAGGACCACTGGTTTCAGGAGGGACACATGAAAGCAGTTGGGGGTTCTGAGGGTAGGAGGCAGCCGAAGCTTATAGGAGACGGGGTTTATTTGTTGCAGAATTTTGAAAGGACCAAGGAAACTGGGAGCAAACTTGTATGAAGGCACCTTTAAACAAATGTTCCGAGAGGATAGCCAGACTTTGGTACCCGGAAGATACTTTTCTCTTTGTAACTGCCTTTCGCTTCATGCGATCGACTGCCAGCAAAATAGAGGACCGGGTCTGTTGCTAGATTTGAAGAAAGTCCCCATATGCAGAGTCAGCAGCGGGTACCTGAGATGTAGTCGACACTGGAAGAGGGACTCTGGGATGTTAACTGTACACAATGTGAAATGGAGTGGAAGTGGTGGATTCACTTGTGTGGTTGTTGTACGAGAACTCGGCCCATGGAAGAAGTTGTACCCAATTATCCTGCTGTAAAGAGATGAAGTGGCGGAGACAATTCTCCATGATCTGGTTGATCCTCTCAACTTGCCCATTGGACTGGGGGTGATAGGCCGAGGAAAAGTCCAATCTCACATCCAGGAGTTTACAGAGAGCTCTGCAGAACTTTGAGGTAAACTGAACCCCTCGGTCGGACACAATGTGAAGAGGCAAGCCATGCAAGCGAAAGATGTGTTGAATGAAGAGACTCGCCCTGTCGGGGAGCAAGGGTAGGCCGGTCAGCGGGATAAAATGTGCCATCTTAGAGAATCGATCCACCACCACCCAGACAGTGTTGCATCCTGCTGAGGGGGGAATGTCTGTGGCAAAGTCCATCGCAATGTGCTGCCAGGGGGCATTGGGGACAGGCAGAGGTTGAAGCAGGCCGGCAGGCTTGGAATGTGTAACTTTGTTAGAAGCACACACCGTGCAAGAAGAGACAAAGTCCAAAACATCTTTAGGTAGGGTGGGCCACCAGAAGTGACGAGCAATCAGGTCTCGGGTTTTACGGACACCAGGGTGCCTAGCCAGTTTAGAACTATGTCCCCAGCGGAGAATTCTTCTCCTATCCGCCAACCGAACAAATGTCCTCCCCGGAGGGATGTCTCTAACCCGCAGAGGATTAGCAGTGACAATGCAGGACGGGTCTATGATAGTCTGAAGGGACTCTACCGTGTCTTCCGTCTAAAATGATCTGGACAGGGCATCGGCCCTCACATTCTTGTCAGCGGGACGGTAGTGGAGCACAAACTGGAAATGGGTAAAGAACAGCGACCACCTGGCTTGACGGGGATTTAGTCGTTGAGTGGACTGGTGGTAGGTAAGGTTCTTGTGGCTGGTGTAGACCAAGATGGGGTGAGCTGCGCCCTCTAGAAGATGTCTCCACTCCTCCTGAGCAAATTTGATGGCCAGTAACTCCCGATCTCCAATAGAGTAATTGCGCTCAGCAGAAGAAAAAAGTCTTGAGTAGTAGCCGCATACTACTGCCTTTCCTTTGGAGCTCCTCTGGAACAGAAGTGCACCTGCACCAACAGAGGAAGCGTCCACCTCCAATGAGAACTGCCGAGATACGTCAGGATGATGGAGGATCAAAGTTGAAGTGAAGGCTTTCTTGAGGCTAATGAATGCGGACTCTGCCTCTGGAGCCATTCCTTGGCGTTCACACCCTTCATGGTAAGTTTAGAGATGGGAGCCGTCAGAGATGAAAAGTTCGGAATAAACTGCCGGTAGAAATTGGCAAATCTCTTCATATTATTCCACTTAATGCAAAATCAACATTAAGACCATTTGGCTTAAGGGTATTGAGCCTATTGATCCATTGCAACTCCCTAGTTTTTAGTAATCTAGTCCTATTGCCACCTCGTCTCGAGGGGGGTATATGATCCAAGATCCAAAATCTTAACTGTTGTTCCGTGTGGCTTATATCCGAAAAATGTTTAGAAACAGGCAAGTTCAAACGCTTTTTCCTAATCGTATACCTGTGTTGATTCAATCTAATTTTTAACTCAAGTGTGGTTTCACCCACGTATAACAAATGACAGGGACATTGTAGAACATAGACAACAAAGTCTGTGTTACATGTTAGAAATGTCTAATCTGAAAGATTTTTTTGTGTGATGGGATGTGTAAGAGTGGAGACTTTTAGCATCAGACTACAATTTACACAATTCAGGCAAGGGAAACAACCAACCTTGGGTTTTGCAAGGTATGTTTGTCTAGTGGGTTTAAGAGACCCCATATCAGTTTTCACCAATCTATCCCTAAGGCTTTTGGATCTGCGGTAAGAGAGTAATGGGTATTTGGAAAATTCAGGAATATGTGTCAAACAATTGCTCAACATAGGCCAGTGCCGTCTAATAATATCTGTTATAGCCTTACTTTGATCCGTAAATGTGGAAATAAATGGAATCCGATCCATTCCTGATTTAGATTCTTTAGGTCTAAGGAGTATGTCCCTATCAATCTGTGCCACTTTTAACTTATGTTTATTCAGTACTCTCGCTGGGTTTCCCCGAGTACGGAATCGATTAATCATGGTATCGAGAGTCCCAGTGGCGGTGTCTATGTCACTGACTATTCTTTTGACTCTCATCAATTGGCTCATTGGTAAATTCTCCACCATCCTACGTGGATGGTTACTGCTGTATAAAAGTAGATTATTACAATCCGTAGGTTTTGTGTAGAGCTCAGTAATAAAGACATTGTTATTAATTTTGACTAAGACATCCAGAAACTGAATCTCAGTGTCTGACTGTACCAATGTAAATTTGATCTTATCATCATGTATATTAATGCATGAGAAGAAGTCCAGAAGAGTATCGTTATCACCTGACCAGATCATGAAGATGTCGTCTATGTAACGCCACCACTTGATAACATGTTTAAAGTGGTGGGATCCATAGACGAAAGCCTCCTCAAATGATCGCATAAATATATTGGCGTAAGTGGGGGCAATATTTGACACCATCGCCGTACCTTGTAACTGAAGATAAAAGTTGTTACCAAATAAAAAGTAGTTCATACTTAAAATAATCTCAAGTAATTGTAGGAGAAAAGTGCAGCAGTCAGGTGTGTAATCAGATGAATCGAGAAAATTGTTGACAGCCTGTATACCCCTAGTGTGGTCTATCACAGTATATAAATTGATGACATCAAAAGATACCAATGTGATTTTTGTATCAGAGGGTAGAATTAATTCATTAAGTTTGTTTATGAAGTCGGATGTATCCCTGATATAAGAGGCAGCCCCAGTGGCATATGTTCTTAGAATCTTATCCAGAAAGATGGCAATATGGCAGATAATAGAGTCTATCCTGAAACAATGGGTCGACCCGGAGGGTCAACTAGGGACTTATGTATTTTTGGAAGTATATAGAGTACAGGGGTTCTAAGTTGTGTAATATATAGATACTCTGCCAAATTGTCATCTATGATTCCACCCGTCGTAGCCTCATCAAGTATATTTCTGTTCTTCCTACCAATCTCAAATTTAGGGTCATATGTGATCTGTTTATATACTGTATTGTCGTTAAGCTGTCTCATGATTTCTCTAAGATACATGGTAGTATCCATTATCACCACTGCCCCACCTTTATCAGCTGGTTTTATAGTAATATCAGTGTCACTAGCCAATTCCTCTAATGCCTTGGACTCCTCTACAGTTAAATTAGGATGAATACATTTAAATCCATTAGTACAATTCGTCTTAAGATTCTCAATTTCCCCTTTTACAGCTGTAACAAAAGCATCTACAACCGGTAAATTAACAGGGGGCATACAATTACTCTCTTTAGAAAGACCTAATTCTTTAAGATTTAATTCAGAATCAATATTTCGATCAGATACAGGTTTACCAGAGAACCAATTTGGGCCAGTTTCAATTTCATGCATGGGGATATCTGCCCATTATTTATACTGCATGTATTTGATATCATTCCTGTGTGGTTCATATCTATATACTTTTGTATACCCATATGCTTCCTGCCTTGTAGGACACTGTGATGCTGCATTGTATGCTTTATTTTTAAATCTGTTTTGTCTAATATATGTTCATTAATAAAGGAAAATTTTTATTTTTTCTAACAATTTTGTGTTAATTTAACCTCATCTGTAGGATATAATTCGTTTCTTAATAGACAACTGGGCGTTGTAAAGAGAAGTGTATGACGCTGACCAATCAGCGTCATACACTTCTCTTCATTCATGTCCATTTGTACTCAGCACAGCATGATCTCGCGAGATCATACTGTGCTGTCACATACACCCACATTATCTTTACTGAAGTGTCTTGAGAGTGAATAGACATCACCTCCAGCCAGGATGCGATGTCTATTCACACTCCCAACACATCGGTAAAGTTTTTGTGGGACATACTCACACAGCACTGCGAGATGACGCTGTGCTATGCTGTGATTAAGTTCCACACAAACTTTACCGAAGTGTCGGGAGTGTGAATAGACATCGCATCCTGGCTGGAGGCCATGTCTATTCACTCTCAAGACACTTCAGTAAAGTTAATGTGGGTGTATGTGACAGCACAGCATGATCTCGCGAGATCACGCTGTGCTGAGTACAAATGGACATGAATGGAGAGAAGTGTATGACTCTGATTGGTCAGCGTCATACACTTCTCTTTACAACACCCACTTGGTAAAAAGGTAAAAAACGCCCTGTCTATTAAGAAACAAATTAGCATAAATCTAAAATTGTGCATAACTTGCTAAAAAATTATAATTTTTCAAAATAAAAACCACTGTTGTTATCTACATTACAGTGCTAATCAGATTATGTAGGAGATAGGGCACTTATAATGTGGTGACAGAGCCTCTATAAATGTTTTGAAGCACCACTGCAGGAAAAATGAAGCTTTACACAGTTCTCATTTAAGTCAATTTGCTGATTGTGTATTGTACAAATGAGGCTAGGTTCACACCTGCGTTGGTGTGTTCCGTTGTTCTGCTCCGCCAGAGTAGCAGAACAAGGAAATAACAGAACCAACGGTTCCATTGCACAACGGATACCGCCGGTTGCTGACGGAACCCATTAAAATCGGGCTCTCTGTGATCTTACCGGACACAACAGTGCAGCATGCTGCGCTATTGTCTCCGGTAAACCCCGGCAAACCCTGCCAGAACTGCGACGGAGGCCCCTAACGGAGCCTCTGACGCAGATGTGAACATAGCCTGAGTTGTACAAAAACTTATATCAAATGCTAACACCCTAAAATAAAACCAATAATAAAATGTGCACCCCACTTTTTGTTTTAAAAAAAAAAGGCAACAAGCAGAAGGTAAATATAAAATAATCACTATTGCCAAAACTGCACATAACATGTCTCTCATGCTTCTTATTAAAAGGAGTGCTTTCATATTTGGGGGCACAGGATTTGAACTGACTACAATGTTTAGTTATTATAGCGGAAACAGATGTCTGAAAAGTGTTTTAGTAACTACTCATGTTTATTAGCTTGTAAAAGAAAAAGTAAGAACTGCAAAACTGCAAAACAATTCATAAAAATTGTGATCTACAAACTGGCTTGAGGCAACAGAAATGGCTGAGCTTTGAATCTATTTTTTTGTTGTATGCTGAATAGTAATATAGTTTGTCCAAGGTGTTATTCTGTGGGAGGACAGGCATATTTCTAAGACATGACATGTCATTTGTCCAAGGTAAATAAATAGCTTTTGCCATAGTTAGAACTAAAGTGAAATTTCATGAAGTCTACCTTGCCATACCTACAAAGATTACCAATATGATTTACAATTTTATAAGCTAGAGTTTTAAGAAAAATGCTGGCTACACCGCAGCAAAGAAACAATAAATTTATTATACAATGCAAAATTACAGTGCATTCGGAAATTCTTTAGACTCTTTCACTTTTTCCACATTTTGTTAAGTGGAGGCCTTGTGCTAAAATAAAATAAAATCCAGGTTTTCCCCCATCATTCTGCACTCAATACCCCATAGTGACAAAATAGAAACTTTTTAGAAAATGTTGGAAATTTATTAAAAATGAAAAACTCAAAATTTGCATGGGCATAAGTATTCAGACCCTTTGCTACGTCACTTGAAATTTAGCTCTGGGGGCCTCCGATTTCTCTAGATCATCTTTGAAATGTTTCTACACCTTGATTGGAGTCCACCTGTGGTCGCCCCACAAAACGAAAAAAATCACGGGAGAAGGGCCTTGGTGAGAGAGGTGACCAAGAACCCAATGGTCACTCTGGCTGAGCCCCAAAGATCCTTTGTGCCTTTGGCAGAAACTTCCAGAAGGTAAACCATCACTGCAGCACTCCACCAATCTGGGCTTTAAGGCAGGGTGGCCAGAAAGAAGACTCTCCTCAGTAAAAGACACATAAAAGCCCATCTGAAGTTTGCAAAAAAAGCCCCTAAAGCACTCTCAGACTGAGAAACAAGCTTCTGTGGTCTGATGAAACCAAGATTTAACTTTTTGGGCTCGATTCTAAGCGTCATGTCTGTAGGAAACCAGGCTCTGATTATCACCTGTCCAGTACCATCCCTCCAGTGAAGCATGGTGGTGGCAGTATCATGCTGTGGAGTGTTTTTCAGCTGCTGGAACAGGGAGAATGGTCAGGGTTGAGGGAAAGATGAATGGAGCAAAGTACAGAGATATTCTTAATGAAAACCTGATCCAGAGAAATCTGGACCTCGGACTGCGCTGAAGGTTCACCTTCCAACAGACACTAACCCTAAGCACACAGTCAAGACAACACAGGAGTCGCTTAGGGACAACTCTGTGAATGTCCTTGAGTGGCCCAGTCAGAGCCCTGACATGAACCTAATCGAACATCTCTGGAGAGACCTGAAAATGGTTGTCCACCGACGGTACCCATCCAACCTGACAGAGCTTGAGAGGATCTGCAGAGAAGAGTGGCAGAAAATCCCCAAATCCAGGTGTGCAAACCTTGTGGCATCATACCCAAGAAGACTGGAGGCTGTTATCACTGCCAAAGGTGCTTCAACTAAGAGCTGAGTAAAGGGTCTGAAAACTTATGTCAATGCAATATATTAGCTTTTCCTTTTCAATAAATTAGCGAAGATTAATAACATTCTGTTTTCACTTTGTCATTATGGGATATTGAGTGCAGAATGATGTGGGAGAAACAAGAATTTTAATTTTATTTTTGCACAACGCCTCAATATAACAAAATGTGAAAAAATGTAAAGGGTCTGAAGACTTTCCGAATGCATAGTATAGTCAATTTACCTACTGCCCTGCTCCTGAATTATACAATCTCTGTTCCTGTGTTCCGGTATCCAAAATGGCCGCTGCTGTCTCAGGCTTTCATATAGAGAATTACTTTCAAAGATTGAGACACGCCCCTTCCATTGCCCTCCGATGGACTGGCGCTAATGATGTTGGCCCTGTGTCGGCACTGTGTCCAGTAGTGCTGACGCCATCACCACAATAGGTTTGAAAATTAATCCGGATTTTCTCTGGGCAGTATATGCTGTGAACTTTACTGCAGCGTATACGCCCTGTGTGAACATCCGCTTACAAGCTCAGTGGATTCATAATCTTTAATACACACTTTAATGAAATTACAAGAAAAATTATTTATTTGTTGAAAGTAGACATATCAGTTCCCTTGTGAGTCACAAGAAATAAAAGCATAATTATGACTTTGTTAATCTTAGCTAATCACCACTTCAAGAAAATGATTACACTCTTTCTTAGTACTACATTTTCATTTGGTCCATCATACAAGTAAACTACTCTTATTTTCGTTCAAGCAGCACTAACTCATAAATCTTTTTCCACAGATTTTTCCATGTTTATTTTTAGATAATTACTTTGTTTTCTACATCTGTCTTCTTAAAATTTGCGCTTAAAGGGAACCTGTCAACAGCATTTCACCTACTTAAAGAGGCTCTGTCACCACATTATAAGTTCCCTATCTTCTACATAATGTGATCGGGGCTGTAATGTAGATTACAGCAGTGTTTTTTATTTAGAAAAATGATCTATTTTCACCAAGTTATAACCTATTTTAGCTTTATGCTAATGACTTTCTTAATGGACAACTGGGCGTGTTTTACTTTTTAACCAAGTGGGCGTTGTAGAGAGAAGTGTATGACGCTGACCAATCAGCGTCATACACTTCTCTCCATTCATTTACACAGCACATAGTGATCCTGCTTTGTTCACTATGTGCAGCCACATACACACTGTCACGAAGGGTATGTGGAACTACTGGGCCGTACATCCTTGGCAGTAAGGCAGCTGGCCAACAAGGAGCAGGTGAAAGTCTATAGTTCGTATAGGTACCTGTGGCAGCTCAGACAGCAGCAGGGCAGGCTCGGCTTGGACTAGGCAGCAGGTAGACATCATGCGATGTGAAGCAGGTCAGACACAGCACAACACGTCTTTGGCGCAGCACAGTGCTCGACCAGGATGGTATGAAAATGCAAGGAACAGGAACTGGAACAGGTACAGGAACAGGAAACACATTAGGAGGCGATCACATAGACAAACTAGGGAACACAACAACGCTCACGCATAGAACTAGGGGGCTGGACCCCTCTTATAGTCCAGGGTACTCACGGGTCAAAGTTCATCAACAAGGTCCGGTGCGCGCGCTGCCCCTTTAAGAGCGGGCACGAGCGTGCGCGCGCACCCTACGGGATCTGGCTGAGGTGAGTGGACGCGAGCCGATTAGCTTTATGCTAATGACTTTCTTAATGGACAACTAAGTCATTAGCATAAAGCTAATATAGGTCGTAACTCCGTCAAAAATGATTGTTTTTCTAAATAAAAAAACACTCCTGTAATCTACATTACAGCGCCGATCACATTATGTACAAGATAGGGCACTTATAATGTGGTGACAGAGCCTCTTTAACTCTACTCACCCCTCGCTGGCCGCTGCTGTCAAAAGTTCATTGGCGTTCTCCCCTCTTCTAAACCCCTCCACCAACCATACATAACGATCTGCAAACATTTTGCTCCTTTTATGATAATAATCCAGCAGTCTTGTTCGTTCCTCTTCTTATAACTGGCCGGCTCTGAATGCCAAAATCTCATCTGAGTTAGCGTGCATGTGCTCGTCAGGTATGGTCCAACACCCTTCCCTGCTTCGTCTGGGTCTCAAATTTAGTTACTGTGCATGCGTTTCTATGGTGTCCGCTGTGCACACGCACCAGAACAGGACATCGACGCACAAACGCAGAATTTCGTGTGTGCTGGGGGAAGGCAAAAAGCTGTCAATCTAAAGTAAGGAGGCGGGCTTAACTCAGAAAAACTTGAGGAATGAAGATATGATTCTTTTCGAACTACGATGTGACTCTTTTATGCTCATTAGCATACAGCACGGGAACACTAAAAAACGAAATACTAAAGGTACAGACCCTACTTAGAAGATAATTATAGGTCACATAAAAATTATTTTTAACCCACTTCCACCAGGTATTGCTGGTTTAATAGGTGAAATGCTGGTGACAGGTTCCCTTTAAGAACTGCTTGACCTAAACTAAATGTTATGATAGCCACTCTTGACAAAGCCATTAGCCGACTTAAACAGACTTAAAGCGACCCTGCGGTCTCAGGACAAAATTAATAATGTGATGGGGTATATGGAGTAATATTACCTGGTGCCCTCCAGTTGCCTCCCTCTGCTATGGATCCACTGTTTACGACCTCCTCTGTTTTGTCTCAAAATGGCCGCAGCGCTTCTTAGACTGAGTCTAAGACACTCCCTTTGTTCACGGATTGGACAGAACTGCTTGCCAATTCCAGAACAGTGGAAGTGTCTCGACTCGTAGTCTAAGAAGCGCTGCACCAAATTTGGGAGAGCACAGAGGGGACCGTAAAACGTTGGATTTATGGCAGAGGGGCACAAATGGAGGGCATCAGATACTATTGCTCCATATACGCCATCATATTTAAAATGTTGTCCCGGGTCTGGCGGGTCGGTAGAAAAGCGTATTGATAAGTATCGTTTTATTAGTTTAATTGTATTAAAACGAAATACCTTATTTCTAGTTTTAGCATAAGCTTATTTTTTAATTTATAAGTGCCATCTAGTCATTTTTGACTCCTAGCAACTGTATGGATAGTGTTTCTTCAGAATGTCCTATCTTCTGCTTGAGAGTACAGACTTTTTAGGGGCATATTCAGAATTCCTTCGATTGTATCCAACCATCTCATTACTAGTCGACCTGTTCCTCTTTTACCTTCAACCTTTTCAAGCATGATTGTCTTTTCTAGTGAAATTTGTCTTCTTATCTGTCCAAAACCAGATCGTTTCGGTCTTGAGAATTGTGATTCCATTAAAGGTTAGGCCTGATCTGGTTGATGATCCAAATGTTTTTTTTTCTATTCTGCCACGGTACTTTTAGAAGTCTTTGCCAACACAAGAGCTCAAAAGCATCAAAACATATCCTGTTATTTCTATATTGATGGATCCCCTGTCGTTAATAATTGATCCAATTAGGCAAAAGTTGACTTCTATGTCTTCTCCATTAAATCTAAAGTCAGATATGTTAGCTGCCTGTCAATAGAACCAGTGTTTTCTTCATATCTAGCTTCAGACCTCCATTCCCATTTTTTCTTTAACTTTACTTATAAGGGTCTTTAGGTCTTCTTCATATTCAGCTATAAATGTGGTGTAATTGCCATATCGAAGGTTGTTGATCCTTAATCGTCTTCCTCCAGTCCTGTCTCTCTTATTATGGTTTTGGCTTACAGGCTGAATAAGTATGGTGAAAGTATGCAACCTTATCTAACTGTTTTGCATCTGAAGCCAGTCTGTTCCAGTCTGTTTTTTTTTCTATTTTCTATTTTCTGTCAGGAATATGGCTTCCTGGCCGATGTAGAGGTCCCCCATAAGAACTCTTTACTGTAGTCAACATAGCAATTCCTTTTTGTATTCATTGCCTCCTTCAATTATCTAGCATGCATGTGGAAAGATGTCTCTTGCCCCTCTTCCTTTTCTGAGTCCAGCTTCTATATCAGGCTAGTCCCTTTCAATACATGGTTCCATTCTGCACTAAATGATCTGAGCATAATTTTACTGGCATGTGCGATAAGTGAGATTGTATGGTAGTTCGCACATTCTTTCAAGTCTCCTTTTTTTGGAATTGGGATATAAACTTATTTTTCTTCACTTGCTTGTAGTTATTCTGCTGCAATGCCATCATCTCCAGTGACTTTTTCTTTTCAGCAAAGAATTCAGAGCCATTCTGACTTCATCTTCTAACACTAAGACCCTATTCACACCTGCGTTCGACATTCCGTTGTTCTGCTCCGTCAGAAGAGCAGAACACCGAAAATGCCGGAAGGGCAGGCCATGTTGAACAACGAAGACAACCGATATCCGATGGAACCCTTTGACTTTAATAAGTGGCGTCGCGTTTTAGTCAGGGTGTCCGTGGATTTAGCGGAAACAATAGCGCAGCTTGCTGCGCTATTGTTTCTGATATTTTTGGTGGAATCTGCAATGGAGGCCCCTAACAAGCCTCCAACGCAGATGTGAACAGGGCCTAAAAGTGTTTTTTTTAGCATAGCTGACATAATTAAGTGGGTCTTCCCTTTTTATGTCTTTTCTGTAAAGTTCCTCTGTGTATTTCTTCCACCTTTGCAACATCTTTGTCTCATTTGTTAAGATTTGTCATTTTCATCTTTCAGCATAAACATTTGAGGCTGAGATTTTTTCTTAATCTCATGAATCTTCTAGAAAACAATCCTTTTTGGAAAATAATCTTATTTAAAATTATGTTGTCAAGCAAAGTACATCCCTGGTTACAGATGGTCTGCAGAAAGTGGGAGTTTGTCACTTCACTGCCTGTCTATAAATTAGTCTATAAAGACAGGATGAGGGAGCAGGAGGAGGGAGCACAGAGAGAGTGAGTCACACAAATGCTGAATACAAGTCTATGGAGAGGGTAGGGATAAGCAGGAGAAAAAAAGCAAAAACCAGAATAAGAAAGACACAGACATGCTGCAAAGATTTCTCTGTTACCCTAGTGCTGGTTTCTCAAGTACACTACCCAGTACTGCTGTATAATCTTCTCCATGCTGCTCCAGCTTCTATATATAAATATATATATATATATATATATATATATATACATATATATATACATATATATATATGTATATATGTATATATATATATATATATATATATATATATATATATACATATATGTAATATATATGGATAAGAGAGCAGAATTCTTCTCTTCTATGTGTGCAGTGTATCGAAGACTTGATAGCAGTTAGGCTCCGCCCACTAGCACTGAGGCAACTGAGAATTAGAGATACAGTCTGCAGAGGGAAAAACTGCTAAATAATGCAGATTACAAGTCATATAATGGCCAGAATTACTGTTATTCCGCATGTACGCACATGATAGCTTATTCTGAAAAGTCATCTGAAAAGTAAGGTACGCTTTAAATTATAGTGGAAATCCATGTCAGCTTATAGCTGGCATAGATTTCACTTTCTGGTACATGCGACTAATGTATTAAGAGCCCTGCACTTTTTAATAAAGTAGTCACTTTTTACTTTTGCAGGCTTCAGAATAAGTCTATAAAACGCCAGTCTTAGTAAATCTGATCCAGTATATTTTGAACTTGTTCGATTGGAAAATCGGAATCGGAAAGAGATGAGCAGATAGACAACTAGTCAGTGGTGAATGCTGAGGTCAGATTTAATCATTCCTTTATTAACATGAGAATAATAATGCTCTAGTTTCACTTCAGATCAAATAAATCTTTCGTCTTTTACTAAAGATTTCCGTGGAGAGGACCAATTATGAATTTGTTAAAAAAATTTGATTCCTGGTGCTGACTGGACTTTTGAAAAAAAATGGAATAATATTGTGCATTCATTTCTAAACTGCTGTCTAGACATAAAAAGCGAATATGTAAACCGTAACTTTATTTTGCATGTTCATGTTTCCACAGATTATTCATAGTTGGGCTCAACATGAAAACTTTACTAAATACCTCATGCAGAATGGAAGCTAGAAAATCATATTATTTTCAGCATTGAAGCATCTTCGTTTCCTTTCTACTTTTTGTTGTCATTGTTAGTACTGTGAGAACCATCTTCAAGATGAATTTTTCAACAGATTACAACAACCAGTCAACTAATGAATCATTCTTCCAAAATATGGACAAATTGCTGCCAATAGATGAAGGCTGTACTTTGCCATTGGCAATCATTTTTACATTATCTCTGGCATATGGAGTTGTTATCATACTTGGACTCTCTGGAAATTTGGCTCTTATTATCATTATTTTAAAACAAAAAGAGATGCGCAATGTCACCAATATTCTTATTGTAAATCTCTCATTTTCTGATCTTTTGGCAACAATAATGTGTCTCCCGTTTACTTTGGTTTACACCCTGATGGATCACTGGATTTTTGGAGAAGTAATGTGTAAGCTGAATGACTATTTTCAGTGTGTTTCAGTCACAGTTTCTATTTTCTCATTGGTCCTAATTGCTGTTGAGCGTCATCAACTCATCATAAATCCTCGTGGCTGGAGACCAAATAACAGACATGCTTGTTTTGGAATCACAGCAATATGGATTGTAGCCATGGCTGGTTCTTTGCCTTTTATGATATACAATTCTCTAACAGATGAACCGTTTCGGAATATAAGCATTGATTCGTACATTGGAAAGTACGTGTGTGTACAAGAGTTCCCAAAGGAAAAATTCAGACTTTCATATACAACTTTGCTATTTGTTGTACAGTACCTTGGACCACTCTTTTTTATTTTTGTCTGCTATACAAAGGTAACATTTTCGATTTCTTGTAGCATTGCCTTGTTTTTTGCTTTGTTCACTTTCTACTTTGCTTCTCTAGTATACAGTACCTGTTTTTAGCTGAATCGGTTTTATTCTAGATACAGTTTACATGTCTTATTACAATTCATTACATGACTCTCTTTTTATTGGTTTGCTCTTATTTTGTTTTATACAATGTTTAAAATTACAATATAGGGCTGATTTCCAAATTCTAGATGTCTGAAGATGCCATGACATTTCTTAAAGAGGTAGAATGGTTTCAGCTATTTTATTATATACTTTCTTTATCGTTTTCTCATGGTTTTCAGCTTGTAGTCATTCAATGGGAACATTCATTGTTTATTTCCAGTAATGAAAAATGTGTACAGGTCATGTGATGGACACAAAGGTTCAGGACTCGTTACAAGATATGGCTCTAATAACTGTACTATAGTTGTAATCCGTCTGCACTCGTGTGATAATCCCAAGACCATGGATAGATCTTTATCCACATGTTTTAAACATTGACGGTCCCCTTGAATGACTGAAAACAGAATTTCAAAAACCATGAGGAATTGATATAATTATATTGAAAAATTTTCTTCTCATTATACATAAATATATATTATACATAAATATAGTACATTCCTAAATGGTAACACAAATTGTACAAAAGTTAAAAAAAGTTTTGCCTAAAGTAGTCAGTACATTCTAATTAAAAATGGATTAATAATAAAGGCACTTAAAAGTAAAGAGTGCAGGTCCATAAACCACTGGGTACCTTCATATGTGAAGATATATCTAAATAGAATGACTAATATGGATACATTTCAGATTTTTTTTTCTTTCTTTTTAGATTTTTCTCAGATTAAAAAGACGGAACAACATGATGGATAAGATGAGAGACAATAAGTACAGATCCAGTGAAACAAAGAGAATTAACATCATGCTCTTTTCCATTGTGATTGGATTCGCTTTATGTTGGCTGCCATTTTTCATCTTTAACTTGGTATTTGATTGGAACCATGAGGCACTTGCAATTTGCAACCATGACTTGTTATTTTTGATTTGCCATCTGACAGCAATGATCTCCACTTGTGTTAATCCAATCTTTTATGGTTTTCTCAACAAAAACTTTCAGAGAGACCTACAGTTCTTCTTTAATTTCTGTGATTTTAGATCGCGAGAAGACGATTATGAAACTATAGCTATGTCTACCATGCACACCGATGTTTCTAAAACATCTCTTAAACAAGCAAGCCCAATAGCATAAAATGGATGATGAAATGCCACTATATTGGCACTAAGTGTGTTAGAAGTATGTATCCCCAATAAGCACAAATCCATTACATGAGACTTAACTATCACAAGTCAATTCATGAACATTGGTGTTTTTGGAACCTGTGAACACTTGCATTGTATCTGGACTTTTGAAGTTCTTGCATTGTTATGCTTGTATCTTCAACACATTTCAGTATATGTGATTTTGTATATTTGCACTTAATGCCATATCATTATACAATAGCATTCTGCGGCAATGTGCTACTACTCTGTTCTTGTGGGTTAGTGTGGCTTTTGGCACTAAGAACAACAAAAATACACTGATCACCAAAACTGTGAATGTTACAATATTTTATATTTTACACTTAAGCTTGTACTATTAATTATGACCACAGTATATCAGACGTGCTATTTATTAATTGTTACTTTTTCATAGAAGTGTACGGAAACATATACAAGTATATTTTATAATGCATTATTAAGGCACTGCTTCATAGCTATATGCTTGAATATTTTTTTTTATTTTAATATACACTGCATCTGTAGTAGTGCCAGGGATAACAATATTTTAAGGAACTGTGCCTTAAAGTTTATACAGTGAGAAAATTAGTATGTGTGTATTTCCTCTATAAAGGACTCAGATATGTTGTATTACTGGTTTAATTCCCATTAATGTTGGTGGTAATTGTTTTCATGGCTGTTAATCCTAGACAATTTTCTTAAAGGCTAGGTCTATTTAATTAAAACAATAAATATTAAGCACCACTGAGCAATTATAACAACTGTATCCTACTGTATCTGCTGCCCTGTCTTTGCTTACTGTCCTGATTAGAAGATACAACCAAAGTAACATTTCCCCAGTATTAATTGGTTTCTTACTCATCACTGGGTGACGGAAAGCTCAGCTGCATCATCCATGGAGCTGATACTCACATCTTCATTCCTCTGATGTATCCTATTATTCCAAGCCACCAAAGAGAAGGCAGCTGAATCATGGAGGAGCAAATGATGTAAGCGGTAGATACAAAAATACAGGTAAACATTCCAAACTACCATTATCATGTAATATACTTAATTATTATGATGTAGAAATATGTGGATGTTGCCTTTTCTGGACACATCCTCTACTATAGACTTGTAGTTATTTTGTATCCTTCTCTAAGATGGCATAAATAAGTATAAAAGGTCTGATTATATCTTGTGTATTAACTTAAAGGCATGGTGTCGCCCCAAAAACATGTTTTTTTTTTAAAATTTAAACATTTAGTGTGTGGGTGATAAAACATTGTTCAAATTTTTTTTATTTTTTTCGCGAGTCAGGAAATATTATAAATTTTTTCAAATTTATAATACTACCCATTTTTGGTCACTAGATGGAGCTGTTTGGAGCTAGTTCCCAAAATTGCAGCATTGCAACATTGGGTTAAAAGCTATCGCTCTAGTGAGCGCTCAGCATCCCCCCCCCCTCCTTTATCCTGGCTAGTGCCGGGATAAACGAGGGGTTTGAAAGGTTTAACCTCCTACACTGTGTGTCGCCATTTTTTGAGGTAACCCACAGTGTAGTAGGTTTACATGCAGTAGTAAACACACACAAACACTAACATACATTGAAATCGCTTACCTGCTCCTGCCGCCGCGGCCCGTCCGCTCCCTTTGCTGCCGCTGTTCCATGTGCACTTGTCCGGAAGCCGCGACCGGAAGTAGTAATATTACTGTCCGGCCGCGACTTCCGGTCCACAGGAAAATGGCGCCGGACGGCGCCAATTTCGAATAGGACTGTGTGGGAGCGGCGCATGCGCAGTTCCCACACAGACGCCGTACACGGCAGTCAATGGGACGGGAGCCGTTCGCAGTCCCTATGGGACTGTGGCTGCCGTATTCCATGTCTGTGTGTGTCGTTAATCGACACACACAGAAATGGAACAAAAAATGGCAGCCCCCATAGGGAAGAAAAAGTGTGAAAAAAAGAAACAGTAAAACACAAACACACAAATGAAAATAAACGTTTATATTAAGGCACTAACATCTTTAACATATAAATAAAATATTTGTGATGACACTGTTCCTTTAAGGACCATTTACATCAAACCACCGATAATCATTTTGTGGTTTGAAAAGTCGTTCAGCGAGGATCTAATGGTGATTTTTATCAGGATAAAGCTCTTGATCATTCCATCGATAATGATAAGTTCTACATTGGCACGATCGATGGACATCAACGATAAACCATAGTTTTAGCAGTTATCGGGAAGATCCTCTTCTTCATACACACTGGTATTTTTTTTTTATGGTCGGTCAGATACGATGATTGATCAGTGTTAATCCTCTGATAAAATAGTGTGACTTTGAGGACCGCAGGAAGCACATATAAACAAACAATGCTTCACTACTGTTATGACTCGTATTCAAGGGCCCAATTTTACCAGAAGGTATTATGGTAAGCAGGAACACTAGGCAAGATCAGCTCAAGCGTTTCTAACTTTGTTTATGAAATTTAATTGATTTTCAAAAAAAAGAATTTAGAAAGTTAAAGAGGCTCTGTCACCAGATTTTGCAACCCCTATCTGCTATTGCAGCAGATCGGCGCTGCAATGTAGATTACAGTAACGTTTTTATTTTTAAAAAAACGAGCATTTTTGGCCAAGTTATGACCATTTTCGTATTTATGCAAATGAGGCTTGCAAACGTACAACTGGGCGTGTCGAAAAGTAAAAGTACAACTGGGCGTGTATTATGTGCGTACATCGGGGCGTGTTTACTACTTTTACTAGCTGGGCGTTGTGTATAGAAGTATCATCCACTTCTCTTCAGAACGCCCAGCTTCTGGCAGTGCAGACACAGCGTGTTCTCCAGAGATCACGCTGTGTCGTCACTCACAGGTCCTGCATCGTGTCAGACGAGCGAGGACACATCGGCACCAGAGGCTACAGATGATTCTGCAGCAGCATCGGCGTTTGCAGGTAAGTCGATGTAGCTACTTACCTGCAAATGCTGATGCTTCTGCAGAATCAACTGTAGCCTCTGGTGCCGACACGATGCAGGACCTGTGAGTGACGTCACAGATCTGCACTGCCAGAAGCTGGGCGTTCTGAAGAGAAGTGGATGATAGTTCTCATCAGAACGCCCAGCTAGTAAAAGTAGTAAACACACCCCGATGTACGCACATAATACACGCCCAGTTGTACTTTTACTTTTCAACACGCCCAGTTGTACTTTTGCAAGCCTCATTTGCATAAATACGAAAATGGTCATAACTTGGCCAAAAATGCTCGTTTTTTAAAAATAAAAACGTTACTGTAATCTACATTGCAGCGCCTATCTACTGCAATATCAGATAAGGTTATACACAAATGTCTCATGGGACTATAATGTCATATGGGTTGAGCTACCAGCAAGTGCAGCAATTCCCAGCTCCCCAATAGTAAAAATAGAAACTCCAAACATCATATACTAAATACACGAGAAGAAGGAGTCGGAACTATTCAAGTATAAAGCACAAAATATCAAAAAATACAAATTTTATTGAGACATACAAAAATACATAATTAAAAACAGACTACAAACCCAATAACTGTATATCTCCAAAATAGGAGACAGTATGGAGCCACAAAAAACTACTTAAATTAGTACAATTTGTATATGTCACATTTAGTCACATTAAGTCGGGAAGGTATCCCATAAGAACGATACCATATTCTTATGGGATACCTTCCCGACTTAATGTGACTAAATGTGACATATACAAATTGTACTAATTTAAGTAGTTTTTTGTGGCTCCATACTGTCTCCTATTTTGGAGATATACAGTTATTGGGTTTGTAGTCTGTTTTTAATTATGTATTTTTGTATGTCTCAATAAAATTTGTATTTTTTGATATTTTGTGCTTTATACTTGAATAGTTCCGACTCCTTCTTCTCGTGTATTTAATATCAGATAAGGGTTGCAAAATCTGGTGACAGAGCCTCTTTAAGCTCAGCCTATTATTTTCATATGTAGCAATGAAAAATTGTCCTGTTTGGAAACTGTTTCCTGTTTGGTTAGTTAGTTATCTTTTAGTCCAAATTGCCACAGAGACAGCAGGAATCTGTGAAGCATGTTATTCTATATTGAGAAATGTATTTATTTTATTAAATATGTAAAGAAATAATATATATATAAACAACTTTGATAACCTAAGAATATATTGTATAATTCAAATTATTGAGATGGGGGCATTTCTGATCATGCCATTTCTCTGTTCTGAGATGTTTTCCGGTTTGTAGGGGCAATTTCTTATTTGGCTGTGAAAATCATCACAGTCACTCTTAAAATAAAATTGCATTAACCGACTAATGAACTCTTATGTCAAAAGAAAAATGACTTTATATATTGCCTATTGATAGAATTAGATCTGTAAGGGTATGTGCACACGATAACTGCAACTACGTCTGAAAAAACTGAGCTGTTTTCAGGAGAAAACAGCTCCTGAATTTCTGACATAATTGCATGTACTCGCGTTTTGCGAGGCATCTTTTACGGATGTAATTTGGAGCTGTTCTTCATTGGAGTCAATGAAAAACGGCTCCAATTACGTCCCAAGAAGTGTCCTGCACTTTTGACGAGGCTGTAATTTTACGCGCCATCTTTTGACAGCGACGAGTGAAATGACAGGTCTTTGGCACAGTACATCGTAAAGCCCATTGAAAGTAATGGGCAGATGTTTGCCGACGTATTGGAGCCGTTTTTTCAGACGTAATTCAAGGCGTAAAACGCTTCCATTACGTCTGAAAATAGGTTGTGTAAACCCAGCCTTAGATTTCCTTTGAATATGAGCAGGTATATGTGCAAAAAAGTATTGTATTCACAAATATTTATTAAGCAGTGCTCTGACATAGGTTTCAGACTAAAATTGTCCATCCATATCAAACTAAAGCTATGGTCTCGTTCAATGTATCCTTGGGAGTGTTCCTGGCATATACAGCAAATGTACACCACAAACATGGTGTGAACATAGCCTAATATTGACAGACCCTAATATTTCTGCTGGATTCTCAAATGATGTTATGTGTATGGTAATAGCAGACAGGCATCAATGCTTGGGAAGAAAATAAAATTACTGTATCAGACTTTTTTTCGGCCCTTTCTTTGTTTCTGTTGTTTTAGGCTATGTACATGTTTTAACAATTTTTTATTGCTCCAATGCACCTAAAAAAAATAATTAAGCAATTTTGCAAACAGTATTGATTAAAAATGTACTAACATTTTGTGTTTAAAGCTCTTATGTAGACCTATGAGTTTCCTAGAATAGAAATAAACCTGTAATACAGAGTTTACGTGTTATACTCTTCAATCTACCCTCTTCTTTTTGTTAACACAGAGATCATAAGAGAAGGCAGATGGAAGAGGGTAACTTAAGGATCTGACTAAATAGAGGGTTTGTTTGTACTCGGGGACATAACTATGGGGGGTGCAGAAGTTGAACTAGAGCCTGATGGTGCCCAAAAGATGCCTCTGCTACATGTGAGGAGACCAGAGCTATAAATGTTGGGTGATAGTTCGGAGATCTTGGAACAGATTTTGCAGTGGGGTCCAGAAGCATCAGAAAATATTTGCAAACAGATGTTCAGCCTTCAGTTATTTTATGTACATGGCCTGGTGGCCATAAGAGTTATTGAGACCAACATTTGCCATATTCATTACCATTTTTTTCACTAAGACGCATTACTGGCCAATACAATTTCTTCACCTATAAGTTGCACATTTATGTAAATATACTTGGGTGGGTTCAATTTTGTAGGTGCTTGCTTTAAAGCTGGAACCGGTTTTTAAAATATAAGATTGATACGTGCATTTCACTGAAAGTTATGTTTTTGGGTTTATTTACCATAGATTGTAAATATAATGATGACAAATAAAATAATGAAAGCTCAACAAAATATAGAGTTAAACTTACCTTGGCCTCATGTGGAGGCAAGTAGAGTAAGACTGGCCTTGTTTTACCACTACATATAATAAAAAAAAATATGCTCTGGATATATGAGATCATCACCAAACATGGATTTGGTAACAATCTCACAATACATATAACTGCATCTGTGGGTATATGGCATGTGACTATTGTTAAATCTGTCCATACATATGTCAAAATTGTTTGCATTAACATATATGTTTTTTCTATAATAATCATAGTGCTCACCTTACATCGTTGTTTTCTACTGCATGCCACCATTCCTAAAGAATAAGGAGAACCGGAACTATACAAATCTATTAGAGCAGGAATATAATCATTAGCTGCTTGTAGAACATATCTTGTGGCTTCTACGGTACTGTTGGGTATACCTAATCCTTTAATACAAGCATCACTTGATGGGGGTTGTCCAATTTTAAGACGTTATTTATTAGCATGCTTTAGTCAAAGTTGATTAAACATTAGGATATATATTTTATCCAAGTCCGTATTACAGCATTTAACCATGATGCTGAAGCAACAGCATTGTCCACTAGTGTTCCTCAGTGCTTTCTGGGTTAGTGGTAATGGGGTATGTTTATACATAAAATATATATTATCATGGAAAATATGATAAACTGATATATAGTGCTTAAATGAGGGCTAAAAAAACCATATCCGGACCATTTATATGACATTTTTGAATTCTTACACTTCTAACAATATCGCCCAATATCACTAATTCAAGAAGTTCTTAATGGCAATCACTTCACATGAATGGGTCTATAGATGAGTGTGGCTAGTCTTTTAAGAAATACAACCCCAAATTGTCACAAATTCACTGTCAGTTATATTCTTCAATAAGGATGCAAGACACTTTTGTATTTGCTATTAAACAAACACATTGGGGGGGACGACTATATTAATAGTGGTGTTTCAAATGCCACTCTTAATCTAATTTACGTAGTCTTAAATGCGCTGAATTTATTAAGAGGTGCACGCCTCTTAATAAATTCAGCGCATTTTTAACTTTCCGTGCCACAGAACTGCAAATTTACGCCTGCTATGAGCAGTTGTAGATTTGCGCCATAGCTTACCCAGTTTCTGGTGCACGTTATGGTAAGTCTGTCATTCTGATGGAGGCCCAGCCACTAAACCCCTCTTATTTATTTGCCATTCTCAAATAGTAGCGAGATAAGTAATAAGTTACAAATTTTAGCACCAACTTTGCAACTTTATTACGCTGGAAAACTAGCCTAAACCTTTTCATTTATATTACCCTCTTAAACTCCACTAATTTGAGGGACACTTAGCTATCTATGGTAAAAATAATTTCTTTCTTATACACGTTGTAAATGAGATTTTGTGACAATGTATTTCAAAGGTGACTCGACACTTCCAAAGCCTATATTGCCTTTCGACTATAATAGATGCTCTGTACAAGTATTAAGTACAAACAATGCTCTTACCATTTCAATTTATAAAGCACCGCTGCCCGGATTATTGAGGGTAGAAGAAACATATTTTAGTAATGTGCTTCTCATTGTCACAGCTTTCAACACCCATGTGCAAGAGATGCTTGCACTGTGCCAACAAAAAGCTCTTGATGTAGTGATTATTGTCCTATTCTACAAATGAAAAGACCATACTAATAGACTTACTCACTTATTTAATCATTTCCGAATAGAATTACTCTGTCCAGATCTCTTGATATGGGCAGAACAGAACATTTATAGTTATTGAATAGATTTATAGAGGGATATTATCAAAGAACATTGGATAAAATGTTGCCCAGAAGTAAATTAATTAAAAATTCAATGGCAAGGACCTAGATCACGACAAGAGCATAATAAACTATTCTATTTAGAAGCCAGGGGAAACGTAAAAGAGCTTGATACTGAAATTGTCCAAGAACCAGAATATCATCCCTAGGATTCTATAGCAATAAATTTGTATCGGATAATGAAATATTTATTGCCCTTCATCTGAATTAATTAAGGTACCTGTATATTTATAAAGGACATACGTCTGGATCTGGATGCATAACTGAGCTCAATATGGTAATCTCATAACACAGCTTATATTATGTGTGCTTGTCTTCCATCGCCCAAAAAACATATACCCAATATTGGGCAGTGCTCAGCAGACTGCTTGTGCTCCTTCATTCTAACAATAAGGGGGGGCTCTTAGCCTCCAGACTCCCACCAATCGAAACTTCAGAATACTTGATTTAAACTTACTGAAATGAACTGATATGTCAAGTAAAAGTGCTGCAATTTTCTGCTCTGTTTGAGTACTTATACCATCCATCAGTTTTTGATGTAATGTATGTAGTTCATGTGCACAACCATTCTCACACATAATAATGATTATAATAATAATACCCTCAGAGACTTGAAGTAATGTATGGAGCTAATAAAGAAAGATTAAATAGCCATGTAAAAGCATTTATGACTAAATAAAATATTAATGTTACATAGTAACTCTTCAGTTTTCTGTTACCATTAATCTCAAAAGATGGCACTAAAATGAAAACTGCTTTTAGGTGAGAATAAAGAGTACTCTCATAATCATCATGAGCATTCCTCCATGATACCAGTCAAAAACGAATACATAACATCCAGGAGAGAACGTATCCAAGCCCCTTTTAAAATGACTTTTCATTTTAGGTACAGAGGGGAGAATATTTATTTTACATATGTTAAACATTTTGAAACAATTTACTTGATTAAAATATCTCGATCTATTTGAATTGCCTTGATAAACTGTTGTTCAGGGGTTGAACGTTTGCTAGTAATTGCATTGACAACATTGGGCATAATTTATTTTTGATTTTGGTTTCCACAATATCTTTGTGTTTGAAGGATCCCCCAAGAATAAGATGATCACAGTGTGTCCCACTGCTAGGACCCCCAGCAATTAACTGTAAAATGTGGGAGAACCCACTAGAACTCCACAGTTAAGTCAGCAGAGCATTGGCAACTTTTATGCACTATGTGTTTCACCACTCGGAGTCCCTGCTTTGTAACTTTACGTGGTCTGACACTTCATGGATGAGTGGCTGTGGTTCCTAAACGCTTCCACTTTGTAATAATACCACTCACAGTTGATCTTGGAATATCTAGGAGCAAAGATATTTTATGAACTTACTTGTTGCAACAGTGGCATCCTATTACAGTACCAGGCTGGAGTTCAGTGAACCCCTCAGAATCATCCATTCTTTCACAAACGTTTGTGAAGGAAGACTGCACTACTAGGTGCTGGATTTTATTCACCTTTGGCAATGCGACTAAATAAAATACCTGAATTAAATGATTAACTCCTTAAAGGGGTTGCCCGATATAACATCATATTTTCAATAACCCCTTTAATGCATGTAAGTTATAAATATAAATACATTTGTAATATACTTAAGTTTTCAAAAGTGGCCCCGTTTCCAGATCCTGCCGTCGGAACTTGACTGTTGATGTCTCTAGTAAAGAAAGGAGGAAACCTCCAGCTCACCAGTAGTTGCGTCTCCAGACACCTCGCACGGATCCCCGCTACGGCCAGCGGTAGGTATATCAGGAAAAAGAAAGAGAAAATCCAGCGCTGTGTTTGATTAAAAAGGAAAATTGTTCCCAATTTTATTGAAAAAATGGTTAAAAGTTACACGGAGACGCAGTCTCAAGGTGTATATATAAAGCGGGCTGGATGACCTTGGCCTATTCGTTTCGAGCAAGCGTGTTGCTCTTAATCATGGCAAAAAGGATGCTCGAAACGCGTAGGCCAAGGTCATGATCTTGAATTCTTGCCGGGTATACGACACGTCACTTGTGACGTGGTGTATGTCGGCTTGTTCTGTTGTAACACGCATGTAACACGCATGCGCGGCCCCTGCTGTTATCTCGAGAACAGCAGGGACCGCGAGAACAGCAGTGACAGTGCATGCGCGTTACGGGATGTGAAGCAGAAGAATTCGATATACACCACGTCACAAGTGACGTGTCGTATACCATCCGAGGTTTCTCTGGTACGAGACCATGTGATCGGGATACAACACGACAGTGGAGGAGGCTAAAAAGGTGACGTCAGAGAAGGTGACCAGAAGGAAAAAGCAGCCAGAGCGGAGAACAGAAGCAAGATTGCACGGGTAAGTATATTATGCAATTTTTAATATGTGCAATGTGGTTTTATATGTACTAAAAAAATAAATCTCGGACAACCCCTTTAATGACATTCCATGTACATGTATGTGGCAGCTGTTAAGGGGAAGTATGGAGTTGCCTAACGGGCTGAGCTTGCTCCATACTTAGCAGTTGACGGCTGTGTAATACAGTCTTCACCTCATTGCAACGGGCAGAATCAAAAATCACTATCCCCGGCAGCGCTTTATAGGATACTGTAAGAAACATGATATGCTGCAATACATTAGTATTGCAGTATATTATTTAAGCGATCCAACTGTCGCTGGTTCAAGTCCTCTTCAAGCTTTTTTTAATGTTCCAAAAAAATAAAAATATTTAAAAAGTTAAAAAAAAAATCACTTTTCCTTCTTTTTCCTAAAGTAAGGTTAAAAAAAATAAAAGTTACCATAACTCTTGTCGACACGTCCATAAAAGTCCAAACTATTAAAAATGTTATTTAAACCGCTCAGTGAACGCCGTAAAAAAAATAAAAATTAAAACACCCCATTGCTGTTTTTTGGTCATCTTAGCTGTCCTACAAAAATGGAACAAAAAGTTGCATGTACCTAAAAATGGTACCAATATAATCTACAGCGTGCCCCACAAAATTTACTAAAAAATAAAAAAGTTATGCCTCTCGGAATATGGCGACAAAAAACTATTTCTTTGTCTAGTTTTTTTTTCTAAAAGCGGTTAAACATTAGAAAACATAAAAAAATATATAAATTTGTTATTGCCGTAATCATATAAACCCGTAGAATAAAGTAAACATGTAGTTTTCACCTCCTGATGGACACCACAAAAACAAAACCCCCCAAAAAATGGCATAATCCCTGTTTTTTCCCCCTTTCACCCCACAAATTATTATTTTTTCATTCCCAGTACATTATGTGGTACAATTAAATGGTGCCATGAAAAGCTACAAATTGTCTTGCAAGTGACATGTCAGAAGTTTTGATCGGTGGGGGTCCGAGCACTAAGACCCTCAACAATCGCTAGAACGAAGCATCAGAAGCATTCGGGCGAGCGCTGAGCCGCTTGGTTTCTGATCGGCTTTTCTCGGAAAGCCAATGTAGCGGTGTATGGACTCAATATAAAGTCTATGGGCCCGTACACCGCTACATCGGCTTTACGAAAAAAGCAGAACAGAAACTTTGTTCTAGCATTCGGTAGGGGTCTCAGTGCTCGGACCCCCACAGATTAACAAACTTCTGACATGTCATAGTGACATGTCAGAAGTTTTGACGGTTTAGTTACACTTTAAATTCAACCTGAGTATTATTAAGGAAAACACTCAGACAGTAAGATCATATATGTCCTGGTTCATTCTCTGCCTTCTATGGAAATAATCTAATCATCTAATAACTCAAGCTCCAATGGTGGGAACCGGTTGAATGTTCAACTTTGAAAAAAGCTAGGAATAGATGCGCTGGTAGGTGACAGAAAAGATCAGGCAGAGAAACATGGGGCAATCTCTTAGGGCATGTTCACATGTGGCGGAATTGCTGTGGAATTCCGCTGCGGACAGTCCGCAGTGGAATTCTCCAGCGGCCGTTTTTTACATTTGTTTCAGTACATTTTTAGGCAAGTTAGTTCAGACATTGCGGAAAACTCCGCTGCGGACCATAGGCTGTGGTGCGGAATTTTCTGTCCGCAGCATGCGCTGTCTGGAGAAGAAGCGGAATTTCACTGCGGATTTCAGCCTTTCCAATGCAAAAACTGAAATCTGTGGCAAGTCCGCTGTCTTTTCGGCAACGTCTGAATTACCTGTCAAATATGCAAATGTTGGTACAGATTCGTTGCATAATTGCCCTAAATCTGCACCATTTGCAGCTGGAAAAACTCTGCCACGTGTGAACATGCCCTTACTGGTCCCTCATCTACTTGCTGCCAACCACAGTGTGAACAACTAATTAAAAACTCACATTATCATCTAAATTTAAATGTTTGGAATGCATGACAAGTTTTCTCTGTGAAACGCAAGAGATAGTAATGTAATACTGGTGCCGATTATCATTGCACTTATCAGTTCACCAGCTTTCCTGCAGTACCTTTTAAACAACAGCTGATTAAATGCTGTTTCGATGCATTTTAAGAGCCATTGTGCGATGAAATGGGGAAAAAAAACTATTCCTGCATTGTTTTTTGGGGTTTGTTCTTACAGCAATCACTGTGCAGTAAAAATGACATGTTAAATTCATTCTGTGGGTCAGTACCACATTTACTTATATTTTTTGTGTTTTACTACTTTTCCAAAAACCTGTTAACATTTTTTTTATCTGTGGCCATAACTTTTTTGTATTTTTTCATCAAATAAGTGGTGGTAGGGCTTGGACAAGATGTAATTTTTACTTGTACCATTATTGGGTACATTCTTTTTCATCACTTTTTATTCCATTTGTTTCAGAAGCAAGGTGACCAAAGATCAGCAATGCTTGCATTGTACATTTTTTTTTTCCATACCGCATTCACCCGGCGGGTAAAATAATGAGATATTTTAATAGTTCGAACTTTTAAGGCCGCAGCTAGGCTTACTTCTTTTTAACCATCAATATTTTTATTGAAATTTATTTTTCAAGATAACAAATATAATACACAATAACCACAGACACATGGTTGTACAAAAACGCAGTGTAGCACATAATATACATAGTACATAGAACTGGCAAAGTGTCGTGAATGGGCAACTCAGAGTCATTCTAAGCACCCCCACATTTATACAAAGTACTAACCATTCGGAGAAGGAAATACAGTAAAACATGTTGCATGTGGTAAACACACACAGAAAAGCCCTGAAAATAGGGCATAAAACATAGAGACAGAAAACCAAGAATAGAGAGTTTCAGGTTTAAATACATCGGTTTCAAACATGCATTACGGGGATATACAATTTTGAGGAAGAAGATACCAGTTCTTCCAGGTCTCCACATACTGTGGGTATCTGTGATCTTTATATGCCATCATTTTTTCGTAGGCACATGTAGTATTTAGCATGTCATATATTTCCCCAACAGAGGGAAGGTTCACACTCTTCCAATACCTAATTATCCCCAACTTAGTAGCCAAGATGATATGTGCCACAAGTACCCTATTTTCTATAGGCATCTCATTTATTCAGAGAAAAAGAAGTGCTAAAGATGGTGATAACGGAATGACCCTGTTGCACAGCCTGGAGAGCAGTTGAAAAATCGAGGACCACAGAGGAGTGAGACAAGGGCAAGACCATAGTATATGTATGAGAGTGCCTCTGTGCCCACACTCCCTCCAGCAAAGATCAGAAGAAACCGTGTACATACGGCTCAATTTATCGGGTGCATAATACCATCTGAGAGCTGTTTTGATAGCGGCTTCATAATGAGATACGCATTTAAAAGTAGAAGCAAGGAATTTCAAGGAGTATGTCGATTGGGATACAGCAAAGGTCTGGCCTAGGTCCCTCTCCCAAGCAAGGAAGGGGGAGGTTTTAACAAATGAGTATTTAGAGCCCAGTATTTTTTCATCTAATAAGTGGTGGTAGGGCTTGGACAAGATGTAGTTTTTACTTGTACCATTTTTGGGTACATTCTTTTTGATCACTTTTTATTCCATTTGTTTCAGAAGCAAGGTGACCAAAGATCAGCAATGCTTGCATTGTACATTTTCTTTTCCCTACCGCGTTCACCCGGCGGGTAAAATAAAGAGATATTTTAATAGTTCGAACTTTTAAGGCCGCAGCTAGGCTTACTTCTTTTTATTGCTCACATGTTTTTTAGTTAAAGAAATTTTTTTAAGTTTTAGTTATTTTAATTTTTCGTATATTTTTAAAAAAAATTTATTCTAAATTTTCTTACCTTTTTTTATTTTCCCTAAGGGATTTAAACATGTGATCTATGTATTGCCTTTATCTTTGCTCTACTGCCTCTGGAAAGGCTTAATAATAGATCACAGGAAACAGACCTGAAGGCCTTCAATAGGCCTCCGGCTGCCTTGGCAACTGTTCAATACCCTGCGATTTCGTCCCCAGGGTAGGGCGATTGGGGACAGAGGGATCCCCCTCCATTTCTCTAACCATTCAGATGCTGCAGTCACTATTGACCATGGCATCTGAAAACTTAAATGGGAACTGTCATTTCAACAAACTTTGTATAAATGAATAGTACAGACGTTTATAAGAAACTTTGTTATATATCTTAACAGAGTAACAAGCCTCTTTCTTCTCTTATCTGGCTGTTTTCCTGCTCCCCCTCCCTCTATTAAACTGACTTTCACTCTAAAAATTCAGCTCTATCCGTCTCGAGTCGGACAGCAGCTCACAATGTATCAAATTACACATGTCTATGGAAGCCTATGGAGAGGTGAGAGGGAAGAGTGAGCAGGAAGTGCAGAAGATAAGAGCAGAATGACAGGTATAGAAACTTTCTATCACAACCAAAGCACTTTATTCACATCAGTACAGGTCAGTACTTCTCCATATATGTCCTGCATGATCCTGGGGCTGTTTCTGAGTGAGAGAGAAGGTTGTGGAGCTTCTTACTGTGTGTAGTGTATGGCTGCTGATCACGCCCAGCTCAGAGAGAAATGCAAACGACAGATAGAGCATGCAAAGGGGAAAACTGCTAAAAATCAAAGTCATATAATGGCCAGAAATAGTGCTGTTCCTAATGTACACACATGGTAGCTTATCCTGAAAAGTCAAATGGTACCCCTTAAACAGCCAGGATCGGAGTCATCTCTGATACCGGCCATTGCAGGTGGGTGTCAGCTGTTTAAAAAGCCAGCACCTGCCGCGTATGGTGCGGGCCCAGCTCCTGATCCTGCGCTATATTGTGATGGCATACATCCGAGTTAATAGTTTACACTATGTGGATTATTATCATTTTTTAATAACTTACATTGTGGCCATCCCAAAGTGTAAATTCAAATTCATTAAGATCTGCTATGTTTGAAGATCAGTTTACTGCCATTTCTTTTATTCTGGTTATTGAGAGCAGGGAGGGGGAGAAGGGATTAGATTCTTTCACAGTAGGATTACAAGGTGAAATACTTAATATTAAAATATTTAGCACAAAATATTTTTATTATTTAATCCTAAATTGTTTGTAAAAACACATGCAAAAAACAGCTCTGAACATCTTAAGAGTTAAAAGCAAACATATTATATATACAGCTATTACTCATGGCTGGTAAACTAAAGTTATTAGATTATTTCCACCAAACATATTTGTTGAAGGGCAGACTCTTATTTATGTGTTCCTTTATTGATCTCTGCAGGGAAAATAATCAATTAATAGGGGTGTTCTTGGGAGAGGGGTTGAACACATGATCACCTATACGAAGGAAGACAGATGGGGAAACCTCTTGTTCACCAACAGTATTTGGGGGATGACAGTCAATAATTAACTGGATTGTGTACAGTCCTTTTAAAAATGTACTATTTATACAGTGATCAACCTTCATGGTACCAACCACATAGACTATCTAATCGACCCACATCTAACAAAAACTGCTAAGAACCATCCTATTATAAGATTACAACTCAGTAAAAGACCTTGCTTATTACTAATTGAATATTTGTGATATTTTTGTGTTTTTTTTTTTAAAGCCTAAGATATATTTAGAAAAAGATAGACCAACACATTCTGAAATATGAAGTGTTTTTTAAGTCTGTTCTATAAAATTTTATTGTGTAAATGTATTAACTATAATGGAGGTGGGCATAAATAATGCCTGTCCTCTATTGATGAATGGCTTTAAAGGTGTTTTACATTGGAATCTTAGTTGTGACCACCATTTATTTTATAGCGGGAAGTGGAATCACAGCTATTATTAGATACCAAGTTTATTTAAAGGGATGCTATCATGTTAAAAATTCAGACGAATCTGAGGGTAGCATGTTTTTGAGCAGGAGGAGTTGAGCAGATTGATAAATATTTTTGAAGCAAAAGATTCAGTATAACTTGTAATTTATCTATTTAACCTGGGCGGTCATACTGTGTGATTGACAGCTATCTCTGTATTCACAATCATACAGGGAAGGCTGTCAATCACTGTGTAGGACCACCCACTGGACGCCTAAGCCCAGAATGAGTAGAGGTTTAAATGAATAAGTTGCAGGTTATACTGAATCTTTTGTGACAAAAATATACCTCCACCTGCTCACTAATGCCTAATGCACACCACCGTGCAGTATTTACGGTCAGTAAATACTGCCCGGATGGCCCACGGAGTGTATTCGCATTTGCGCACCATGCTCACAGTAATAAGTATAGGAGCACGGTCCGTAAATGTGAAAAATAGGACGTCCTATTTTTGCGGGTCATTTATACTGCCCGGACACACACCCAGAAATATACGGGAAGATGGCGGTGGCCAATAAAAATTAATGTGTCAGTATTTTATCCGCAATTACAGATCCTGCTCTATAAAATGATGCCTACAGATTGGTCTGCATTTTCAACGTAACAGGTTATTTTTAAAGCTTTACAAATACAATGTTTAAGATTAACCTGTCTTCGCTAAATTTTTAATCATGTAACAGAACAGCAGGACATTGACAAGACTAAAGACCCTTTTACGTTGGCCAATTATTGAGCAAGCGCTTGTTCATAAAACACTCGTTCCCGATAATTGCCCTGTGTAAACAGGGCAGCGATCAGCAGATGAACGAGCAAACGCTCGTTCATCTGCCAATCGTATCGTTTTAAAAGTGAAAAATATTATCGTCAGCAGCACATCTCCCTGTGTAAATCTGATATGACATGATAGAAATGAATGGGGACATAGCTCCTTGTGACAGGAGCAAACGAGCGCCGATCAACGAGCTGTCTCGTTGATCGGCACTAGTTTACACGGCCCAGGACGGGCCGTGTAGGAGTACCTTAACAGTGTTTTCTAGTAACACTTTTAATGCTATTGTCACGTAGCGGGTTAGTGGACCCACTAGGCCGTACTGCCTTAGCGGGAGGCAGCTGGCCAAACAACAGGAAACCCCAGCAATACAATGTTCCACACAAGGGTACCTGGATAGTCCAGACAGTGGCCGCAGCTCTGGCACTGATGGAGATGGGTGCAGCAGATAACGCCAAACGTGGCGGATGATACAGGTACCGCAGGTTGCACCAGACGTGGCGGATTCCTCCGGACGTGGCAGATGACACAGGACATGGCGGATTACTCCGTACGTGGCAGATGACATAGGATGTGGCGGAATCCACACTATAGGCACAGTACGGGATACAGGAACAGGTAACAAGGCACGGGTAACACTGGAACGGGAAACACTAAGGGACCATTTGCAAGACAGACTGGGAAAACTAACAACGCTCAGGCAAGGATCAGAAGGCCTGGGGCCTTCTTATAGACCAAGAAATCATGGCAGTTGATGATGATGATTTCCTTTGTGCGCACGCTGGCCCTTTAAGGCCGGGCACGAGCGTGCGTGCGCACCCTACGGGACACAGCAGACCGGAGCGTAAGTGAGCGCTGGCATCTCCTAGGAAGGAGATGGGGACCAGTGCTCACGGATCCATGGCTGCGGGCGTCGAGAGGTGAGTAAACCCGACGGCCCGCGGCCATGGACGCTACAGCTATAATGTGTGGGGATATCTAAAACATATAATAGATAAAACTTTTGGCTATCGGCACAGCAAGACACAGACTGGAAAAGGACAATGTTTCCATTATAAGTCTTGTATTTTGAATTAGAGAAAATATTCTGATTGAAATTCTACATAGTATGCTCCATATTTTATGTCTTTAATATATTTGCTCATTCAATCGGACTGCTCCTGCCTAAATCCACTAAAGAAACTGAACATACTTGTTAGATGGCATGAGATCTAAAAAGCAAGATTCAGACAAACAGGGCGACTAGAAAACCCATTAATATTAAAATGTTTATGTGTAAGAAATATTGGCTGATAATAAATACTAGGTCATAAACTCATCTGAATTTAAATAAATAAATACAGAATATAACATGACTTATATAAAGAGTAATGCATATGGATTTTTCCAAAAATATGATATTCTGGAAATCTCTAACATGGCACATTAATGACGTAAAAAGCACATTACGTATGGAAACATTGCCGTAATTAATGTATATTGTGCAAAAAATCGATATCTTTAAATAACATCTATCGTATTTTCCGCAATACTTAAAGTGATCTGTTTGGATGGTATGATGGTAAAACATATTCTTGTAATCTGCTAAATGTTTCTATATTAATGTCCCCATAGTAACATGATTATAGAGAATCTATCACTTACATTTTTTTATTAATGGAAGGTATAGAAGGAAAGATGTGTCCATCACCCTTTGTCACTGGATCCTGTGTTATCTATATATAGGTGTTACTTTTCATTGTAATCCTGTCTGTGAGGATAATGAGATGACTGCTGAGAAGTGATCTCTACAGAACAAGAACTGTCAGTCTATTGTAAAGGCCCTTTTACACTGGTCAATTTTGGGGCAAACAAGCGTTCAAAGTACGCTGTAAACAGGGCAGCGATCAGCAGATGAACGAGCAAACGTTGGTTATCTGCTGATCATATAGTAGTTAGGGCATAGTCACACGATTAACAAAATACGTCTGAAAATACGGAGCTGTTTTCAAGGGAAAACAGCTCCTGATTTTCAGACGTTTTTTGAGCAACTCGCGTTTTTCGCGGCGTTTTTTACGGCCGTTTTTTGATCTGTTTTCATTGGAGTCTATGAGAAAACGGTCCAAAAATGTCCCAAGAAGTGTCCTGCACTTCTTTTGACGAGCCGTCATTTTACGCGCCATATTTTGACAGTGAAGTGTAAAATGACAGCTCGTCTGCACAGAACATCGTAAGACCTATTGCAAGCAATGGGCAGATGTTTGCCGACATATTGGAGCCGTCTTTTCAGGCGTAATTCAAGGCGTAAAACGCCTCCATTACGCCTGAAAAGAGGTCGTGTGCACATACCCTAAATGTAAAAAATATTATCGTTGTCGGCAGCACATCTCCCTGTGTAAGCAGTGAGACGTGCTGCCGACATGATACAAAATGGGCCAGTGTAAAAGTACCTTAAGGCTCAGTGGTCAGTTCGAAAACTGCAAGATTTTTAGAAGTTTTTTTAAATATAGTTAATGACCTAGAAGATAAAAAAAAACGCATCACAATAAATTCATGAATAATATGTTTAATATAAAAACTTGATTTATACAATAGGTCATTTTCTGATGACACATTACATCTACTTACAGAAATATATGTAAAACTTATGTGAAAAGTCTCTAAAATTCATATATTATGGGGGGAATTTATTAAGACTCGCGTTATGTACTCCAGTTTTAATCTAAAGAAAGTTGGAGTAAGATGCGCCTCTTAATAAATTATGCGCATCTCTGGCTGTCCGTGCACCATAAAATCATATCTACGCCAGCTGTTGACTGTTGTAGAGTTACGCTATAGTGAATGCCAGTTTTCTGGCATAATTTATAGTAAATTTATCCGGCTGTGATGCCCCACCCCTTTTGTTAAGCACCACCCACTTTTTAAAAAGTGGCAGGGGTAGCGTAAAAATAAAAGTCACACATTTTTGTGCAAAAAGCTAATTTTTGCACAAAATGCAGCTTTTTTATGCCATATAAATCCCCTTTATGTTTATGTTTATGTTTTTGATATATATAATAGTTAGCTACAACTACCATAACTATACTGTACATACTACCTAGCATTAACTATTTCAGAAAAAAATAATATTGTAAAGTATTTATATATTGCACGAAAGGTAATATCTGATATTGAGAGTAAAGCAATGGTCATATATATTTTTATAAAGCCTTCAGGCAAACTCTTAAAAATATTAACGTTTGTTACATCGTGTGCTAAGAACATTAAGCATATGCTAACAAAATTAATGAATAATATAGTATTATAGTATTACCTTGTACTCAGCGCTCAGTGGTAAAATATACATAAGCTGTTTTTGCATGTTTTATATATAAAAAATATTAGATAAAATTAGTTTTAATACTTGTTACATTTAAATATATTTAACATTAATTTCCTACAATGGAGGAGAACAATGGCACATCGTGCAAGCAGTGCATCCATATCTCTCGCTGTGAAGCGCACCTCAGATTCACAAACCGGGTGCACGTCCTGTTGATGATATAGACTGTGTAAAGTAGCACCGATCAACGAGACTATTCGTTGATCGGCATTCCTTTGCTCCTCTCACAATGAGCTGTTTGGGTATGAGCGATCGTTACTACGATCACTCGTCCTCATACATTCCTATTATGTCGGCAGCACATGTCCCTGTTTACAGAGGGAGATGTGCTGCCGACAAAGATAATATTTCTTGCAGCATAAACAATACAATCAGCCAATGAACGAGCGTTTGGTTGTTCATCAGCTGATCGTTACCCTATTTACACAGGGCAATGATCAGGAACGAGCGTTCGCATCAACACTCGTTTGCCCGATAATTGGCCCGTGTAATAGGGCCTTAAGGGGTATACAAGCGTTCATAGAACACTCATTGCTGATAATTGCCCTATTTAAACAGGGGAACGACCAGCAGATGAAAGAGCAAATGCTCGATCATCTGCTGGTCGAATCGTTTTAAAAAAGTAAAAGATTATCGGTATCGGCAGCACATCTCCCTGTGTAAACAGAGAGACGCGCTGAGGACATGTTAATAATGTATGGGGACGAGCAATTGGAGTAACGACGGCTCGTTCCCATCCATAGCTCCGTGTGACAGGAACAAACGAGCGCCGATCAACAATGTGACGTTGATCGGCACTCGCTGCACCGGCAACTTAACGGCCAGTGTAAAAGGGCCTTTAAACTTCAGACAATGACAGGTCTGTTAATAAATGAAACATTCTCAGCATGACTAAAGCCCTGTCCACTTTTTCTGACACATTCTTATGTGTCCAGAAAAGAGGTGCATGGCTTCATTCATTTGGAATTTGGCTCAAACAACGTATTTCTCAATGTATTTATGCCAGAAAATAGTGTAAATACCTTGATACCTTGGCCTCCAGTGATTCCTCAATAAGAGAATAAAACAAATTTAAATCCATACTACCTACTAATCCAAATTACAGACATAAATAGAAATTATACACAAACTCCATGACCAGGTTTATTCTCATCAGGGACATTTATGACATATCCACAGGATATGTCATAAATGTCAGATAGATGTGGGTCCCACCTCTGCGACCCGCACCTATCTCTAGAACAGGGTACCGTAAACCCTGTTCTAGCTTTCTGTGTTCCCGTTTGTGATTTCCGACCATATAACAGGAAAACTTTGATTTTGTATATATGGTGTGCATGTATATATATGTATATATATATATATATATATATATATATATATATATATATATATATATATTGTAGCAGTGCAGCTACTGGACAGGGCAGAAACTCCGGTTTTCTGTTCAATCATTTTTATTGAATTTTACACAAAAAGAATGGATGCAAACTATACATGTAGCATATTATTGAATACATATATCAAAAACTACAGCATCTTATTCATCGAAACCTCATTGTTTCGGTCCAACATAATAACATTTCAACAAGACAACAGAATAACATCACTAGCAGCTTGTATATCTTCAAAAGATTTTGTTATGAATATGTATCTAATTAAGATGTCAGTTGTTTATATAAGAGCTATATTTGATGGCACAAAGGGCTGGCTGACCAGCTTTCCCAAATGCTGGAGAATTTAGGGAAACTAAGATTGCCAAGTGCTATTATTCTTTCATATGCATAAGAGGAGTTAATTAGCAACAACAGTTCGGCCTGGGTGGGTATGTCAGCACTCTTCCAATGTCTAGTCACCACTAACTTTGCCATAGCTAATATTTTACATGACAGTACTCTGAATTTTGGAGGAATGTCTTCCATGTGTAAAAACAGTAGAGCTAAATGAGGGGATACAGGAATCCGTATGTCAAACATAGTTTCTAATAATGCAAATACCTCTCTCCAGTAGCTTAGTATTACTGGACACTCCCACAGTACATGTAATAGAGTGCCTCTGTTACCACATCCCCTCCAACATGTTACTGAGATATCTGGGAACATTATATGAAGTTTGTCCGGGGTGTAGTACCAGTGTAGGTGGGTTTTTAGAGCCGCTTCTAACTGGGAGCTACATTGCAGCGAACTATGAATCTGGTTATATGCTTTCCTCCATGTTTCTTCTTCGAATGACATTCCTAGCATCCGTTCCCATAATAAAATATTGTGAGTTTTACAAAAAACCGTGTGACTTGACAATGTATCATATACTCCTTTCAATATCCTAGTAGATTTGACCAGCAAGCTAAAAAGTTTTGTATTATAGATAGGGTGACGATCCTTTAAAGTGGATATAAAGTGTCTGACCTGTAAGTATTTATAAAAGTCACTCTTTGTAAGGGAGTATGTGAGCTTCAAATATTCAAAGGAGTGTAGTTGTTCCTTGCAATATAACTGGGATATTTGGGATATTCCCCCAGACTTCCAGTTGTTTAAGTTTAAATGAGGGATGGCCAGTTCCAGCATTTCCAGAGGGACCTGCGATTTGGTAAGAGGCACACGATTGGAGGAGTGTTGCTGTATGTAGGACCAACATCTTAAGGCTGCTTTAGTAATTGGGGAGATGTGAGCAGGGATGGCTATGTTCCAAAGTTCAAGAAACATGAGAGCTTTCAAGCTAGACGGATAAACATAAGATGTTTCTATTTGGACCCAATGTGTTGAGAGATTAGTCGTCCAGCCTGGGCTTAAGAGTGCCACTAGAGTGGAGGAGTAGTATGCATAAATATCTGGTATTCCCAATCCCCCTAGTCTTCTATCCCTAGTCAGAATATGTGCTGCGACACGTGGTTTGCGATAAGACCAAATAAATTTCATGATAGCCGTTTGGATACATTTGAAGAAAGATTTTGGTACGGCTATTGGGACCGTTCTAAACAAATACAGCAGTTTAGGTAGTAATAACATTTTTAATGCGGCAATCCTGCCTATCCAAGACACTTCAACTTTATGCAGTCTAGCCATTTCTACTTGGAGTGTTTGCAAAAGGGGTTCATAGTTAGATCTGTATAAAGATTTGTGAGATTGTGTCAGAGTTATACCCAGGTATGTGATACCTTTATCTTTCCAGTCAAATGGATATCTATACTTAAGGAGATGAAGTAGAGAGGGCGAAATGTTCAGTGGTAATATTTGAGACTTTTGGGTAATTAATTTGTATAGCGAGACTTGTCCAAATTTTTGAATACAGTCTAGAGTGGCTTCAAGTAAATCTTCTGGGGAGGATAAGGAGAGTATTATGTCATCTGCATATAATGAAACTGTATGTACTCGATTGTCAATGCATATACCGTGAATGTTTGCATGTGTTCGTAAAATTTGGGCCAGGGGTTCCATAGATAGTATAAACACAAGGGGGGATAAAGGGCATCCTTGTCTAGTTCCGTTTGTAATTTGGAAAGAGTCCGACAACACTCCATTAGTATATACCTGAGCTGACGGGCATGAATACAGAGCTTTAATAGCGTGAATTATACATCCTCTGAACCCCATCTTTCCTAACGTCGAAAAAGCGTATTCCCAGTGGATACGATCAAACGCTTTTTCAGCGTCTAGGGCTAGCATTACCGAAGGCATCTCTGATTGTTCTATAGTATGTAGAATACCCAATACTCTACGAGTATTGTCTGAGGCTTGTCTACCTTTTACGAATCCTACCTGGTCTTCCCCTATCAGCGTGGGCAACAAGTGGGAGATTCTCATAGCTAGTATTTTTGCGTATATTTTAACATCTACATTTAATAATGAGATAGGACGAAAGTTTTGAGGGGCATCTATAGTTTTCCCTGGTTTCGGGATGGTGACAATTAAGGCAGATTGATTTTCGGCCGGAAGAACCCCTGAGTCCATTGCTTTCTGGAAAAATCTACACATGAACGGTAATAATATACCTTGTAGTGATTTATAATACATGTTGGTAAGTCCATCTGGGCCAGGAGACTTGCCGTTGGGTAGTAACTTAAGAGCGTCAGATATTTCCTTTTCTAGAAACGGGGCGTTTAAATTCGACAGTTGGATCTCAGAGAGGTGAGGTAGATTTATTTTTCGCAGAAAAGCCTGAATATCTGCATCCGACGGATGCGGGGAAAATGGGTCTTTCCCCAAATTGTATAAAGAGGAATAAAAAGTTCTAAATTGGTTAGCAATGTCTGTGGGGTGTGTTATTTTCGTTTGGGTGTGGGGATCTATCAGAAATGGAATCTTGGATTTTTGGTGTTGCGTCTTCAATCTAGCTGCCAACAACTTGCTGGCCTTATTGTTCTGCGAATAATATCTTGCTTTGGTTTTTTTGAGATTTTTCTCATAATCAGAAAGTAAGCTACATCTTAAGCGTTGTCGGAGAATAAAAAGTTTTTCGGCGTTTTGTGGCGTCTGCTTAGTTTTATTTTGGGTTTCTATGGAGCGAATTTCTTCTGTAAGGGAAGAAATTAAGGCCATCCTTTGTTTTTTAACTATATGTCCCAGACGAATGAGAGTGCCTCTAACAAAGGCTTTGTGGGCATTCCATAAGGTGAAGTCATTGATTTGGGAATTGTCATTTTGTTGGAAATATTCTCTGAGGTCATTCGCAATGGTTTGTTTATGTTCCGGATGGGACAATAAAAAAGGGTTGCATCTCCAGAGGTAAGTGGGTTTGGACCTATTACTTTCTTCAATTGTCAGGGTTATTACCGCATGATCCGACCATTTAATGGTCTCTATTGATGAGTTTTTAGTGGCAAAGAGCGATTCTTTGTCCACGAGAAACATATCTATGCGGGAATAACTATTATGGGTTGAAGAGTAGAAGGAAAAATCTTTCTCTGTACTGTGCTGTGCCCGCCAGACATCATATAGTTCTTGTTTCCCTATCAAGGGTCCAAGCTGGGCTTGTGATTGACGTGTGGGGTTTGTGGTATCTAAAGAGGCATCGACTATAGTGTTGAAGTCCCCACATATTATCACCCTACCTTGACGTAGTTTGTTCATTAGTCGGAATATTTTGTGGAGAAAACGAATTTGGTGACGATTTGGAGCATAAACGTTTACAATTGTATATGTTATGTTGTTAATTATGCAGATTAGTATAATATATCTACCATTTGGGTCAATATGGGCCTGAATTTTCTGGAACGCTACCGAGTTTTTTACAGCAATTAGAATGCCTCTGGACTTAGCCGTGTGGTGTGATTGGAAAATGTGAGGAAATAAATGGTGATTTATGCGATTCGCATCTGTTTGTAATAGGTGCGTTTCTTGGGCACACAAGATGTCACATACTATGGATTTAGATTCTTGCCACATATGTGCTCTTTTATGTGGACTATTAAGCCCGTTCACATTAAGTGAGGCTATTTTAATAACCATTGTAGCTGTGAAGAAATGCGATGTAGTATCCTATCTGAGGAGATATTAGTTTGTTTTCCCCTGTACCTGTACACAATGTGATCATCTCGTTCAGTTGCCATCGACCATATTCACAATGGGTGTATCTGCTGCTAGCACAAAAATATAAAAAAGAAATAAACACAAAACATAAATCTAGTGCGAACCATGGACAAATGGAACTGTCCATCAGAAAAGGGGCAAAGACAGTCAGCTTGATGTCGGGCCAATATGACCGCAACTGCACCAATATTAGCTAAACCTCAGCTAATTCTTTGAAGAGGGATGTTCCGTCATATCCGAGACCATCAGAGAAACGCGGAGAAAAGAAAAACACATATCAATCTTTTCATCATTTGTGTTGTTTCCGACGATCTACCATCTGCCATTCATCCCTTACTCTTTGGGGTGGGTGGTTAGATGGCTGTTCTTGTAGATGTACCGTAATGTCCCATGTTTTCAGTAGGACTACTCCCTCTGAGATATTTCGGATCACGTATAGAGAGTTATTTCGGTGGATAAGTAGGCGAACTGGGAATCCCCAGCGGTATAAAATCTTGTTGTCCCGTAGGGCATTTGTGATAGGAGCTAAACATCTTCGTAGCTGCATCGTCGCAGCTGAGAGATCTGTAAAGATGGATATCATACTATATTGTGATGGCGTAGCATCTTTTCTCTTGAGAGACATCATCAATTGTTCCTTAATATGGTAAAAATGAATCCGGGCTATTACGTCGCGCGGTATGTTATATGCAAGATGTTTTGGTTTTGGGAGTCTATGAATTCGATCTATAATAAGATCCGTTGGGGTACATGCCGGAAGCATGGTCTTAATAAATTCTTGCGCAAATTTAGGCAGATCTTGTGTAGCTACATCTTCAGGGATCCCTCTTATCTTGATATTGTTTTTACGGGATCTGTCCTCTAGGTCAGCCATTTTTGCTTTTATCTGAGATACTTCAGTTTCTAGATCGTAGTGTGCATCAATCAGCTCATTATGAGACGTGACAAATTCACTGAGTTTAGTTTCAGCATGTTGAACTCTAAGTTCTACGTCTTGTACTGCTGCTGACAGGGGATGTAGCATTTTAGCAAAACCTGCTTGCAGGGAAGTACTCAGGGCCTGAAGCATGGTCTTCATTGCAAGCTCTGTGACTAGGTTAGCTGAGGAGGGCATGTTATCTAGATTTTTTTCCTCTGACAGGGAGAACCCAGGGGGTATGCATTCTCCTACCTGAGTTGATGGAGATTCCGGAGAAGACCGTCTCTGTCTCTGTTGAGATGTACTCCTGGAACTCAGCAAAGGCGGCGATAAGGATGCAGAGGTAGGTGTTAATGATTTAAGATGGCGCCCACTTCGTCCTGAATGAGTGAGGCCTGTAGCTAGAATATCCCGGGTAGACTTCACTATAGTTGCCGCAATGAGTGGAGGGGCTAGCGACGGGACAGAGGCACTCCTCCTCTGCGTAGCTGCAGCATTATTGAGTTGAGACGGGGAGTGTGGAGGCGGCTCGGAGGTAAGGGAGCCAGTCAGGGAGCACGTGTCCCCTCCATCTTGGATCTCCTCAGCGTGGCGCGGAGGGAAGAAGTCAGTGAGCTTGGAGGGTCTCTGTACGGGTCTTCTGCGTCTCGGCATGTCAGCTTGGTATTCCGGTCTGCGCAGGGAACTACCTTCGGTTCGGATTTGTGCTGTTTTTGAGGCTTTAGTCGCGGTAAAGTCGAGTCTGGTGCAAGAGCTCTGTACTCACACAGCCATTCAGACCGACCGCCAAGCCACGCCCCCAGAAACTCCGGTTTTAAGCAACCAGGGAGCATGTACAGCAGAGAGGGTTTGCTCTGCTGGTGCTTGGGCTGTCTGATGAGCCTAGTTATTCTCCACCTGAGACGGCTCTTTATATCAGGTGTGTGCTGTCCACACAGGGCTCTCAGTCTGGGGAAGACAGGCATGCTAGCCTGTGAGAGTCACCACTGTGTGAGGTAAAACTGAAGGTTTTGAGGTGCTGGGCACAAGGCTCAGTGTCTCGTAGTGAGGGACACTGAATGTGTTAGTTAGAGGCTGGACGGCCTAGGGTTTATTTTGTATGTTTATTGTTGTACCACTGACTGCTGTTGTGAAGACAATAAAGCTAGCTGCGGCTGGTTTAAACCTTTTTGGAGTGAACTTTCTATGTGTGCCAACCATCTCTCCTGGGAGATGGCGATCCCATGAGCTAAGTGGTCCCCAAGTTGTCACAATATAGATATATATATATATATATATATATATATATATATAAATACATATATATATGTATATGGAAACAGTTTATTATATATGTTCTATCATATTTCTATTAAGCATGGTTTTTAAAATTTTAATGATTTATATATATATATATATATAAGACATATTGATTTTTTGCATAATGCTCTATTTTTTCATGCTTTTCATAGTCTTGTATCTTGTTATGATTGTATTCCTTTCACAGCATGAAATGCAAGCAATCTATTAGAAAGCAATAATGTATAATTCAATAACCGTCAGCTGGAAAAATTTTGCAATAGTGAAATAATAATTTGCTGTTTATTGTTAAATTAAAATGAACGCTTTTGTTTATTTGTTAAGCAGTAAAATACACTGTTCTTTACAAAAATGTAAATAAATTAAAATATTTTGCCAAATTAACCAAAGCAATTTTAATTAATGTACGTTTAGTGTTGTATACCATGCTGTATACCATGGAATGCTCTTTATAAACTATCCAACAGTAATTGTCAGCTTTGTACGTTTTAACCTTAGTACCTAAGATATTGTTAATAGCAAACTGATAAAATTTAATATTTGGCTAGTGTAGACTGTCAGCAGTCCATAAAGCAGTGTTCTCTCTTAGGCCCTGTTCATATCTAATTTTTTCTTGGCAGTGTACGTCAAGAGGAGTCTAGTGGGATACAATACCCAAACTCCCCAGGCAGAGCACTACTTGACGCCCTGTGCCTGGGGAAGCCCCAGACTTCACTGTCCATATATGGACACTGATGTCAAAGGCTTTCAACTACGGAATCCCTGGCCTAGGGAAAGTCCTTGACTTCACTGTCCTACGTGAAAAGTGACGTTCGAAGCTTTAAAAACCCGGAATCTACGGCGAGAGCTTCAACAACTCTCTGACCGGAAAATCAGCTCCTGCAGGAATCCCTGACGCCACTGTCTACATATGGACAGTGACGTTAGGAGCTTCAAGATGCCCGGAATCCTCAGCCAGAGCGTTGGCAACGCTCTGGTCGGGGATTACACTGCTGGAGGGAACCCCTAACCTCACTGTACATATATGGACAGTGAGGTCGGGGGCTTAAAACTAAGGAGTCCCTGGCCAAGGCATCAGAAGGGCTCTGACCTGGGGCTCTGGGACTTGAGGAGCCCCTGATGTTGCAGTCCATATATGGACAGTGATTTTAGGAGCTTTAAGATGCCGGACACTCCAGCCAGAGCATTTGCAATGCTGTGGCCGGGGATTCAACTACTGGAGGGAGCCCATGACGTCACTGTCCATATATGTCCATATATATCGGCGCTTAAATCTACTGAGTCCCCGGCCAGAGCATCGGAGCCGCTCTTGCCGGGGACTCCGGGACTTGAGGAGCTCCTGACGTCACTGATAATCCCTGGCCAGAGCGTATAAAAATCTTGAAAGCAATGATTTAACCCATCATTTAATTCTTATACCATTTATATAGAGTTACATATTAGCATAAATACATATTTGAGCCCTATCTAGAGTTGTACTGTGTAGCTGCCCATGTGTTTATTGTATTGACCTGGAACAAAATAAAGAGTGAAGATTTCTAAAGCTGGTGAGGGCCGCGCTCGATTTTCTTTTTGCTATTTCCCTATTAAAGGGTATGTACACCTTTTGAGAGCAATTTTTTTATAACAATAATAAATAGATTAGTCAGTGTAATTAGTGTAACTTTGTCAAATAGTTTTTATTAAAAGTTTGTTTTACTTTTGGAGATACAGCTATTCTGTATTCTCCATACAGAACAACTGTATCGTTTGCTTAACACGGAATCTGTTAGTCCCGCGGACCTGACGGTTTCAGTGTCGGCGGGTCGTGCGTGTCTCTGACAGGCGGGATCCATCTGTAATAGATCACATCTGTCCAGCGATTCAGTGTAAATCGAAAGATACAGCTGCTCTGTATAGAGAATACAGAGCAGCTGTATCTTCAAAAGTAAAACAAAATTTGAATAAAAACAATTTACAAAGTTACACTAAACTTACTGACTAATCTCTTTATTAGAAAAAAAAAAAAGCCCTTAAAGGTTTACATAGTCTTTAAATAGTAAAATTCCTGCTGTCTTCAGCAACCACTAGGGGGAGCTTAAGAGTACTGCATACTATTTATACATTAAACTACACAAAGTAATAGTATAAAGTAAGCTCCTAAATTCCCCCTATTGACTGTAGCTGGCAGCCAGAATTTTTTAATTTATTGTAGCACTCACTCTGTCCATGGACCTGTTTAATAAATAACCTATAAAAGAAAGTTTTATATATATATATATATATATATATATTAAGAAATCATTCAGCACTGATTGCTGGAACTAAAGACGACATGGTGTTAAACAGTAGATATTTACGTTAATATTACCATTAAAATGGATAATTATCTTATTAGGTACAAAGAATTTACTATAGTGTAATACAGGAGTAAGCAACCATAGTGAGATGGTGATCTACTGTTATAACATGGGAGGGTCTTGAGATCTACTTGGTACCGAGTAGTGAAAGGACCATGGGGGAAATGGTCTGCAAGTGATCAGAGGCATCCCTAGAGTCTTAAAAGACACTGTCCCTTAATGGATATCACTTTTTAAATTAAATTTAGAACTACAGGACAAACAGGGGAATACAGTACTGGTCCAACGCAGTCACAGGCAGTACACACAACAACATCTAGTGACTCACAGGTGATGTCTTCTCTGATAGTAGACATTGGGGGAAATTTATTAATAATAAGGTACATCTAGGGAAATCTATGCCAGTTATGAGCTTCCATAGACTTGCGCCATAATTTACGTCAGTTTCTGGTGTAAATCATGCAAAATTTCTGAGGCCGTAGTTGCCACGCCTCTTTCAGAAAGCAACGCCCTCTTCTTTTAAAAAGTGTGTGGTGTGTCGTAAAAGTTAAAAAAAAAGTTGTAATTTATTTAGCGCAAAAAAATGTGTGACTTTTTTCGCCAGAATACTGGCATTATGGCCTCATGGACATTACCGTAATTTTTATCTGCAATTACGGATCCATAATTGCAGATAAAAATACTGATCCTTTAATTTCTGTGGCCGATGGACAACTTTCAGTATATTTATGAGTAAGAGTCTGGGCTATAGAAATGACCCACAAAAAATAGGACATGTGGACCGTGCGCCTATATTTTATAATAGAAGCATGGCCTGCAAATGCGAGTGACAGTCCACAGCTGTCTGTGTCCCCGTAATCACAGAGTGTTCACACAGCTATGGCTGTATGCAAGGGACCTCTGTGTTTAATAAATTGCCCCCATTCTCATTTTTCTAACTTCTTTATTCCACACAATTTGCTGTCCAGGCATCTCAGGTTCTTTTCCATCATCCTCCTCACATTCTCAACAAAAACTGCCTATCCTGGTGCCCTAACCATGCCACTCCGCTGCTACCGCTAATACTGTGCCCGCTATGCTGCCCAGTGTCCCCAAATGCAGTACTGCAGAAATAATAGTGCCATACAGATAGACCCCCTGAAAATGCTAGCACTACACAGATAGTCCCCACTACAGTAAGTTGTTTCCTACATAGTGCCTTCAAAATAATTGTTCCCAGCAAAGAAACAGATATATTGCCAAAGACATAATGTCCTCCAATAATAATTGTGTCAAACTGATAGTGTTCCTGACAGTAATAATGCCCACTAAGTGACATCATAAATGTTTTTGGCAAGTATATGTAGACAGTAATAGTGCTTCCAAAAATAATTATCTGAAGCAGAGTGCCACCATTAGTAATAGTGCTCCCCATAATGCTCTCAATAGTAAAATGGCTCCCCATAGAAATAATTCTCCCCCAGAGTGCCCCCATTAGAAGTAGTGCTACCCTACAGTGCCCCCATTAATAATAATGCTCCCCCAGAGTGTCCCCTTTAGTCATAGTGACCCCAAATAGTAATAATGCTAGCCCAGTGTGTTCCATTAGTAACAGTGCCCCCATAGTGCCCTCAATAGTAAAAGGGCTCCCCATAGTAATAATTCTCCCCCAGAGTATTAGTAATAGTTCTCCCAATAGTAATAATGCTTCCCACATAGTACTCCCATTAGTAACAATGCTCCCTCAGAGTGTCCCCAATAGTAATAATAGCATCGCCTAATAGTTATAATGCTAGTCCAGAGTGCCCCCATTATTAACAATTCACCCATAGTGCCCTCAGTAAGTAATAGTGCTCCCCAATAGTAATTATGTTCCCCCAGAGTGATCCATTAGTAATAGTGCCCCTAATAGTAATATTGCACCCCAGATTGCCCCAATTAGTAGAAGACCTCCCCTAGAGTGCCTCATTAGAATTAGTGCTTCCCCAGTGACCCACAAAATTAGGTGTACAAAAGAGGTGTGGTGCAGACTTCTATGGAGCCGGTTGATTAACACTGAAATTATAGCAGAGGATCCCGCTCCCTTCCCAAGCTCCTTTGCTGTAGCCATAGTGTGCCGATGCGTACGTGCGGAGCACCCGGCTTAATAGCAACCCAGGCAGTGTTCAGCCAGAGAATAAACCGTATTTTGTAGTACGGATTTAACTCATTGCCGCAATTTTTTCTCCGACCTCTGTAGAAATAGAATTACTTCCTATACTTCTGTCGGTTTTGTTTAAAACGTTTTTGTAATGCCAGTGTAATAAATGGACAATCATGTTTAACACCTGTCATTGAATTTCAATACATCATGCAAATAGTTGTATTCTTTAAGAATTTTTCTGCCTTTAATTATAAACATATTAATATCGTAGCTAGAAGTTCTGGCAGTAAAAACTGACAATAGCAAATTTTTGTGGTTGCTAAGCAACACACATGAATCATCGACTCTGAAACATTTTATGCACTATATAACACCATAAGGATTATTTTTAAGAACTGTGAAATTCACAATTTGATCTTTAGGCAGAAAAGATATATGGAAAAAAATATTTTCTATAGCAATTTATTGAAAGGATAGGCTGTGTTGTGAGCTATTTTCCAAGGAGTATTATTTTATATTATCTATTTATTTCCTTTGCTTACTTTGTGCCAACATATTCTGCAGAGAAGTGCAAAGATTGCCATTACTCACATAGGTCCCTGTCCCCAATGGGGTTAACAATTTCATTTCCATATCTGACAAAACACAGGCCAATTTCATAGTAAGCAAATTAAACTATTATTATTTTCTTGAAGTACCTAGAGCAAACTCACACAAACACAGGGAGAACAAAAGCAACCGTACTAACTGAGCCACTGTGCTGGCCAAGGGGCAGAAAAAAACACGCTAAGGCCCTGTTCACACAGAGTTTTTTTGCAGGCAGAAAAATCTGCCTCAAAATTCTGTCTGCGTTTTTTGCTGCGTTTTTTCGGCCACGGCCATATAGCGCCGCGGGCAAAACGATGCGAAAATCTCTCTGTCTCCTATTGATGTCAATGGGAGGTCAGAGATGGAAACGCCTGAAAAAAGGTCATGTCGCTTCTTTTTCCCGCAAGCGTTTTTTTTGGCTCGCATGAAAAAAAACGCCTCCGCCTCCCATTGAATTCAATGGAAGGTGATTTTGGATGTTTTTTGCTGTACTTTCCAACGCGGTTTCTGCGCCAAAAAAAAGTGGCAAAAAAACTCTGTGTGAACAGGGCTTTAGGTTGGTTTCAGATATTCATAATGCAGCTGAATTTTAGCATCCACTATATTTGTACTTCACACGGTTCTACTGAACTAAACTTAGATCACCATAGGGTCCAGTGGTGATCTAAATTCTGTTAAAGGGGTTGTCCACTTTCAGCAAATTTATTTAATTTATTGTATAATTAAAAATTATACAATTTTCCAATATACTGTACTATCTGTATTAATTCCTCATGGTTTTCAAGATCTCTACTTGTTGTCATTCCATTTATTATTTACTTCCAGTGGATATACCGTATTTTTCAGACTATGTGATGCACCTGATTATAAGACACACCCAGGTTTTAGACAACAGAAAATAGGAAAAAATGTCATATTTTACTACTTTTACAAAGGAAAAAATATTAGTTAAAAAAATTATTTGTTCTATTTCACCACAATATGAGAGGCATTTTTTCAGTACATACGATCTTTTTTATCGCTTTTTATTTCATTCCTTTTTATAAATTTTTTACATTGTGCTTGGTTAAAAATGGGAAATGGTTTCTTTTTTAACTTTTAATATTTTTTTACACTCTTGAAAATGTATCAAAATTTTTTTTTTTTTACACATTTTATTAGTTCCCCCTAGGGGACTTGAACCAACAATCATTAGATCGCTGGTACAATACATGGATGAGTTATGGAAACAGCATAACTCGCTGAGCTACGCTGTTTCCATAACTCTCATAGTAGTGAATGGCAGTTACAGAAGCAGCGTAGCATGCTACGCTGTTTCCGTAACTACTATTCAGTTCTATGGGAGTTACAGAAACGGCATAGCTCAGCGAGTTACGCTGTTTCCGTAACTCGACCATGTACGCTGTTTTCAGAGCTACCGAGTTACAGAAACAACGTAGCTCACGGTGCTATGCTTTTAACGTAACTCCCATTCACTTCTATGGGAGATACGGAAACAGCGTAGCTTAGCAAGCGCTCGGCTGTTTCCGTAACTCCCGACCACCTAACCAGGAAGTGGCCGGGAGACAGCAGAGCGAGTAAGCTAGAATGGGGTTTTGGGAGCCCCGTTCTACAGATCGGTGCGGGTCCCAGTGGTGGGAACCGCATCTATCTGGCATTTATGGGAAGACCACTATAAATGCGACGGTCGCTATTAAGCACGGAATTTAACTAGTTAAACGGCCAGGAACAGTGCCAGCTGTGTGAGGGCTTGTTTTTTTTTGCGAGACGAGGTATAGATTTTATCGGTACCATTTTTGGATACATGCGACTTTTTGATCACTTTTTATTTCAATTTTTGGAAGACAGTGACCAAAAAAACAGTAATTATGGCAGTGTTTTTGAGGTTTTTTTTTACGGCATTCACTGTGCGGAATAAATAACATGATATTTTTATAGTTCAGGTCGTTACGATCGCTGCGATACCAAATATGTATGGCTTTATTATTTTTTTCAATAATAAATGACTTATAAGGGAAAAAGGGCGATTGTGTTTTGTGTTATTATTTGAAACTTTTATTGTATGTTTTCCAACTTTTATTTTTACTTTTTTGACACTTTTTTTGACACTTTTCTTTAGTCCCACTAGGGGACTTGAATGTCCAACTATTTGTTTGATGTTCTAATACATTGCACTACCTATGTAGTGCAATGTATTGGAACTGTCAGTTGTTCACTGACAGCAAGCCGATTAGGCTCCGCCTCTGGGCGGGGCCTAATCAGCTTACGTAATGGCAGACAGGAGTCCATTGTTAGGGCTCCTGTTGCCATGGTAGCAGTCGCCAGCCTTGCCATCGCATGGCAAGGCTGCCGATTTTCTACAAACCTCTAGGATGCAGCGATCACAATGGATCGCTGCATCGAAGGGGTTAATGCCAGGAATCGGAGCTAGCTCCGGTTCCTGGCGATAGATCGGGGTGTCCGCTGTAACATACAGCGGACACCCACTGCTGATGACGCCGGCTCAGCTTCTGAGCCGGAAGCTGAGCCGGCGCCATCTTGCCGATGTTTCCGGAAGCCTCCTGGGCCCCGCCGACGACGGGGCATAGGAGGATTCCGTTACAGGCTGATCGGGAGGTAAGCATTAGCCCTCCGATCGCCTTTGCAGCCACCGGCAACCCAGCGATCACGTTGCTGGGGTGCCGGTGGCTATAAACTCCTCACATGCTGCGATCTCTATTGAACGCAGCATGTGAGGGGTTAATCGGTCGGATTGGAGGCTAGCTCCGGTCCTGGCCGATACCTTAGGTTGCCAGCTGTAACATACAGCTGTCACCCGGTGGTGATGTCGCTGGCTCAGCTCCTGAGCCAGCTTCATCTCCATGACGTATATTTACGTGAAAAGGCGGTAAGCCACCGATTTTAATGACGTATATATACGTGATCCGGCGGGAAGGGGTTAAAGAGGATCTGTCACTAGTTTATTAATGCCCTATCTCCAAACTAATCCAATAGGCGCTATTATGCTGATAACTACATTGTAAATTGTGTTTCAAAATGTTTATTATGTGCAAAGTTATGTGCTTTTTCCTAAATATGCTAATTTGGCTATACTTGCCAAATGGGAGGTTACTCTTTTTTTTCCCTCGGAGCGGTGTAATGTTTTCTGAATGACACTGTCCAATTGTCCAATTAGCATCATAAAGTTTTTCTCTTTCCAGCCCAGCAACACAGCGTGATCTCGCGATTGAAGCTGAGATCCCGCTGGGCTGGGAAGAGAAATGTATGACACTGAATGAATGTTTTCGGTATGTCCAGTCAGCGTCATACAGTTCTCTTCCCAGCCCAGCGTGATCTAAGGTTCAATCGCAAGATTATGCTGTGTTGCTGGGCTGGGAAGAGGAGAACTGTGTCACAGAAAACATTACACCACTCAGAGGGAAAAGTAAGAGTTAGCTCCCATTTGGCAAGTATAACCAAATTAGCATATTTAGAAAAATGCTCATAACTTTGCAAATCATAAACGTTTTTGAAACACAATTTACACTGTAGTTATCAGCATCATAGCGCCTATTAGATTAGTTAGGATATAGGGAATTAATAAACTACTGACAGATCCTCTTTTAAGTAATGGCCGCAATGCATGATCCTTCCAGGTTCAAATGAACTGAACTTAGATCCCCATAGGGTTCTGTGGTGAACTAAGTTCCTTTTAGTAGAACCACAGGATGTCTGGGTATTGCAGCTAAAATGAGGCTGCATAAAGGCCATCTGAAACTCGCCTAAGGCGTCATGCATACGACTGTAGTTTTGCGGCCGTATACTATCCGCAATTACGGTTAGTATAGAACACATGCTGTCCTATGTGCCAATGCACACAACCCTGGTTTCAATGGTCCGTGCATTGCCCGGAGCCTGGGCCACAAAAATAAATAGAACATGACATTATACAGTCCGCAATTGCGATCTGGGCTCATTGAAATGAATGCACATCTTGTGTGATTGCGGACGGCCCGCGTATAAAACTCTGCTGCCCATCTGTGCCATAATCACGGACCGCGCATACAGCTAAGGCCGCGTGCAGGAGGCCTTAGGCCGGATTCACATGATCGTGTGCGTTTGCGCGTGCAAAAAACGCTGCATTTTGCGCGCGCAAAAGGCACTTCACAGCTTCGTGTGTCATCCCCCTATGATGCGCGGCCGCGTGCTTTTCGCTCAGCTGCCATCATTATGACACTCCGTTTGGATGTTTGTAAGCAGAAAAGCACGTGGTGCTTTTCTGTTTTCATTCATCCTTTTCACAGCTGTTGCGCGAATCACGCTGGTCGCACGGAAGAGCTTCCGTGTGGCATGCGTGGTTTTCACGCACCCATCGACTTCAATGGGTGCGTGATGCGCGAAAAACGCTCAAAGAACGGACATGTCGTGAATTTGACGCAGCTGACCAACGCTGCGTAAAAATCACGCACATGTCTGCACGGCCCCATAGACTAATATAGGTCCTTTCGACGCGCATGAAAATCACGCGCGTTGCACGGACGTATATCCCGTTCGTCTGAATAAGCCCTAAGGCTGTATTAGGCTGATATCTGTATGTAGGTATTGTAAAGGCCGCGGTTGTGTAACCGCCGACATCACTTACCCTCAAGCGGCTATGACCGCAGACCAAGGTCTAGTGTCGGAGTCGAGTTCAACATCAGTGCCAAGTGTCATCTGTGTCAAGTGTCATCTATGCCAAGTGCCTGCCAAGCCAAGTGTGTCTGCCTAATGTTCTATCCAGGTACTCTTGTCCTAAAGACTATCAATGACTGTTGTTTGGCCAGCTGCTACTCTGCTTCGGCGAAACGGCCTAGTGGGTCCACATACCCTATAGCCGTGGCAGTATGCTCAGGCTATGGATCCCGCTAGTCAGCCAGAAACCCGCGGTCCATATGATGAAAGCAGACATGTGTGACCTGCAGACTGTTAACTCCATAATTATGCGTTTGGATCTCCCTTCTGTACCTCATCTGGCTTCTTCAGCTGCTCCACCACCTGCTATCCCTCCTGCCTGTTCTAGGTCTACAATTTCATTGCTTCTACCCAGGGGCTTAGCTTAAGGCTCATGGAGCCCGATGCAAAGGTTCTTCTTGGTCCCCCCTAAAACTTCTCATGGCCGATGGCCCAGAGCTTTTGCAGTTCTCCTAAGTGACCCAACGATGCAGCACTAGCAGCCAGAGGCATCACTAAGGTCTTGAAATTTCAGGGGAAATAGCCCCAATACATATACACCCCCCAAAAAAACGTGTGTGCGTGTATGTATATGTGTAAGTAGGAGACAGCATATCTATAACACTACGACCCTATAGCTATGGATAGGATTAGATACAGTGGCTCAGCAGACAGTATCACACATGATAAGCTTAGATACAGTGGCTCAGCAGACAGTATCACACATGATAGGATAAGATATAAGGCCCAGCAGACAGTATCACACATGATGGGATTAGATACAGTATCACACATTATAGGATTAGATACAGTGGCTCAGCAGAAGAGTATCACACATGATTGGATTAGATACAATGGCTGAGCAGACAGTATCACACATATTAGGATTAGATATAGGGCCCAGCTCGCTGACATTGCGGCTCCAGTGCTGGACCCAGGAAAGGCAAGGGTAATAATTGTTTTGCTTATATGTGTGTTACTAATTATTTTTGTATGTTTGCGTTTTTTTACAAGGTCGGTTGTTGGACTACTTCAGATTCGAGGACTACTTCGATGACGGCGTTTTTTTTATTCTCAATAAAATGGATAACGAGGGTTGTGTGTGATTTTTATTTCAATAAAATATTTTTCCTAGGTCTTTGTATTTTTCGAAACTTTATTACTACCGCCTTAGTAATGGCCGCTGGCTGATTGACAGCATCCATAACTAAGACGAGGCTTAATGTTAGACATGAAGAGGCTAACACTAACCCCCGTTATTACCCCGGTACCCACCGCCATCAGGCGTACCGACTCCCGTGACCCCCGCCAATCAGCTGAATTGATGGGGTGCAGCACTCGTATGATCGCTGCTTCCCCTTCATTTCCCTTACTTGCTCACACTGTGAATCACTGACACGTCCATGTCGGTGATTCAGTGTGAGAAAGTGACCGGAATGAAGGGGAAGTAGCGCTCATACGAGCGCTGCACCCACTTCAATACAGCTGATTGGCGGGGGTCCCGGGAGTCGGAGCCCAACCCATCAGCTCCAGCAGACAGTGGTATTAAACATCCTCCTCTTCAGCTGCAGCGGAGGTCTTGACTCCATCCAGGGTCAGGATGGTTTGCGCTGTTCATAGCGTTGTGACATCATGCGCTGCGCACAGTGCTGTGATGTCAGGACCGCCGCTACGCTCCGGAAGAATAAATGAAAGTACTGTCAGTTACTATAGTAATGGGGGCCCGTGTAGTTTATTATATAGGCCCCAGTTACTATAGTAACTTTTCATTGATGTCATTGATGTGGTGTGGGGGGCCGCGGGCCCCCGTGGCTTCAAGGCACGGTTGCAACCGCTGCGACCCCTATAGTTACGCCACTGCTTCTACCATCTCATTACGATGAGGATCCTAAGTCCTGTAAAGGCTTCATCAACCAGTGTACGATCCTTTTCAAGTTACGTGCCCGTCTCTTCCGCTCTGATGAAGCCAAGGTCGCTTTTATTATTTCTCTCCTCTCTGGCAAAGCCCTGGCATGGGCGAACCCCATCTTGGAACGAGAGGGTCTGGAATTCTCTGATTTACCACTTTTTCGCACGGTGTTCAAGGAACACCCTTTGCAGTTGCCTCACTGCTGACCCTCACTCAAGGGGAGTCAACTGTAGGGGAGTATGCCATCTCCTTGCATACACTGGCATACTGGCAGAGCTGGCTTGGAATAATGAGGCCTTAGTGGCAACTTTCTAGCAGGGCCTTGCCTCTCATATTAAGGATGAAGTGGCAGCTCGAGAGCTTCCTGCTAGCTTGGATGCCCTAATACTTCTGGCAAACCGGATCAATATGAGGACCCAAGAGCGCACTCTGGAAGTTTGTCAGGAGAAAAAGTCTTGTCGACTGGCACCAACATTTCAAAGGCTTCTACTGCCCTGTTCTGCTGTACCTCCGAAGGAGCCTATGCAGGTAGATAGCTAACAACTAAATGCCTGTAGGCAAAAAAGCCCTGTTTCCCAACTACCATATGACTAAATAGATATAAAATATATTTCTTTATTACGCTATATAAAGCAAACAGACAGACCACACATATAAAATTAAAATTGTCAATGCATGACGCTAGCCAGAGATCGTAGGTAATTACTGCTATGTGCACGGGTGTGGGGCACTTATTGAGCTAGATGTCCGAACTAAGTACGACGGCTGCAGGCCGTGGAGAGGGGGATTTTCTAATTTTAATTATATGCTTGCCTGCTAGGTGCACTGCTGGATTAACTTGTGAATTGGCTGCTATACCCTGCAGCCCTCGTACTTAGTTCGGACATCTAACTCAATAGGTGCCCCACACCCGTGCACATTGCAGCAATCACCTACGATCTCTGGCTAGCGTCATGCATTTACAATTTTAATTTTATATGTGTGGTCTATCTGTTTGCTTTATATAGTGTAATAAAGAAATATATTTTATCTCTATTTAGTCATATGGTAGTTGGGAAACAGGGCTTTTTTGCCTACAGGCATTTAGTTGTTAGTTATTATATTGTGCCCGCCAACTACCAAGGGTCTTTCCATATATGTGCTATGCAGGTAGATAGACTCCGACTGTCCGGCCAGAAACGGCAACGCAGGCGATCGACTCGGTTATGTCTGTACTGTGGCCACAAGTGACATTTTGTGCGCCAATGCCCTCAAAAGCCAGGAAACACCAGCACCTAGGTTTGATTGGAGAGACAATCCTAGGTGAATCTCCCTCGACCACTAAATTCTCTCCAAGACTTTCTATTCCTATGTCTATCGTCACGGGTGAGGAATTGCACTCCATGCCTGCTTACTTGGATTCTGGAGCAGCTGCAAACTTCATCTAGCAGGACTTATTAGACCCTCTCCACTTGGCCACTGTTCCTTTAGAAAAACCTCTGGCGGTTGCTTCAGTTGATGGACAACCTCTGCCGGACCCTATCCTGCCTATTACCAAACCTCTGAGATTACAGGTAGGAGTCCTCCACTCTGAACTCATAACTTTCTATGTCCTACCCAAAGCTATAAACCCCCTCCTGCTGGGATTGCCATGGCTTCACCAGCGCGCTCCAATTCTTAATTTGAATTCCGGAGAGGTTCTCTAGTGGGATCCCCAATGTCTGCATTGCTGTCTGCCTCATGTCCATCCTGCTTTTTCTCCATTATCTCTGTCTCTCACTGGTCTAGCTCCGCAATATGCTAATTAAGTGGATGTCTTTAGCAAGATTGAGGCAGTGGCCCGTACACTTCATCGTCCCTACGACTGTCCTATCGAGTTGCTTCCTGAAGCTTCACCTCCTCATGGACGGGTTTATCCCATGTCCTTGCCTGAAACCTAGGCCATGTTGGGGTATGTCAAGGAAAACCTGGGGAGGGGGTTCATCAGAAAGTCTTGTTCACCAGCCGGAGCCAGATTCTTCTTTGTGAAGAAATAGGATGGATCACTCCGAACGTGCATCGATTACCGTGGGTTAAATCTAATCATGGTAAAAAACAAGTACCCCATGCCGCTTATCTCTGAGCTCTTTGACAGGATTTGTGGAGCCAAGACTTTCACGAAGCTGGATTTACGCTGGGCCTATAACCTGATCCGTATTCCCCAGGGTGACGAATGGAAAACCGCATTCAACACCCAAGACGGTCACTACGAGTATCTCATAATGCTCTTTGGATTGTGTAACGCTCCAGCTGTGTTTTAGGAGTTCGTAAACAACATATTTAGTGACCTTCTGTATGTCTGTGTGGTGGTTTATCTGGACGACATCTTGATTTACTCACCTGATCTGATGACACATCGGAAACATGTCCACCAAGTCCTATCGCGGTTAAGGGGTAACAGCTTATACGCTAAACTTGGGAACTGCGTATTTGAAAGAAAATCTTTTTCCTTCCTGGGCTATATTATCTCTGATTGTGGTCTACAAATGGACCCAGAGAAAGTGAAGTCCATCTTGGAGTGGCCACGTCCTCAAGGTCTCCGAGCCATACAGAGATTTCTAGGATTCGCAAATTTTTATCGTCCGTTCATTCCAGATTTCTCGTCACTTACTACTCTCATCTTAGCTCTTACCAGGAAGAGAGTGAACGCTATGGACTGGACTCCTGAGGCAGAGACAGCATTCTCCAACCTCAAGAGCGCCTTCACTTCTGCTTCCATCCTTCATCGTCCTGATGTGACTCTACGTTTTTCATTGGAGTTTGACGCCTCTTCCATTGGTGCTGGAGCACTCCTGTTTGAAAAAAAATTCCAAGGGTAGGGCAGTATCATTTGGATTTTTCTCCAAACTCTTCTCTCCTGCAGAGCACAACTATTCCATTGAGGATCGAGAATTAGTCGCCGTCAAGTAGGTCTTAGAAGAGTGGAGACACCTGCTGGAGGGGTCTTCTCATCCCATCATCATCTTCACAGATCACAAAAATCGTACATACCTACAGTCTGCAGAACTATTGAACTCTCGTCAAGGCAGATGGTCACTGTTCTATGCCAGACATTCCTCCTGGTAAGATTTTTGTCCGTCTTGCTGACAGGAGAAAAATTCTCCGCTAGGGACATAATTCCAAACTGGCTGGTCTCTCTGGTGTTCGTAAAACTCGGGACTTTATTGCTCGTCACTACTGGTGGCCCATGCTACCTAAAGACGTCTTGGACTATGTTTCTTCCTGTACAAACTGTGCTCAAACAAGGTTACTTATTCGAAACCTGCTGGTCTGCTCTGCCAGTTCCGGATGCTCCCTGGCAACACATCGCCATGGTTTTTATTACTGACCTCGCACCTACTTCTGGATGTACTACGCTCTGGGTTGTGGTAGACCACTTCTCCAAGATGGCACATTTCATTCCTTTAACCGGCCTTCCCTCTGCTCCTCGTCTGACAAGTCTGTTTATCCAGCACATCTTTCATTTGCATGGCCTCCCCCTCCATATTGTGTCAGATCGGGGTGTACAATTCACATCTAAGTTCTGGAGAGCCCTATGTAGGCTTTGGGTGTGAAACTGGACTTTTCTTCCGCTTATCACCCGCAGTCTAATGGCCAAGTTGAAAGGATCAACCAGGTACTTGAGAATTATCTTCGTCATTTTGTTTCAGTTCAACAAGACGATTGGGTATAGCTTCAGCCATGGGCTGTATTCTCACACAACAATCATATTAGTGAATCTACTACTTCTTCTCCTTTCTCCATTGTGTACAGTCCACATCCTCGTGTTCCTCTTCCTGTGCAAGTTACGTCTCAAGTGCCTGCAGCCAATTCTTCCTTTGAGAGGTTTCCTTCACATCTGGCAGCAAACGAAGTCTGCGATGCTTCAGGCCGTTGATCATACGAAGCGATATGCAGATAGGTGAAGAAAAATTACTCCTGGAGTCAAGGTCTGGTTGTCAACCAAAAACATTAGTCTGAAGATCCCTTCCCACAAATTCGCTCCCAGATTCCTTGGCCCCTTTGAAATTTTGCAACAAATAAACCCTGTGTCCTATAAGCTTCGGCTACCTCCTACACTCAAAATCCTCAACTCATTCCATGTGACCCTCCTAAAGCCTGTGGTCCTGAATCAATTTAGCAAATCCCCTGGTTCTACAGTTGCTCCCTGCGGTTCTTCTGACATCTTTGAAGTAAAAGAGATCCTGGATTACAAGAGGGTAGGAGGGAGAACCTTCTACCTGGTGGACTGGAAATGGTTTGGTCCTGAGGAGAGGTCATGGGAACCTGAAGAGAATGTGGATGCTTTAGCTCTCATCACAAGATACCTCTCAAGCTCTGGACCTAAGAAGAGGGGGTGCAAGGGGGGTACAGTAATAGCTGTGGTCACGGACCTCCGGCATCACTTACCCTCCAGCAACCGCAGATCAATGTACTCCAGCCAGGGTCACCCCCCCCCCCCAGAGATGCCAGCACACACGCCTGCTCTGCTTCACTGTCTCTCCTAGGGTTGGAATGGATAGGTAGCATTTTACAGGTGCGCGCTGGCCCTTTAAGGCCGGTAAAGAGACCGTGCGCGTACCTGTAAAATGCTGCCTATCCAATCCCAATGCACCCAGGACTATAAAATGGACTCTGCCCTCTTCCTCCTTGCCTGGGCATTGTTGTGTCTGCCCATGTGCGTTATTGAAAATGGTCCCTTAGTTGTATCCTGTATCCTGTGTTCCCGTATCCTGTATCCCGTATCCAGTGATTGTGTTTGTTCCAGTGCAAAGTCTAGTGTCAGAGTCGAGTTCATCATCTGTGCTAAGTGCCATCTGTGCCAAGAGTCATCCTTGCCAAAAGTCATCTGTGCCAAGTGTCTGCTACGCCAAGTGTCTGCTACGCCATGTGTCTGCCATGCCAAGTGTCTGCCTAATCTTCTATCCGGGTTCTCTTGTCCTAAAGACTATCATTGACTGTTGTTTGGCCAGCTGCTACTCCGCTACGGTGGAGCGGCCTAGTGGGTCCACATACCCCATAGACGTGACAGGTATATACATTTTTATAGAGCTTCTAATATATGATTTTCAATAAAGGGGTAATCTAGCATAAAACATGTATTGTCTATCCACAGTATACGTGATAATTATTATATCAGTGGGGATCTGACAACTGGTATCTTCACCAATTGCTGGTATGGTATACCCCAACTTCACTGCCATGTTGAGGAGGATTTTGTATGGAGCGGTTGTCGAGCTATCTCATTTGTTTTAGTTTCCATAACACCCATTGAGTTGTAAGGAGTGGCAGCGCACATTTTCAACTCTCCACTTCATACCTTTCTTAATGCTGTCTGGCAGTGGCGAGTCTCCCATTCTGGCAATTGCTGGAGATACCAGTTGTCAGACCCCCACTGATCTATTTTTGTAATTCAATACAGAAGTGATAGCACCCAATCAGCAAATATTAATCTAGAAATAGTTTTCTTCTCACACCCTTTGCCTATCCTGGCCAAAAAAAAATGTTTCCTAGAAGAACCTATTGCACTTTCAGAAATTAATCCTATTAACACCACAAATGGTTATTTCTGTGGCAGTATTTGTGGTTCATGAAATTTCATAGAATATTAAAAGATATTTCTGCCCATGGGAAAAGATTATCATTTACTGTATATAGATTTAACTTTCCAGCATTCATAGCAATAAAGCAAAGAAAAATATGGCAGCTATGTCTCTAAAGAAATCATAAATACAAAATAAAGCTTCAGTAAGGTGTTTGCGTGATATGTCAAATGTGTGACAAGAGTAACACTATAATTTCTGTCAGACTGAGCAAATTACCAAGCACAGCTCTTGTCATCTGTGCATTATGGGAAAGAGTGCAGTGTAGTATTTTATATTTTAAAGAGTAAGAACACAACTCATTTTCATGTCAGGATAAATACTACAGCACAGAAACCAATTTAGAATAATAAAAACAAAACTATTAGAGTAGAAAGTACAAATTAAAATATGAAAAGGAAATAGTCAAATTTGTTTCGAATTTAAAGGCTATGTACACATTTGCACTGACATTTTGTTGCTGTTGTTCATTAACTTCCAAAATGCTAAATAAGGCAACTTTCTAAATTGTCTTCATTAAGAATCTCCTGCCATTTTGCTGTTGTAGAGTCTATGTAGCTCCTTTACCTTGCTGGTGTCCTGCAAATACTGACATAAGTCCGACAAAGCTGCTGTTGGGGCTGACTTATCTACTCTCTCAGCTCTCCCCTTCCCTTTTCTCACCAGGGAGAGGAGGAAAAGAGGTTGTACACAGCAGAGAGGGTAGGTGATTGTACACAGATGATCCGAGTGTGGAGAGGTGCATCCAAGTGTTCAGGGAGAGAAGAACACAAAAGCTAAACTGTACCAGAGTGTTATTAGTGTAGTGAGAATGCATTATGGAAATGAAGCTGTGCTGATACATAATAACTACTGAAGACAGCGGCATCCTAAACTCACAAATAGAGATGAGCGAACTTATGAAAAGTTCGGTTCGGCTAGTTCGCAGACTTTCACGAAAAAGTTTGATTCGGACCAAACTAGTTCGGACCGAACCTGTAATTTCCGTGCGCCGAGCATGGTACTGTCCAGGGTGCTGAAAGAGTTAATGGGCTGCACTAACTCTTTCAGCAACCTTGACAGTACATGCTCGGCGCACGGAAAAAAACAATTTTAATGTAATAAAAAATAAATAAATACGTTCATACTTACATTCCTCCTGTCCGGCCTCCAGCGATGACGTTTCATCCATGTCGCCGCTGCAGCCAATCACAGGCTGTAGTGGCGGTCACGCACGTCAGGATGACGTCAGAAGGCCGGCCTCCAGGGATGACGCTTCATCCCACGTGACTGCCTCTGCAGCCAATCACAGGCTGCAGCGGCCTCTGCAGCCAATCACAGCAGCACAGAATCTGCACGCTCATCTCCTGAAATACTCTGTGCTGCTGTGAACTCTGCTCTTACCATTACGTGGTGACTTGCCAATCATGTGAAGGTGTTATTGAGGACAGGAGTGGAGGAGAGGTAACAGACTGATAGCTACGTAATGGTAAGAGCAGAGTTCACAGCAGCACAGAATCTGCACGCTCATCTCCTGAAATACTCTGTGCTGCCTTAAACTCTGTGGACACTTTAGGATCCTGTTTCTTTTAAATGCTGCACTGTAGCGCAGCCTTATATAGTGGATCAAGCGGGTTCCCCAGCAGCATTTAAAAGAAACAGGATCCTGACCTGTCCACAGAGTTTAAGGCAGCACAGAGTATTTCAGGAGATGAGCACGGCCGGCCACGGGCAGCCGGTCGTTTTTCCGAGCCGTGCTCCCATTATAAAGTATAGGAGCACGGCCCGTAAAATAAAAAAATAGAACATGTTCTATCTTTTTAACGGCACGGGCACCTTCCCGTGAGAAAACGGGGAGGTACCCGTGGCTAACAGAAGTCTATGGGCCCGCTATTTCGGGTCGTAATTACGACCCTTAATAACGGGTGTTTTTACGGTCGTGTGCATGAGGCCCCGTAATGACGGGTGGCTACATGTGTGCACCCGTCATTACGGCAGCGTTGCTAGGCGACGTCCGTAAATAATCACTGTCCAGGGTGCTGAAAGAGTTAACTGATCGGAAGTAACTGTTTCAGCACCCTGGACAGTGAATTCCGATCAGAATATAGAGTAACCTGTAAAAAAAAAAAGATGTTCATACTTACCGAGAACTTTCTGCTTCCTCCAGTCCGGTCTCCCGGCCGTTGCCTTGGTGACGTGTCCCTCTCGACATCCGGCCCGACATTCCTGGATGACGTTACAGCCCATGTGATCGCTGCAGCCAATCACAGGCTGCCGCGGCCTCTGCAGCAAATCACAGGCTGCCGCGTCAGAAAAGAAGGTCGGACTGGAGGAAGAAGAGGGACTCGTCACCAAGACAACGACCGGGTACGTATGAAATGCTTTTTATTTTATTTTTAATCAGCAGCCTCTTTTCTCTATCAGTGATTGATAGAGACAAGTGGCTGCCGATTTGTATAATATTTTTGACCGGGTTCGCTCAAAACGGGTTCGGCCGAACCCGGTGAAGTTCGGATTCGCTGCAAACCGAACTTTTCCCGATGTTCGGACTGAAACCGGGTTCGGTTGTCCCGGTTCGCTCATCTCTACTCACAAACCTCAGGGGACATAACCATATAAGAAAAGTCTGAAACTGGGAGCAGGTGGCAAACTGAATATCGGAGGTCTCAAAATGAATGAAGGATTGAAGAATGCAGCCTGATTTATGGCAACTTTTTGAACTCCAGGTAACCACTAACATATGTAAAAATATTTTTTTCCTATGTCAAGGGTGTCCGTAGCTTCAAACAAGCGAGTGTTGTGATATAATGTCATATTAGTTCATTTCATAAAGACCTCAAGGTCTCCCTTGTGTCCATCAGTTACTAAACTTCCAACTTACCTGCTTCACTATTCTGTTATGCGAAGCATGTTCTATTATATCTAAAACCCATCTCTTTTTTTAAAAATTATAAATGATTTATTAAATATCAATAGAAGAAAAACAAACATTAGCATATCAAGTACTTACAAATACCATGACACTTTAACAACTTATATAAACAATTTCTTCAAATAACATAAGCCTCCCCATTCCCCCCCACCCACCCCACAGATCCTCAGACTCCATAAAAATATAATCTCTTGAGGAAGTTAGGTCAAACGTGGAAATGCTAAGAAATAGATGAATTTTCCTAGGGGGGCTCCTAATCAATTCCAGATCCCCCAAATTTTCTCATATAGTTTAACTATTCTTACCAATTTCAACCAATCTCTAATTCGAGGGGGATCAACCGCCATCCATTTTCTTGCAATTGTTACTTTGGCCAGTAAAAGAACCTTAAGAATCTATTTAATTATATTTTTCGAAAAGTCTGCATCAATGAGTTCAAAGGAGCAGCCAAGCAGAACCAGAGCTGTCTATCCCGGTATATTAAGATGAACCCTTTCATGCCAACAATCCGTAGATTTACGTCCTAGCCGCATATGCCCCGTGCAGCCAGGGCGTGAATCTACAGTCCTCTGCATCTGCCGGCATAGCGCTGAAAAAAGTGCTCAGACGCCGGAGGTGTTAGTGTCCCCACCTCCCCAGCAACCTGCTCCATGACAGCCGAACAATTTGTAAACAAACTTTTCGCACTTGTCATCTCCACTCCTCCCCTACTCTGTCACAGTGTTTCAGAGAGGAGACTGATCGAGAGAAGACAGAAGAAATGTGAGTTAAAACATATAAACTACATACAATAGTGTATATATACTAGTCCTTCTCAATGAATTAGAATATCATCAAAAACTTTATTTATTTCAGTAATTCAATTCAAAAAGTGAAACTCATATATTATATAGATTCATTACACACACTGATCTATTTCCAGCATTTTGTTCTTTTAATGTTGATGATTATGGCTAACAGTTAGTAAAAAACAAAATTTAGTCTCTCAGAACATTTTAATATTGGGTAATAGTTCAAGATTGTAGACTCATGGTGTCACACGCTAATCAGATAGTCAGCTAATCAACACAAAACACCTGCAAAGGTTTCCTAAGCTTTTAATAGGACTGGTCTGTTCCTCAGCGGTCCAAAGTCCTGTTTTCAGATGAAAATAAATGTTGCATTTCATTGGGAAAACAAGGTCCCAGGGTCTGGTATTCGTCCACTGTGTTATATCAAGCCCAGAGTCAACGCAGCCGTCTACCAGGACATTTTATAGCACTTCATGCTTTCCTCTGCTGACAAGCTTTATGGAGATGCTGATTTCATTTTCCAGCAGAACTTGGCACCTGCCCACACTGCCAAAAGTACCAATACCGGGTTTAATAATCACAGTATCACTGTGTTTGATTGCCCAGCAAACTCACTAGAATCTATAGGGTATTTTCAAGAGGAAGATGAGAGACACCAGACTCAACAATGCAGACGAGCTGAAGTCCGCTATCAAAGCAACCTGGGCTTCCATAACACCTCAGCAGTGCCACAGGCTGATTGCCTCCATGCCACGCCGCATTGATGCAGTAATTCATGCAAAAGGAGCCCCGACCAAGTATTGAGGGCATATACTGTACATACATTTCAGTAGGCCAACATTTCGGTATTAAAAGTCATTTTTAAAATTGGACTTATTTAACATTCTAATTTTTCTGATATGCTAAATTTTTGGTTTTCATTAAATGCTAGCCATAATCATCAACAGTAAAAGAAAAAAATTTTGGAAATAGATCATTCTGTGTGTAATGAATCTATATAATATATGAGTTTCACTTTTTGAATTGAATTACTGAAATAAATTAACTTTTTGATGACATTCTAATTCATTTAGAAGGACTAATATAAATAAATATATATATATATATATATATATATATATATACAGTATATATAGCACACACAAAAAAGGCGACAGCACACTGCGAACACCAGTTTCACCTAAACTGCTAATTATGAATAAATATGCATTCACTAACCCCACGTATACAGAACACACATAGAAACACAAACGTTTGAACAGCACATTCCAACAAAATTAAATAAAATGTGTATGCAGATGCAAGAACGCCTGTGACTGCAAATAAACATAACATAAAAAAATGGCGACAGCACACTGCGAACACCAATGTCACCTAAACCACTAAATATAAATACATATGCATTACTGCTAAATCTACTTACAATAGGTAGGTTCTTAGTGCACATTTTGATCAAAAAGTGTTTGCCCACCTGCCATGACAAGGCAACCTCTGTAAGGTGGGGACCTACTCTGCACAATCACCCAGAACTGGGACTAAGCCTACATATATATCTGGGGATGGTAGGAACCAGCATTAAACGAATTACAATCACCCAGGGCAGAATGGGAGGAGTGCAAGAGCAAAAAATGGAGGCAGTCACTAACCCCACATATATGAATCACATAAACAACACAAAAGTTTGAACAGCACATTCCAACAAAATGATGTAAAATGTGTATGCAGGTGCAAGAACGCCTGTTACTGCAAATATACAGCACACAAAAAAAATATGCCGACAGCACTCTGCGAACACCAATGTCCCCTAAAGCGCTAAATATAAATAAATATGCATTACATGTATAAATATATACATTTACAAAGTATATAGAAATAATATCCTTTGTATTCCCTGCGCCCTTTAGTGTTAGAATAGGCAGGCAGGAACAGTACGATAGTTAGCTACATAATAAATTGTTAGTTAGTTACTTAGTTAATTGATTCATTAATTAGTTAATTCATACATTAACTATTTTGTGTAATTTCATACATTTTTTCACAGTTAATTTATTTTTAATTTGTTCTGAGGAGTGATCTGTAGTGCGGTTTGGTGAGTAAATCACAATTGATTATACGTGAACAGTTATAAAAAAAAAAAGAGGTGTTGTTATCAATTATTGGCGTGAACTTAAAAAGAACAAAAAAAGTTGAACAGATAAAAATAATTGTAAACCAATAAGGATATCACGCAAAAAAGTATTCAGTGGAACAGGCTTATTCATTTTTGTGCATGAACAGTGAACAATGTTCAGAAAGCGGCATTGCCTTTGAAGGCTTTGATAGAAGCGATACAGAAAGCTCTGATGACAGTGCTATGTCTGGCCCCAGTCCAAAAAGTGTGAAAGCCAGTGGCCACAATTTAGAAAGTCAGCCTTGTACTAGCACAGAAGCGCAAAGGCAGATGAAAGTGGTACATGGCCAAGTATCTGAAGTCCTTGAGGAGTCGGCTCTATATTGGGAACGCCCAAGTACTGGCACCCCTTTTGTTCCTGAATTTACTGTTGACCCTGGCATAATAGTTGATGTTACAGATTTTGCCCCTTTAGAATTTTTTCATCTTTTTTTTTTATGACAATATATTTAATCTGTTTGCTCAACAGACAAACATCTATGCTGAACAATTTATTTTAGCCAACTGTCCTCCTACTACGCAAGGGTAGGAAAATAGACACCTACAAATAAAAATGAAATTGAAAATATCTAATGCTTAGAATAGTAATAGGCATTGTAAAAAAAACAAAAAAATAACACATAAGATCCTACTGGGAAAAAAAGCCCCATACAAGGGACCCCATGTTTTGCCAAAGTTATACCAAGAACCCGTTATGAGATTTTGTTAAAATTTCTCCACTATAATGACAATAGTCAGTGCCCCCCAAATGAAGCCCTAGACTATGATCGTTTGTACAAGATTTGGCCTCTTCTAAACCATTTTTCTCAAAAATTTCTGAATCTATATACTCCTAGCCCAAATTTGTCAATTGATGAATCCCTAGTAAAATTTAAGGGCAGACTCTATTTTAAACAGTATATCCCTTCAAAACGTGCCAGATATGGAATCAAATTGTATAAGCTATGCAAAAGCAACACTGGCTATACATTGGATTTTCGTATCTACCAGGGGAAGGACAAATAGATCTTAAAGGTTGGTCACCGGAAATCGGAACAAATGGCAAGATTGTCTTGAGTTAATGGGCCCATTGCTCCACAAAGGCTACAAATTATATGTGGACAACTATTATTCGGGCATCCCCCTATTTTAAAGACTCCAAGCGGCCAATACAGGGGCCTGTGGTACTATCCGCCATAAAAGAAAGCGATTTCCAGTTGCTCTAAAGAGCCAAAAGCTTCAAAAAGGGGAATCTGCTGCTCTTCATAGTGGCAATATGCTATCGCTTCACTATCGCGATAAGAAAGTCGTGTTTATGTTGACTTTTGTGCACACTGACGCCACTATGCCAATTAAAGAAAAGAGGTCGTCCAATAATACATATGGGCTTTTGAATTTTATTGATTACAACAAAAACATGGGTGGGATCGACCTCTCTGACCAGGTCTTGAAGCCATATGAATTTATATGAAGATCTTATACATGGTATAAAAAAAATTGGCTATCTACATATTGCAGATGTCAGTTTACAATTCATATGTCCTGTATAAACAGTCAGGTGCCACGCAGACATTTCTGACGTATCAGCAAATTATTTTTGAAAAAATCCTGTTTACTACTAGAGGCCCCACTCTTCCCTTGGAATCAGAGGAAGTACGTACGCTCACAGAGCGGAACTTTGTGGCATCTATCCCTGCAACAGCAAACCAAAAATATCCACAGAGAAAATGCAGTTTCTGCACCAAAAGAGTCATAAGAAGGGATACTCGGTATCATTGTCCTGATTTCCCTTCCCTGCCAACCCTGTGTCTCATTGAATGCTATAGAACCTACTACACTGAGGTCCCATCAGCAACTTCAAAAATATATGCCATCATTCTTTTATTTATTTTTTTCCTTATTTTGAGTTATCATACAAACTTAGCCATTTGAACTGATGAGGGTGGGTGGAATAACTTTTGCTTTCTGGAAAAAAATGTAAAAGTGCAAATTTTCCAATACACCCCACCTTTGAATACTATAAGTGGTGTACTTTACTAAGTGGAGTACTTTTTAGGTCACTTTTGATGTTTTGGCTCCATAGGTGCAATGCAAAGACAGTGTGGTATCATAAAATGGTTCATGCAAAAAATGCAACGTGAACGTTAAAAGGTACATGTTTGCCTCTGGGCGTCATGACATGGCCAAAAAGCGGGTTACATGCACAATTGGGGTATTGTTTTGCTCAGCAGATGTTGTTGTATAGTTAATATGGTGATTTTTTTACCATGATATGTGGTGTGTACAAGAAAAATGCCACTGAGTTGACACCAAAGTAAAAAAAAAAGTGCCCATTTTAATCCTCTAAGAAAATTAGAAAACAAATGAAAAGTGCCAATTTTCTAATGCGCCCCTTTTTGAATACCATAAGCGGTCTACTTTACTAAATGGTGTTTTTTGCTGGCCACTTTTGATGTTTTGGTACCACAGGTTTATCGCAAAGGCAGTGTGGTGTCATAAAATGGTTAATGCAAAAAATGCAAACTGAAAGTAAATAGGGGCATCTGTGATTCTGGATGCTATAACATAGTGAAAGAAAGGGTTGTGTGCATTTTTGTGGTATCCTGAAACTTAGGAGAAGTAGCTTACTATGTTTTAGGGCTTGATTAAACATTTTTACGAATTTAGAAGGCAAAAAAATATAGCCAAAAAAAAATAAAAATGTTTTCACTTTTTTGATCAATTGTTTGTTTGTAATATAAAATATGTGTTGCATATGTAGTAAAAATATATATTTTTTTGAAAGTGTGATTTGTTCTAAAAAAAACAAAACGAAAATGTTTTTTAAGTTATCCAAAGTAGTTCAAAAGTTATGACAGTTTAAACAAATGTATGCCAAAACTTTAAATTAAGGCCTGGTCATTGAGGCATCAATGACCCTTGGTCCTGAAAGGGTTACTTTTCTGCTTCTTGCAATACATTGCACCAATACCTCTTGATCAATGGACACTCCCATATCGTATGAAAAACCCTTGCCAAAGGCTGATGGCATCTAATACAATTTGAATCCTCTCTAAAACCCATTTTATAGAGCATATCTGGAGAATAATATAAATGTTGAATAATGTCAACCCCTTAGGGTATGTGCACACGTAGTGACCAAAAACGTCTGAAAATCCAGAGCTGTTTTCAAGGGAAAACAGACCCTGCTTTTCAGACGTTTTTTGACCAACTCGCATTTTTCACGGCGTTTTTCGCGCCGTTTTCGCTGCGTTTTTTACGTCTGTTTTTGGAGCTGTTTTCATTGGAGTCTATGAGAAAACAGCTCCAAAAACGTCCAAAGAAGTGTCCTGCACTTCTTTTGACGAGGCTGTATTTTTACGCGTCGTCGTTTGACAGCTGTCAAACGACGACGAGTAAATAACAGGTCGTCTGCACAGTACGTCGGCAAACCCATTCAAATGAACAGGCAGATGTTTGCCGACGTATTGTAGCCCTATTTTCAGACGTAAAACGAGGCATAATACGCCTCGTTTACGTCTGAAAATAGGTCGTGTGAACCCAGCCTCAAGGACACAGTCTGTTTTGGCCTTAAGGACACTTTTTCCAAATCTGACATGTTTCACTTTATGTGGTAATAACATTGGAATGCTATTACCTATCCAAGCCATTCTGAGATTGTTTTCTCGTGACACAATGTACTTTATGTTAGTGGTAAAATTTAGTCAATATATTCAGTGTTTATTTGTGGAAAACACCAAAATTCTGAGAAAATGTGCAAAAATTAGCATTTTTCTAAATTTGAGTGTATTTGCTTGTAAGACAAATAGTAATACCACACAAAATAGTTACTAGTTAACATTTACCATATGTCTACTTTATGTTTGCATCGTGTTTTAAATGTCCTTTTATTTTTCTAGGACGTTACAAGGCGCAGAACTTTAGCCGCAATTTCTCACATTTTCAAGAAATTTTTTTTAGAGACCGGTTCAGTTCTGAAGTGGCTTTGAGGGCCTTATATATTACAATGTCCCCATAAATCACCCCATTTTAAAACTGCACCCCTCAAAGTATTCAAAACCGGATTCAGAAAGTTTCTTAACCCTTTAGTAGTTTCACAGGGATTAAAGCAAAGTGGAGGTGAAATTTACAAATTCCATTTCTTTTTGCCAAAATTAATTTGAAAAACATTTTTTTCTTTAACACAGAAAGTTTTAATAGAGAAACGCAACTCAATATTTATTGACCAGATTCTGCAGTTTTTAGAAATATTCCACATGTGGCCCTAGTGTGCTTATGGACTAAAGCACTGGCCTCAGAAGCAAAGGAGCACCTAGAGGATTTTGTGGCCTTTTTTTTTAGAATATATTTTAGGCACCATGTCAGGTTTGAAGAGGTATTGTGATGACAAAACAGTGGAAACCCCCAAAAAGTGACCCAATTTTGGAAACTACACCTCTCAAGAAATGTATTTAGTGGTATAGTTAGCATTTTGACCCCACAGTTCTTTTGCTAAACTTATTGGAATTAGTCTGTAAAAATGAAAATCTACTTTTTTCTGAAAAAAAACTTAGACGTTTTTAATTTTTACAAGGAATAAATGAGAAAAAGCACCCCAACTTTTGTAAAGCATCTTCTCCTGATTACGGCAATGCCCTATATGTGGTAATAAACTGCTGTTTGGACACACGGCAAGGCCCACAAGGGAAATAGCACCATTTAGATTTTCCCCATAAAGTCCCCGTAAGTCACCCCTTTTTAAAAACAAGATCCCTCAAATTATTCAAAACCCACAGGTGCTTCATAGATTGTATTAGAATTAGGCAGTGAAAATGAAAAATTATTTTTTTCCCAAAAATATGTCGTTTTGCTCACAAGGGGTAATAGGAGAACCAATACCACTCAATTTGTTACCCAATTTCTCCCGATTACGGCAATACCCCATGTGTGGCCCTAAACTGCTGTTTGGGCACATGGCAGAGCTCAAAATGAAAGGAGCGCCATTTGGCTTTTAGAGCGCAGATTTCACCCATCATTGCATTTTATTAAAGGGTGTAGTGAGCATTTTGATCCCACAGGTTTTTTTTTTTTTTTTTTTAAATGTACGCTCAGTGGATGGTACAAAGTAAAAATTGCAATTTTCCACAGATATATGCAATTTTAGGCTGGGTTCACACACCCTATTTACGGACGTAATTCGGGCGTTTTAGCCCCGCATTACGTCCGAAAATACGGTTCCAAAGGGTTGGCACACATCTGCCCATTCATTTGAATGGGCTTTACGATGTACTGTGCCGACGGTCATTTTTTTTACGTGCCGCTGTCAAAAGACGGCGCGTAAAAAAGACGCCCGCGTCAAAGAAGTGCCTGTCACTTCTTGAGACGTAATTGGAGCTGTTTTCCATTGACACCATGGAAAAACAGCTCCAATTACGTCCGCAATGGACGCAGCGAAAAGCGCCTGCACTTGCCATTACGTCTGAAATTCCGGAGCTGCTTTCTCCTGAAAACAGCTGCGTAATTTCAGCCGTAACGGAGGCTGCCGTGTGAACATACCCTTAGTGCACAATATGTTGTGCCCAGTTCGTGCCACTGAAGAAAAATACCTCAAACTGTTAACCCCTTAAGGACGCAGCCTAGTTTGGGCCTTAAGGCTCAGAGCCCATTTTTCAAATCTGACATATTTCACTTTATGTGGTAATAACGTCGGAATGCTTAAACCTATCCAAGCGATTCTGAGATTGTTTTCTCGTGACACTTTGGGCTTCATGTTCGTGGTAAAATTTGGTCGATATATTCAGTCTTTATTTGTGAAAAATTGCAAAATTTAGAGAAAATTTACAAAAAATAGCATTTTTCAGAATTTAAAGGCATCTGCTTGAAAAACAGACGGTTATACCACCCAAAATAGTTACTAGTTCACATTTCCCATATGTCTACTTTAGATTGGCATCGTTTTTTGAACATTCTTTTATTTTTCTTGGACGTTACAAGGCTTAGAACATAAACAGCAATTTCTCATATTCTTAAGAAAATTTCAAAAGCCTTTTTTTGAAGGTGCCAGTTCAGTTCTGAAGTGGATTTGAGGGGCCTATGTATTAGAAACCCCCATAAAACACCCCATTTTAAAAACTAGACCCCTCAAAGTATTCAAAACAGCATATAGAAAGTTTTTTAACCCTTCAGGCATTTCACAGGAATTAAAGCAAAGTGGAAATTAAATTTGCAAATTTCATTTTTTCTGCTGAATTTCAATTTTATTCAATTTTTTTTTAGTAACAGAGAAGGTTTTACCAGAGAAACACTACTAAATATGTATTGTCCAGATTCTGCAGTTTTTAGAAATGTCCCACATGTGGCCCTACTGCGCTCGTGGACTAAAACACAAGCCCTAGAAGCAAAGAAGCACCTAGTGCATTTTGAGGCCTCTTTTTTATTAGAATATATTTTAGGCAGCATGCCAGGTTTGAAGAGGCGTTGAGGTATCAAAACAATGGAAACCCACCAGAAGTGACCCCATTTTGGAAATTACACCCCTCAAGGAATTCATTTATGGTTTTTGTTATCATTTTGACCGCACAGTTTTTTCACAGCACCTATTTGAATTGGGCTGTGAAATGAAAAAAATGATATTTTTTCCAATAAAATGTCATTTTTGATCAAATTTTCTTATTTTCACAGGGAACAACATACCCCATTTTGTTGCCCAATTTGTCCTTAGTGCGGCAATACCCCATTTGTGGTGATAAACTGCCGTTTGGGCCTATGGGAGGGCTCAGAAGGAAAGGAGCGCTATGTGTTTGTTGGAGTCCAGATTTTGCTGGATTGGTTTTCGGGTGCCATGTCGCATTTGCAGAGCCCCAGAGGTATCAAAGCAATGGAAACCCACCAGAAGTGACCCCATTTTGGAAACTACACCCCTCAAGGAATTCATTTATGGTTTTTGTTATCATTTTGACCGCACAGGTTTTTCACAGCACCTATTTGAATTGGGCTGTGAAATGAAAAAAATGATATTTTTTCCAATAAAATGTCATTTTTGATCAAATTTTCTTATTTTCACAGGGAACAACATACCCCATTTTGTTGCCCAATTTGTCCTTAGTGCGGCAATACCCCATTTGTGGTGATAAACTGCCGTTTGGGCCTATGGGAGGGCTCAGAAGGAAAGGAGCGCTATGTGTTTGTTGGAGTCCAGATTTTGCTGGATTGGTTTTCGGGTGCAATGTCGCATTTGCAGAGCCCCAGAGGTATCAAAGCAATGGAAACCCACCAGAAGTGACCCCATTTTGGAAACTACACCCCTCAAGGAATTAATTTATGGTTTTTGTTATCATTTTGACCGCACAGTTTTTTCACAGCACCTATTTGAATTGGGCTGTGAAATGAAAAAAATGATATTTTTTCCAATAAGATGTCATTTTTGATCAAAATTTCTTAATTTCACAAGGAACAACATACCCCATTTTGTTGCCCAATTTGTCCTTAGTGCGGCAATACCCCATTTGTGGTGATAAACTGCCCTTTGGGCCCATGGGAGGGCTCAGAAGGAAAGGACCACCATTTGGCCTACTGGAGCTTTTCTGGTGCTAAGTCATGTGTGCAGAAGCCCCTGAGGTACCAGTACAGTTGAAACCCCCGAGAAGTGACCCCATTTTAAAAACTACACCCCTTAAGACATTCATCTAGAGGTGTAGTGAGCATTTTGACCCCACAGGTACTGTGTAAAAGATAATGCGCAGCAGATGGTGCAGTGTGAGATTTGCAATTTTATATATGTATATGCCATTTCAGTGTCCAATATAGTGTGCCCAGCATGCGCCACCGGAGATATACACCCCTTAAATTGTAATGTGGGTTCTCCTGGGTACGACAATACCCTACATGTGGCTGTTATCAGCTGCCTGGGCATACGGCGGGGCTCAGAAGGGAAAGATGAGGGGGGTAAGCTGTGCGGAGTGCATCAGGGTAAATTGAAAATCAAGGGATGTATGATACATTTTAAAACAATCTTTTATACAGAGCCCTGGTTTTTCGGGACACGTGTCACATTGGTATATTGTGTTCTTCCTTATCCCCCTCTTATAGCAGACTCTGCACCTCTTTTGACTCTTTCCCTTTCCACCGGTTTGGGGACCTTCTCCTGGAAAGTGTTGCCCTGGTACGATGCGCCCCCCCTTCCTGGTCCCTAAAGATTAGATCTTGAAATTCCAGGAAAGTTCCCCTCTGGCCTGCACATCGATGTAGCACGTACGCATTGTACAAAGCCTTCTGTATGATGTGCCCGGCCAGCTTCTTATACCACACCGCATGGCGCTGTAGGGCTTCAGGACTTGATTTGACAAGTCCATCCCTCCCATGTACCTATTGTAGTCCAGGATGCAGTCTGGTTTGGGGGTGGCCTTTCCTTCATATATCCTAAACCTGTAGGTATACCCTGATGCACTCTCGCACAGCTTATACATCTTCACGCCATACCTTGCCCTCTTACCTGGCAGGTACTGGCGGAATTGAACCCTCCCTTTAAAATGTACCAGGGACTCATCAATAGAAAAACACTTCTCGGGGGTGTATGCTTGGGAAAACCGGGCACTGGAACGGTCTAATAGGGGTCTCCGTTTATACAAACGGTCAAAACTGGGGTCATCTCGGAGTGGGCACGGCTCATTATCAGTATAATGTAAGAAGCGAAGTATTGCCTCATTTATTTATTTTTTTAGGTTCCAGTTCATTTCTGAAGTTGCTTTGAGGGGCCCATATATTAGAAACCCCTATCAAACACCCCATTTTAGAAACTAGACCCCTCAAAGTATTCACAACAGCATTTAGAAAGTTTATGAACCCTTTAGGTGTTTCACAGAAATTTAGAGCAAAGTAGAGGTGAAATTTACTCTTTTTATACCATTTTTTTTATAACACAAAAGGATTTATCAGAGAAACGCAACTTAATACGTATTGCCCAGATTCTGCAGTTTAGAGAAATATCCCACATGTGGCCCTCGGGCGGTAATGGACTGAAGCACCGGCCTCCGAAGCAAAGGAGCACCTAGCGGATTTTGAGCCCTCTTTTTTATTAGGCACCATGTCCGGTTTGAAGAGGTCTTGTGGTGCCAAAACATTGGAAACCCCCCAAAAGTGACCCCAATTTGGAAACTAGACCCCTTGAGGAATCCATTGTAGTTTTCATGGGGTGCATGCGGCTTTTTGATCAGTTTTTATTCCATTTTTAGGTGGCGTGGTGACTAATAAACAGCAATTCTACTATTGTTTTTGTATACTTTTTTTTTTACAGCGTTCACCGTGCGCTATAAATGATATATTAACTTTATTCTGCGGGGCGATACGATCACGGTGATACCAGATGTTTATAGTTTTTTTTTATGTCTTATGGCGTTTGCACAATAAAATACGTTTTGTAAACAATCATTCACTTTTTGTGTTACCTTATTCTAAGAGCCATAACGTTTTTATTTTTCAATCAATAAATCCGTGCGAGGATTTATTTTTTGCGTAACGAACTGTATTTTCCATCAGTACCATTTTTAGGTACATGCGACTTTTTGATCTCTTTTTATTCCATTTTTTGGGAGGTGAAGTGACCAAACAATTGTGATTGTGGTACGGTTTATTAATATTTTTTTTTACGGCGTTCACCGTGCGGGATAAATAACAAAATAATTTTGTAGTTCAGGCCGTTACGGACGCGGCGATACCAATTATGTATAGTTTATTTGTTTGTTTATATATTTTTATTAATAATAAAGGCCTGATAAGGGAAAAAGTGGGACTTTTACTTTTATTACTTTTAAAACTTTTATTTTCTTATTTTTACACATCTTTTTTTAACTTTTTTTTTACTTTATTACTTTGTCCCACTAGGGGACATGAGGGCAGGAGGCCCTGATCGCTATTCTAATACACTGCACTACATGCGTAGTGCAGTGTATTAGAACTGTCAGCTACTCACTGACAGCAAGCATAGTGGGTCCTGACGTTGTCAGGACCCACTAGGCTTCCGTCTATGGCATAGCCGGACGCCATTGTTTGGTGTCCGGTTGCCATAGTCACCATCGCCGGCCGCTATCGCGTAGCAGGCCGGCGATGGCAGCTTAACCCCTAAAAAGCCGCGATCTCTATAGAACGCGGCTTTTAAGGGGTTAATCAGCGGGGACACAGCGATCGGTCCCCGCTGTAGGAGCTGTGACAGCTGCTGAACAAGACAGCAGCTGTCACAGCTCCTGTATGTGTCGGGAGGACGGCCGAAACGGCCGTTACTCCCGAGACGTACTATTACGGCATGGAGCGCGAACGATACAGCTGCCATGACGTAATAGTACGTCAAGGAGCGGGAAGGGGTTAAGCAGGTTTTCCCGTGTATGGTGACGCTATATATGTGGACATATGGCTTTTGGAGCGCAGATTTTCCTTGGTAACAGTTCTGTTTGGAGTTTTACTGGTATTTCAGTTTATAATGTGGGGGCATATGTAAGCCATGCGGAGTACATCAGGGTATAATAAGAGGGTATAATAATGGGATAAATAAATAACAAATAATAAATCCACAGCTATGTGGCCAGTGTCGCACTGATAAATAAAAAATTGTATCCGCTTTTGGAACACTGCACATTTTGCATTGCTATATTCTGAGAACTTTTTTTTTTTTTATCACCGGAGCTGTGTGAGGGCTTATTTGTTGTGGGACACTTTGTAGTTTTCATTGGTACCATTTTGGGGTACATGCGATTTTTTTATCACTTTTTATTTCATTTTTTGGCAAGGAAGGTGACCAAAAACCAGCAATTCTGATAATGTTTTTTATTCTTTTTTTTACAGTGTTCACCATGTGCTATAAATGACAATTTTACTTTATTCTGCATGTCGATACCATTACGGCGATACCATATGTATATAGTTTTTATGCTTTTCAGCTGTCTGCACAATAAAATCACTTTTGTTTCAAATAATTTTGTTTTTTGAGTCGCCATATCCTGAGAGGCATAACTTTTTTATTTTTCCATCAAAAAAGCTGTGGGAGGGTTTGTTTTTTTGCGGGACGGGCAGTACTTTTTAATGCTATCATTTTGGGGTACATGCAACTTTTTGATCACTTTTTTTATTCTGTTTTGGGAGGGGTAATGACTAAAAAAACTGTGATTCTGGAATTGTTTTTTATTTTATTATTTATTTATTATTTTTACGGTGTTAACCGTGCGGGTAAAATAGCGTTATATTTTTATCATTCGGGTCGTTTTGGATGCGGTGATACCACATATGTGTACTTTTTTAATGTTTTCCATTTTTTCCTATAATAAAAGACTTATTATGGGAAACAAGGCGGTTATTGTTTTCTTAACGTGAAACTTTTATTTTTTTCCTTATTTTAAAATTTGTATTAACTTTTTTGTCCCACTAGGGGACTTGGAGGCATGAAGCCCTGATCGCTATTCTAATACACTGCACTAACTACATAGTGCAGTGTATTAGAGCTATCAGCTATACGACTGTCTGGGACAGATCCATCTGGCCCAAACTCCTCTGCCTCGGTCGTTGGCAGGATTAGCCCCTCACTACTCACAGTTTTGCAGATGTCTTCAGCAAGAAGGAGGCTGAGATGCTGCCCCCACATCAGGCATATGACTGTCCCATTGAACTGGTTCCTGATGCGTACCCTTCTCGTGGACGGGTATACCCTCTCTATTTGCCAGAGACCCAGTCTATGTCCGCTTATATCCAGGAAAATTTGGAGAGGGATTTTATACAAAAGTCCTCCTCCCCGACCTGGGGCCGTGTTCTTCTTTGTCAAAAAGAAAGACGGATCTCTTCGACCTTGCATCGACTACCGGGGTTTCAATCAGATCACGGTTGCCACTAATCTCTGAACTATTTGACCGCATACGAGGAGCTAAGATTTTTTCCAAGCTAGACCTATGGGGGGCTTACAACTTAATCCGGATCCACCAGGGTGACAAATGCAAGACGGCATTCAACACCCGAGATGGGCACTATGAGTACCTGGTAATGCCCCTCGGCCTGTGTAACGCCCCCGCGGTCTTCCAAGAATTCGTCAATTACATCTTCCGAGATCTCCTCTATGTCTGTGTCGTGGTCTACCTCGATGACATCTTTATCTTTTCTCCTGACCCAACGACTCATCAGAGACGCGTCCGTCAAGTTCTGCTACGATTAAGGAAGAATCACTTATATGCCAAGCTGGAGAAATGCGTGTTTGAGAGAAATTCTCTACCCTTCTTAGGCTACATCATCTCGGATCAAGGTCTCAAGATGGATTCTGGGAAGGTAAAGTCGGTCCTGGAATGGCCATGCCCTCAAGGCGTAAGGTCCATATAGCGCTTTCTGGGATTTGCCCCAACTTCTACCGGCAATATCATCCCAAACTTCTCTTCACTGACAGCACTCATCTCTACCCTCACCAAAAAGGGCATGAACGCCAAGGTGTGGACTCCAGAGGCAGAATCTGCATTTAATAGCCTGAAGAGTGCCTTCACGTCAGCCTCAACCCTCCATCATCCTGATGTGTCGCGACAGTTTTCGTTGGAGGTGGACGCCTCCTTGGTTGGTGCAGGTGCACTTCTGTTTCAGAGAGGTCTCAAAGGCAAGGCAGTGGGGTGTGGCTAATATACTAAACTTTTCTCTTCCGCAGAGCGCAACTACTCGATTGGGGATCGGGAGTTACTGACCCTCAAGTTGGCTCTGGAGGAGTGGAGACATCTACTGGAGGGTGCAGCTCACCCTATTCTGATATTTAATGACCACAAGAACCTCACCTATCTGAAGTCGTCCCAACGGCTAAATCCCCGTCAAGCCAGGTGATCTCTGTTATTTGCCCGGTTCCAGTTTGAGCTCCACTACCGTCCTGCCGACAAAAATGTAAGGGCCGATGTCTTGTCCAGGTCGTTCGAGACTGAGGACGCCATGGAGTCTCCACAAAACATCATTGATCCATCCTGCATTGTCTCTGTCAACCCCCTGCAAGTTAGAGACATTCCTCCGGGGAGGACTTTAGTACGCCTGGCGGACACAGCTCCAACTGGCAGGTCACGCGGGTGCCCATAAAACCCGAGACTTGATTGCCCATCATTTTTGGTGGCCCACGCTGCCCAAAGACACAATAGACTTTGTCTCGTCCTGCACGGTGTGCACAGCTAACAAGGTTGCTCACTCCAAGCCTGCAGGCCTGCTCCAGCGTGGCTAACAAGGTTGCTCACTCCAAGCCTGCAGGCCTGCTCCCTGGCAGCATATAGCAATGGACTTTGTCACGGATCTGCCTCACTCTGCTGGATGCAGTACGGTCTGGGTGGTGGTGGACCGATTCTCAAAAATGGCTCAATTTGTTCCGCTGACCGGCCTACCTTCTGCTTCTCGACTGGCCAACCTCTTCATCCAACACATCTTCCATCTGCATGGTTTACCCCTGCATATCGTGTCTGATTTGGGGGTTCAGTTTGCCTCAAAGTTCTGGAGAGCCCTCTGTAAACTCCTTGATGTGAAGTTGGACTTTTCCTCAGCACCATCCCCAGTACAATGGTCAAGTCGAGAGGATCAATCAAATCATGGAAAACTATCTACGATACTTCATCTCCAGGCAGCATGATGACTGGGTGCAGCTTCTTCCTTGGGCTGAGTTCTCCTATAACAACCACACAAGCGAGTCCACTGCTGCCACACAGTTCTTTATTCTTTACGGCCAACACCCACAAATTCCTCTCCCGGTGTCAGCTACGTCCCTAGTGCCCGCAGCTGACTCTGCATTCAGAGACTTCATGCAGATCTGGCAGCAAACTCGATCCTTTATTCTGGGGGCGGTCGACCGCATGATATGAAAGGCAGACACAAGGAGAAGAGAGCCTCCTCAGTTTCTTCCGGGTACCAAGGTTTTGCTGTCCTCTAGGAATATCCGTCTGAGGGCGCCATCATACAAGTTTGCTCCCAGGTTCCTCTGACCCTTCGAGACCCTACAGCAGATCAACCCTGTCTCCTACAAGCTTCGGCTGCCTCCCACCCTCAAGATCCCCAACTCCTTTCATGTCTTTCTCCTGAAGCCTGTGGTCCTGAACCGCTACACCAAGACTCCTAGTCTTGCAGATGCCCCTAGCGGTTCATCAGATTCATTTGAGGTTAGGGAGATCTTGGACACCAGAAAAGTGGGAGGAAGAACTTTTTATTTGGTGGATTGGAAGGGGTTTGGTCCAGGAGAGATGTCCTGGGAGCCAGAGGAGAACCTCAATGCTACTAGCCTCGTGAAGAAGTTTTTCTCCCGCTTTGGCCCCAAGAAGAGGGCGCATAAAAGGGGGGATACTGTAACGTCCGTGGCCGCAGACCACAGACTCCTCTCATCCTGCTGACGCCTTCCTTCCCGGAGATGCCAGCACATGCGGCCGTCCTGACCTACAGTGACCACTAGGGTGCGCGCGTGAGAGCTCAGTCCCAGCCTTAAAGGGCCAGTGCGCACACATGTTTAGAATTGTCTAATCACCCTGGACTATAAGAAGGGCCCTGCCCCATCACTCATTGCCTGAACGTTGTTGAGTTTACCCGTGTTAGTCTTGCAAATGGTCCCAAACCTCCAAGCCACCGGCTCCACCCGCCAAGCTAACCCCCCTTCCCCTTGCCCATTACCACAGAAGTAAGAAATAATCAGGAAATACAACAGTCACTGTCGCGATCTCATAGTCCATAGTCCTTTTCTGTGGAGGCAAAGATTCTCACTTGCTCCTGATAGACCACCCACAGCTTGGCAGGAAACAATAAAGAATAGGATATTTGTAACTGGGCTAGGCTTTTTTAACTTTCCTGGAAACCGCATCCTTTTTGTTTAGTTGATCTGAAGAAATCCGGATAGGTCGCAATCTGGCTTCCATTAAAATATGTCTTATCCCGTTCTCTTATCTTCCTTAGAATTAAATCCCGATCACTCGAGCAAAAGATTTGAATTAGAACAGCTCTAGGTGGTGCCCCCTGGACAGGTTTTATTCCTACACGAAAAGTGGGGACAATTTGAGATAAATGCCACCACGTCTTTCCCCTCCACACCTTCCGGGAGCCCAGTATGTGAATATTGCATCTTCTAGATCTGTCCTCAAGATCCATAAGTTTATCTCTTAGCTCTATATTTTTATCCTCCAACTTATCCATCTCCTCCCTAACCGCTCCTGATTCTTTAAGTAAGGTCAAAATGTTATCTTCCACCTCTTTCAACCGTGAGCGAATCTTATTTAAATCATCTCGGATCAAATATATGTCACTGCGGACTACGCCCAATTGAACTGTCAGCTCATCCAAGGCCGAGTTGCTTTTTACACCTGGGCCAGCATTTGCCCTAGGATGTCACCTCAAGGCTCATTAGCTGCAACATCTTCCACCTCCAGGGCTGCATACCGGGAACCAGAGGCGTAATCAGAGGATGCTCTCATCATTCAAATTTTTCTGTGCTGTATGGGTTTTACCCTGGTGGTATCTCCAGAATTTATCCATTGTAGCTGAGGTCTCCTGTCCTTAGGAGATAATCCTTCTCCCATTGATTTTCTGCTGGCGGGTTTAGGGGCCATTTTTCAAAGACACACTATTGCCACAAGTAGATACCTCAAGAGACCTCCCTTGCAAGGACAACCCCCTTTAAGCCTCCTTGGGCAATATAAACAGACTCTAGAGCCAAGCAAAAGATCTTAGTCCCTAACTTCTGAGAGCGCTATTCTGAATATCTGACCATAACACTTTAGGGTTAGTAAGTTAATACATCAACTCACACAGATCTATTGGAATCTCCCCTACCAACCATTCCTCATTAGAAAGTTAGTACATTATCTTCTATAAATATTCTATAAATATTAGAGCATGGCAGCACCTCTCAACAATCCAGACTTCGATCCAAACCAGCTCCAGCTTCCAGCCTCCAGTGAAAATGAGGACAGCACATCCATTTCTGAGCTTCTAGGAGAGCAGCTCCATTGCTGCAAGTCCAGCTCTGTATCTACACCTACTGCATCAAACACTTTGTCTGGGAAAACAGGGAAACATACAGTCTGTGGTCAGGAGGAGAGGATGGGGAGGGAGAAAAAAAGGCAAGGGCAAGAAAGCTCCAAACAGCTACACTCCACACAACGGAGGAAGGGAGCCCTATAAGAGCACCGGCTGAGCAGGGGAAAAAACAGCATCCTTATTCAGGCTTACAGCGTGGCGTGGCATGCTAGGGCAAAGAATAGGAGTAACATGCCTGTACCTGTCGGCATGAACCTCATACCCCTAGGGCGCGGCACGCCACCTACGTAGTGCCATCACGCCCTGCCATAAAACCCATCTCTAGAAGCCTCTATTAGGTACCCCTGGTTTGTAATATTTTTCTTTTGTAAATTAATAGTAGAGGACTAGACTTTAAATAGATTATTACTGTTTCAGCAATGTAAACCGTATGCTTAATTGATTACAAAATGACAAGATCATTAATCCCTTCAATTTATTTAAAAAGTTACTAAAAATGTTAAAATAAAACTAGTACTGTTAGAAATTATTAGACATCACTGGCCTGAATAAAAATAAGCTCAGGTAATTAGATGTTTTAAAATCGCACAAAGATTACTGGCGGCCACCATTCCTAATGCTTGTTGCCCCAGCAGCAGACATAAGATGACTGCTGGGCTGCCCTATACACATTGGATCGTCAGTGGTTCCTGACAACAGCGTATCTGCTAACAATTATCTTATATGTATGAGCTCCTTAAGGCTGGGTTCAAAAACACCATTTACTCACATTTTTGTTGGCGTTTTCACTGCATTTTCCTCCCCTTTAACCCCTTCAAGACACAGCCTGTTTTGGCCTTAAAGACTAAGCCGATTTTTTCAAATCTGACATGTGCCACTTTATGTGATAATAACTATGGAATGCTTTTACCTATCCAAGTGATTCTGAGAATGTTTTCTCGTGACATATTGTACTTTATGTTAGTGAAAAAAATTAAATATTTATTTGTGAAAAACACCAAAATGTAGAGAAAATGTGCAAAAATTAGCGCTTTTCTAAATTTGAATGTATCTGCTTGTAAAACAGATAGTAATATTACGCAAAATAGTTACTATTTCACATATCCCATATGTCTAATTTATGTTGGCATCGTCTTTTCTAGGATGTTACAAGGCTTAGAACTTTAGCAGCAATTTCTCACATATTCAAGAAAATTTCAAAAGAATTGCAGAATTTATTGGAATTAGGCCATAAAAATTAATATCAAATTTTTTCCACTAAAAATTTTAATTTCATTTTCACAAGGAATAAAGGAGAAAAAGCCGCCCAACATTTATAAAGCAATTTCTCCCGAGTACGGCAATACCCCACATGTGGTCATAAACTGCTATTTAGACACACAGCAAGGCTCTAAATGGAAGGAACAAAATTTTGTTTTTGGAGTGGAGATTTTCCTAAATTAGTATTCGGACACCATGTTGCATTGGGCTGAGGTACCAGTACATTGGAAAGCCCTGAAAAATTACCCCATTTTGGAAAATACATCCCTGAAAAAATTTATCTAGAGGTATTGTGAGCATTTTGACCCCGCAAATATTTTGCAGAAATTAGTGCACAGTGGATGTTGCAGATTGAAAATTGCCATTTGAAATCTGTGACCAATATGTTGTGCCCAGCTTGTATCACTGGAGACACACACCTCATAAATTGTTAAGTGGGTTCTCCAGAGTACAGTAATACCCAATATGTGGTCATAAACTGCTATTTGGGCACACTGTCAGCCTCAGAAGGACCACCATTTGGCTTTTTGAGCGTATATTTTTATTGGTAGTTTTGTTTGGGTTTTTACTGGTATATTTCAGATGCTAATCTGGGGGCATATGTAATCTGTGCGGAGTACATCAGGGTATATGTAAACTGTGCAGAGTACGTCAGGGTATATATAAGCGGGCTGGAATACATCATGGTATATGTAAGCTGGGCAGAGTACATCAGGGTATATGTAAGCTAGCCGGAGTACATCAGGGTATATGTAAGCTGTGCAGAGTACATCAGGTTATATGTAAACTGTGCGGAGTACATCAGGGTATATGTAATCTGTGTGGAGTACATCAGGGTATATGTAAAGTGTGCGGAGTACATCAGGGTATATGTAAGCTGGGCGGAGTACATCAGGGTATATGTAAAGTGTGCGGAGTACATCAGGGTATATGTAAACTGTGCGGAGTGCATCAGGGTATATGTAAACTGTGCAGAGTACATCAGGGTATATGTAATCTGTGTAGAGTACATAAGGGTATATGTAAACTGGGCGGAGTACATCAGGGTATATGTAATCTGTGCAGAGTACATCAGGGTATGTGTAATATGTGAGGAGTACATCAGGGTATATGTAATCTGTGTGGAGTACATCAGGGTATATGTAATATGTGTGGAGTACATAAGGGTATATGTAAACTGGGCGGAGTACATCAGGGTATATGTAATCTGTGCGGAGTACATCAGGGTATGTGCAATATGTGAGGAGTACATCAGGGTATATGTAAGCTGTGCAGAGTACATCATGGTATATGTAATCTGTGTGGAGTACATCAGGGTATATGTAAACTGTGCAGAGTACATCAGGGTATATGTAATCTGTACGGAGTACATCAGGGTATATGTAAGCTGTGCGGAGTACATTAGGGTATATGTAAGCTGGGCGGAGTACATCAGGGTATATGTAAGCTGTGCGGAGTGCATCAGGGCATAATAGGATGATGTAATAATGGGGTGAATGAATAATAAAATTAATAATCCATGGATTGGTGTGGTACGCTTTGAACCAATCCTTTATGCACAGGCCGGGTTTATTGGGTATTATACAAAATATCTGCGCTCCAGTACTGCCTAATTTTTGACTTCTTCACTAGCCCTATAAGCAGCACAAGGCCCTAAAGTTTCCTCATCTCCGCTGCATCTACAGGGTCCACCTGTGGGGTCTAGCAAATGATGATGTGGGGTTATTAGTGAAAAGCGACTCAACCTAAAAAATTAGTCTGGGCCGTCATTTAGCATCATTTTGCGTCATTGCGTTTTGAGAGTCATAATGTGTTATTTTTCCGTTGTCGGAGCTGTGTGAGGGCTTTTTTTTTGGAGAACGAGCTGTAATTTTTATTGGTTCCATTTTGGGGTATGTGCGATTTTTTTTTTTTATCGCTATTTATTACATTTTTGGGGAAATGAGGAAACCAAAAAACAGCAATTCTAGCACTGTCTTGTTTCTTATTTTTTACAGTGTTCACCGTGCAGTACAAACAACTTGTTAACTTTATTCTATGGGTCGATACGATTGCAGCGATACCAAATTTATATAGTTTTTTTTACGTTTTACTACTTTCCCACAATAAAAATATTTTTTCACATGTTTTAATGTCGCCATTTTCTGACAGCCATAACTTTTTTATTTTCCAGTTGATATCACTGTGGGAGGGCTTTTTTTTGCGTGACAAACTGTAGCTTTTGTGGGTACCATTTTGGGGTACTTTTTGATCACTTTTTATTACATTTTTTCTGAGACAAGGTGACCAAAAAAAAGAAATTCTGTCATTGTTTTTTATACAATTTTTTTACAATGTTCACCGTGCGGTAAAAATAACTTGATATTTTTATAGTTCAGGCCGTTCTGAACGCGACGATACCTATTATGTATATTTTTAAAAAATAGTTTTGTTTTTTTTTCTAATTATAAAGGACTTGATCAGGGAAACAGGGTGATTAGTGTTTTTATTACTTAAAACTTTTATTCATTTATTTTTCTTAAACATCTATTTTTACTTTTTTCACTTTTTTTTTTACACTTACCTGGGGACTTGAAGATCTGATCTTCTGATCCCCAGTACAATACACTGCACTACTTATGAAGTGCAGTGTATTGTAACTGTCATTTTACAACTGACAGTTAAGCCCCAACCCTCTGTCAACCACTTCAATGCGGTGGACGCCATTGACCGCCGCATTGAAGGGGTTAAATGGCGTGAATCGGCGGTAACTGCCATCACCACCATTGCAGCGGGATGTCAGCTGTATAATACAGCTGACACCCGCTGAAGATGAAGCGTGCACAGCTCCTGTGCCCGCTTCATCTTGATGACGGGTCTGGTGCGTTGGATTGCGGGAAGCTGCTTGTTATGCCGACATACCAGCCCCGTAATTTTTCGGGAAGGGGTTAAAAACAAAATTCTGCGGCTTAATGTTGCTTTAGAGCCTATGGTAAAAATTAGAAAGACTACATATGCAGCATTTTGGTTTGTGATATTTTTGTAGCGTTTTTGGGGTCAGTGGCGTCTCTTTTAAAACACAGCATATTTTTCTCCATAGTTTTCTAAAACTTCAAAAATGGCAGGAAAAACTAATACTAAATAAGAAACGCAAGCAAAAATGCATGTTAAAATTCTGATTTTTCATGCAGCTTAAAATGCCAAACAAAGTTTTCTGCTGATCAAGAAAATGCCTATCTGGGACTGAAATACGAAAATAAAAACATTCCAATATACTGTACTTATCTAACCAATATCTTTCAGTCCAACGATCAGCACCCCTTCCTGCCACCAGTGTCAGCTAATCACTGCCCAACGCAGTCATCACACACAGCTGTAAACAATGAGGACAGAGAACTGAGAAGTATTTGTTAGGTAATAAATGTTTTAGTTTTAAAATGTTGCCACTAAACTAAGCGATTTTAAATCCATAAAAACCTCTTAAATCTCAAACATATGAGATAATTGTGGGCAAGTTCCATCAATGTCATTATGTCAATCTAAAATATTACCGAGTGGGGGGGGTTACCACCTAATTTCTTGCACATGGCCCTCCACCAAACTTGTTGATCTGTTTTGTTTTTTTTATTGGTAGTTATGCTAACCTGTTGGTGTTTTGCTAGGATCACAACATCCTGATGTGCGTATCTGTGAAAGAGAGACTGCAGCTTAGGATCTGTCCGGAGGCCACGGAGGCACCATTGATATGTCAAATGTTGTTACGGTAGAAAATGGTAACATTTTGGACCGGTTTTTCAAATATAAATCCCAAAGAAAAACATAGGGTCGAGGCAGACTGAATGTCTATACATTTATTAATAGTGTTGGTACAGCAACGCGTTTCAAAATCGTACCGATCTCTTTGTCAGGCTTAAAGACACATATATTACAAAAATAACATCAGTGGTTTTATAGCTTAAAAAGTCTGCCAAGTTGGAATTTTCATTGAGGTCATGGGTCAGAAATTATGCCCTTAGATGCAGTTAAATGGCTTGATGTACTTGCAGGTACTTGCTTATAGCTAAAGACATAAAGTTAGTTTTAAATTAATAAAACCATGTATGTGATAAGACAAAGGAGATTCAATTTATAAATATTTCTTAAAATAATTAAAACAAATTATTATATGAAGTTCATCATCAAATTAAAGGCACGGCAATGGGGACACGAGTGGCCCGGAGCTATGCCAATATATTTATGGGTGATATCTAGGAAAATTATATTTGGAATCAACCCTGGGCCAAATCACAAATAGTAATGTACAAAAGATATATTGACAACCTCTTTTTCTATGGTAGGGAAATATTGAGGAAGCATGCCACTTCTGTCACTCTTTTAACAACAACACCTGCGGTCTCACATTTACCAGTACCCTCAATGACACAAAAATCTAATTTTCAGATTTAATCATATAACATAATAACTGTAGTTTTACAACAAAAATATTCTTCAAAAAATTAGACACCAATAGTTATTTAGAATACTCCAGCGGCCATTTTTCTAAATGGATCAGCAGCATTCCCTTCAGTCAATACAAAAGGATAAGAAAAAATTGTATCCTTGACAATGGTTTCTTCAGCCAATCTAAAATATTGAACAATCGCTTTAGAGAAAAGGGTTACCCGAAACACCTATTAACCCAAGCTTTCAAGAAAACATCCACATTATCACAAGAAGAGTGCCTAATTCTGAAAAAAAATAATTAAAACAGCAACAAAAGAACACTGCAACCCCTCACCATAACCTCAATTTTATCACTACAAATAACATGGCTCAAAAAAAATATCTGTGAGTCTCATTAAACACTGGCTCGATCCCCATTTGAAACCCTTTTTACCAACCAAACCCACAATAAAATTCCGACGTGCCCCGACCCTAAAGAACATGTTAGCCCCCAGCAAAATCCACCATTGGAATAAAGCCAAAATGCCTACCAATTCTACAGCACCCACAGAGAGCTACAAATGTAACACAAAGAGGTGCTTGTGTCACAAGAATATAACTCACAAATAGACCACTTTCAAATTAGCACACTCAGGTGATATTTTTAACAGAAAATGCCACCTCAACTGCAAGTCCAGCTCTGTAATCTATTTGATAAACTAAACTTGCAATACACAATATGTTGGCAGAACAATAAAAAACCTCCTCTGCCAACTAAATAAATAGAGAACAAACTGCAAACAATTTCATGCAACATAGCATATCTATTGTATTTTGCAACATAAAGGAAACTTTAAATGCTATTCAATCATGCCTATTGATTATCTAGATCCATCACTAAATAACAGTTATGAAAATATGCAGAAGAGAAGTATATTGGATATACAAATTGAATACACTGGTACCTAACGGCTTCAATGAGATCACAGAGACTATCATCTGAAAGCACTGACACCGTCCCAAATGATAAAACATTGCTAACCTTTTCTGGACACTTACAAAGGGCTTGAAGTTTACTTCCAGTGTTATTTTTAGTTTTCATTATTATTATTTATCCTTCTTCATCATCATCTTTACACGAGAATATTATACCCCAACATTCTTTTATTTTAGTCAGAAAATACACAGGGATCTTCTAGCTACCATGTTACAACCTGTAATAAAACATCAGAGCTGTTAAAGTTACCAAACCACCCCCCCCTCTTCTCTTTGTACATTACCCTTGGCCAAATCCATTAACGTCCACTGGCTTCATATGACACCTCGGTAACCATATGTGTTGTCTAGTTTTCACAACCCCTGTAGGTCCTTTCAGGACTTCATAGTTCTCTTCTGTTGTTTTCCAATGTGTCCTCTGTCACCGTCCAATAAAAATCCGCTCGTGACTATAACTATTAACTATATCATCCAGCCCTCGACTCTCTTTGGTCCACTCAGGCTTCCATAGCCCCTCCAGCATTGCCATAACATCATTGGACCCTGTCAACTCACTATACAACCTCATACGTCACCAGGCTTCCGTAGCTCCTCCACCATAAGAATCACATCATGGGATAATGTCAACAATTTTACAGCTCCGTATGTCTTCACAGCAACCACTTATGCTGTATAATCCTTACACCTCTGTTTTGCTTTCCCCAGGACACCATTTATATATATTTCTGAAGTTGTCTTCCAATAGGGCATCCGTACGTTACTATATCCACCAGTAACGCTACCCGACCTTCGTTCCTTTCTGGTCCATCTAGGCTTCCGCAATTCTTCCACCGTAACTATAACAACCAATACTCCCAGCATATCCGCAAATTAATAATGTGAATAACCTACAGCACTAGAATAGTATCGCACCACATTATCATAATGTCACTGATTTAAAACAATCTGCTTTCATCTGACTCGTCTGCATAGCTATGCTTGAATTGAAATGCTTGCGATCACCTAGCAGAATAATGGATACATTACAATATGTAATCATTTCTTACAATTATTTTAATAAATATTAATAAACTGAATCCCATTTTTCCCATCACATACATGGTTTTACTCATTTAATACAAACTTTTATGTCTTTAGCTATAAACAAGGACCTCTGAGTAGGTCGTACCATTCAGCTGTATCTAAGGGCTTCATTTCCGACCCATGACCCCAATGAAAATTCCACCTTGGCGGGTTTTTTTAAGCTATAAAGCCACTGATATTATTCTTGTAATATATGTGTTTTTAAGCCTGACGAAGGCATCGGTCCAATCTCGAAACGTGTTGCTGTACCAACACTATCAATAAATGTATAGACATTCAGTCTGCCTCAAAATTCCCAAAAATATACCTGATGTATAAATAACATCAATACACAATAAAGTAAGCAAATGTATAAACATTTATTATCCCATTTAGGGAGAAATTACCCACAGAATACATACGGTTAAAACACAATTAATTAAAAACACCTCGGATTGGAATGTCCACCATAATCCATAATAATGACCATGTGACAACATGCAAATGGTTACAAAGTAATGTATAGTATAACCTAAAGATCAGGAATCTAGAATCTGATCAACTAGATATAACATAAGTACATAGCATGACACATAAAGATATTAAGTATAGTAAATCACATAAATACCTATAGTGTTTTTAAATAGTATATTTACCTATGGTGGACATGATGACAGATACCCGATCCGAGGATCACCTCGACGCACGTTTCGCTTCCTTCGTCAGGAGGTGACTTATGCTAGTTGTTTCTCCCCTTAAATACAGACCCAAATGGGATGATGTTAACTGGCGCATGACAGATCACGCCCATCTCCATACGTCAGACCGTCCACGTCACGGCCGGAAGTTGTACCAGAGCCAAGACTCGTTCTCAAACCTTCAGTTGACAACTTACGGTCCGATGTAAAAGAGATCACGTGACCCGTACGCGCACTCATCATGTACCAAGTAAGTGAAACAAAAAGTATCTGTAAAGGATCTGCCAGGCACAGCTTCGGGGTTAACTCCCATAATTAATCAGTCAGCACCTGAATCTACATCCCTGAGACTGACTCCAGCTTCCACCACTCAGGCTGGCAGGCTTAGGAGTGGGAGAGCCTATCGCAACCTGGCCAGACTCAGCTAGCTCCCGCCCTCGGTCTATTTAAGCCTGCCCTTCCTGTCCCTCGGTGCTTGTGATTCTTTTCGTGTGGTTTCCTGGTACAGCTACAGCTCCTTCTATTTTGATCCTGCTCCATACAGACCCTGGCTTACTGACTACTCTTCTGCTCTTCGTTTGGTACCTCGCACACTCCTGGCTTGACTCGGCTCGTTCACCACTCTGGTTGCTCACGGTGTTGCCGTGGGCAACTGCCCCTTTCCCTTGCTTGTATTCCCTTGTATGTTTGTCGTGTTTGTCGTGCACTTACTGAGCGCAGGGACCGCCGCCCAGTTGTACCCCGTCGCCTAGGGCGGGTCGTTGCAAGTAGGCAGGGACAGAGTGGCGGGTAGACTAGGGCTCACTTGTCCGTTTCCCTACCCCCCGTCATTACATAATCACAAGCCCATACCTAGTCTACCCTGGTCCCTGACACCACTATGGACCCCCGTGAGACCCTGGCTCAGCAAATGCAGGGTCTCTCCCTACAGGTCCAGGCCCTGGCTCAGAGGGTCAACCAGCCTGATGCTACCTTGGTAGTTCCCCTCACCTCACCTCTTGAACCCCACCTCAAGTTGCCCGACCGGTTCTCAGGGGACCGGAGGGATTTTCTCTCCTTTCGGGAGAGTTGTAGGCTTTACTTTCGTTTAAAGCCTCATTCCTCAGGTTCTGAGAGCCAGCGGGTGGGTATAATTATGTCCCGGCTCCAGGAAGGGCCCCAAGAGTAGGCCTTCTCCTTGGCTCCTGACGCCCCTGAACTTTCCTCCGTTGATTGTTTCTTTTCTGCTCTCGGACTTATTTATGACGAGACTGACAGGACTGCCTTTGCCGAGAGTCAGCTGGTGACCTTACGTCAGGGTAAGAGACCTGTTGAGGAGTATTGTTCTGACTTTAGGAAGTGGTGCGTAGCTTCTCGGTGGAATGACCCTGCCTTAAGGTGCCAGTTTAGGTTGGGTCTGTCGAATGCCCTGAAAGACCTGCTAGTTAGCTATCCCTCTTCTGACTCCCTAGACCAGGTTATGGCTTTAGCGGTACGACTTGACCGACGTCTCAGGGAACGACAACGTGAACGTTTATGTGTTTTCTCCTCCGACTCCCCCATGATGCCTCCCGAAGTTCCGTTGCTTCGTTCCTCCCCGAAAGACTCAGAGATACCTATGCAACTCGGGGCCTCTGTGTCCCCCCAACAACGTAGAGAATTCCGCAGGAAGAATGGTCTCTGCTTCTACTGTGGGGATGACAAGCATCAAGTAAACAACTGTCCTAAGCGTAAGAATGCAGCCAGAGAACTTCCGCGCCTAAGTGATCATCGGGGAGGTCACTTGGGCGCACAGGTATTTCCCGTAAATAAGAAACGTACTAAGATCTTGCTTCCCTTTCAGGTCTCTTTTGGTGGTAGGTCTGCTACCGGCAGTGCCTTCGTGGATTCAGGGTCCTCTACTAATATCATGTCTGTGGAATTTGCTATGTCTCTTGCTATGCCTCTGATTGATTTGCCTAAACCTGTCCCGGTAGTGGGTATCGACTCCACTCCTCTTGCTAATGGTTATTTTACACAGCATACCCCTGTTTTTGAACTCCTTGTTGGCTCCATGCATTTGGAGCAATGCTCTGTACTGTTGATGCAGGGATTATCGTACGATTTGGTTCTAGGCCTTCCCTGGTTGCAGTTGCATAATCCCACGTTTGACTGGAATACTGGGGAGCTAACCAAATGGGGTAATGAATGTTTTACGTCATGTTTTTCTGTTAATTCTATTTCTCCCCCTGAGGAGGCGAACACGCTACCCGAGTTTGTTCAGGACTTCGCTGATGTTTTCTCTAAGGAGGCCTCCGAAGTGTTACCTCCTCATAGAGAATACGATTGCGCTATCGAATTGGTACCAGGAGCTAAGCTTTCTAAGGGTAGGATATTTAATCTTTCTTGTCCCGAACGTGAAGCCATGAGAGAGTATATCCAGGAATTCCTGGCCAAGGGTTACATTCGTCCCTCTACTTCTCCGGTAGGTGCTGGCTTCTTCTTCGTAGGGAAGAAGGATGGTGGTCTTAGGCAATGCATTAACTACCGTAGCCTGAATAAGGTCACGGTAAGAAACCAGTATCCCCTTCCTTTGATTCCTGATCTCTTCAATCAGGTTCAGGGGGCCCAATGGTTCTCTAAGTTGGACCTACGGGGGGCGTATAACCTTATCCGCATCAAAGAGGGGGATGAGTGGAAGACTGCGTTTAACACGCCCGAAGGCCATTTCGAATACCTCGTCATGCCCTTTGGGTTGTGTAATGCCCCTGCGGTCTTCCAGAATTTCATAAATGAGATTTTGAGAAATTACCTGGGGATATTTCTTGTAGTGTACCTTGATGACATACTGGTCTTTTCCAAGGACTGGTGCTCCCACATTGAGCATGTCAGGAAGGTGCTCCAGGTCCTTCGGGAAAACAAACTGTTTGCCAAAACCGAAAAATGTGTGTTTGGGGTACAGGAAATACCATTTTTGGGTCAAATCCTCACTCCTCATGAATTCCGCATGGACCCCGCCAAGGTTCAGGCTGTGGCGGAATGGGTCCAACCTGCCTCCCTGAAGGCGTTACAGTGTTTTTTGGGGTTCGCTAATTATTACAGGAGATTTATTGCTAACTTCTCGGTCATCGCTAAGCCTCTTACGGACCTCACTCGCAAAGGAGCTGATCTCCTCCACTGGCCTCCTGAGGCTGTCCAGGCTTTTGAGGTCCTTAAGAAGTGCTTTATCTCGGCCCCGGTGCTGGTTCAGCCCAACCAAATGGAGCCATTTATCGTGGAAGTTGACGCATCTGAGGTGGGAGTGGGGGCTGTCTTGTCCCAGGGTACCAGGTCCCTCACCCATCTCCGCCCCTGTGCCTACTTCTCCAGGAAGTTTTCGCCAACTGAGAGTAACTATGATATTGGCAACCGCGAACTCTTAGCCATTAAATGGGCATTTGAAGAGTGGCGCCACTTCCTGGAGGGGGCTAGGCACCAGGTAACGGTCCTTACCGACCACAAGCATCTGGTTTTCCTAGAATCTGCCCGGAGGCTAAACCCGAGACAAGCTCGATGGGCGTTATTTTTTACCAGATTCAATTTTTTGGTTAACTATAGGGCTGGGTCTAAAAATATTAAGGCTGATGCACTGTCGCGTAGCTTCATGGCCAGCCCTCCTTCGGAGGAAGATCCTGCTTGTATTTTGCCTCCAGGTATAATCATTTCCTCGATCGATTCTGATTTAGTCTCTGAAATTGCTGCTGATCAAGGTTCAGCTCCCGGGAACCTTCCTGAGAACAAGCTGTTTGTTCCCCTGCAATTCCGGCTAAGGGTACTTAGGGAAAATCATGACTCCGCACTATCTGGTCATCCAGGCATCCTGGGTACCAAACACCTTATTACTAGAAACTATTGGTGGCCTGGGTTGCCTAAAGACGTTAAGGCCTACGTCGCCGCTTGTGAGGTTTGTGCTAGGTCCAAGACTCCCAGGTCCCGACCAGCGGGCTTACTGCGTTCGTTGCCCATTCCCCAGAGACCTTGGACATATATCTCCATGGATTTTATCACCGATTTGCCTCCATCCCAAGGCAAGTCGGTGGTGTGGGTGGTAGTAGACCACTTCAGTAAGATGTGCCACTTTGTGCCCCTCAAGAAACTACCCAACGCCAAGACGTTGGCTACCTTGTTTGTCAAACACATCCTGCGTCTCCATGGGGTCCCTGTCAATATTGTTTCGGACAGAGGGGTACAATTTGTTTCATTGTTTTGGAGACCCTTCTGTATGAAGTTGGAGATTGATCTGTCCTTCTCCTCTGCCTTCCATCCTGAAACCAATGGCCAAACTGAGAGGACTAATCAATCTCTAGAACAATATTTAAGGTGTTTTGTCTCGGACTGTCAATATGATTGGGTCTCATTCATTCCCCTCGCCAAATTTTCCCTTAATAACCGAGTCAGTAACTCGTCAGGGGTCTCCCCCTTTTTCTGTAATTTTGGGTTTAATCCACCTTTCTCCTCCGTTTCACCTGGTAGTTCCAACAATCCCGAGGTAGAGGTCGTTCATCGGGAACTGTGCACAGTCTGGGCCCAGGTTCAGAAGAACCTAGAGGCGTCCCAGAGCGTACAAAAAACTCAGGCTGATAGAAAACGTTCTGCTAACCCCCTGTTTATGGTCGGGGATCTGGTGTGGTTGTCGTCTAGGAACTTGCGTCTCAAGGTTCCGTCCAAGAAGTTTGCTCCCCGGTTTATTGGGCCGTATAAGGTCATTGAGGTCCTCAATCCTGTCTCCTTCCGGCTGGAGTTACCCCCGTCTTTTCGTATACACGACGTGTTTCATGCCTCTCTCCTTAAACGCTGCTCCCCGTCCTTGGCTCCCTCGAGGAGACCTCCTGTTCCCGTCCTCAGACCTGAGGGGGTGGAATTCAAGGTGGCCAAGATTGTGGACAGCAAGATGGTCCAAGGCTCCCTCCAGTACCTGGTCCATTGGAGAGGATACGGGCCCGAGGAGAGGACTTGGGTACCCGCCCGGGATGTTCACGCTGGGGTATTGGTCAGGAGGTTCCACCTGCGTTTCCCCAGTAAGCCAGGTCCACTTAGAAAGGGTCCGGTGGCCCCTCATAAAAGTGGGGGTACTGTAAAGGATCTGCCAGGCACAGCTTCGGGGTTAACTCCCATAATTAATCAGTCAGCACCTGAATCTACATCCCTGAGACTGACTCCAGCTTCCACCACTCAGGCTGGCAGGCTTAGGAGTGGGAGAGCCTATCGCAACCTGGCCAGACTCAGCTAGCTCCCGCCCTCGGTCTATTTAAGCCTGCCCTTCCTGTCCCTCGGTGCTTGTGATTCTTTTCGTGTGGTTTCCTGGTACAGCTACAGCTCCTTCTATTTTGATCCTGCTCCATACAGACCCTGACTTACTGACTACTCTTCTGCTCTTCGTTTGGTACCTCGCACACTCCTGGCTTGACTCGGCTCGTTCACCACTCTGGTTGCTCATGGTGTTGCCGTGGGCAACTGCCCCTTTCCCTTGCTTGTATTCCCTTGTATGTTTGTCGTGTTTGTCGTGCTTTTACTGAGCGCAGGGACCGCCACCCAGTTGTACCCCGTCGCCTAGGGCGGGTCGTTGCAAGTAGGCAGGGACAGAGTGGCGGGTAGACTAGGGCTCACTTGTCCGTTTCCCTACCCCCCGTCATTACAGTATCACTCGGTATAGGGAAAATGTCATAACTAATATCAGTCATAAAGAGCCAGTAGCTAGTTTAGATGAATGAAGAATGTATTTACATATCATTATACTTATATGTGCAAACCATGCTTATAAATAAATAAATATCAAATCCATGATTACGGCCATAATACAATATATATAATCATTGGCACAATATATCCAAATTTACATATGTCCCCACAAATAGTCAGCCAAACCAACACAATAGTACTATAACATATACATTATATTATATTATTCCCTATATAGGTGTGTCAAATTAATAAATAATATATAATACATAATGTGTATAATAATTACCCCCAATTAATTAATTAAATAAATAAATAAGAGGACCGTAGAAAGCCGGGCCATACCCCACCCTCTGTAATATATATGATTTAAATATAAAGTGCAAAAAATATAAATAATTGGATTCGTGGATGACCACACCAATCAGAAGACCGACCCGGGGCCAAAAGCCCACGGGGCACAAAAAAGTGTCCAGCAAGATAGGCACCCAAAGGTACGGGCTCCAATCAGCGTGAGCATCACGGATCCAAATATTGTGAAAAATGATATATTATATATAATGTGTAATCATAATATATATAAAAATATATATATATAAAATATAATAATATAGTGTTCCTATACATAAAATAATATATGATATGTAACATAATGTAATAATTTATCCATAAATGAATATCAAAAAAGTGTTGGATAATGAATTTATAAAAATTAAAGTATATTTATATATAAAGAATATATACTCGGAATGTGTACAGGACCAACTATATGAACAGACACAAAATATATTGCATATATAGCAGTAAATAACACATAGGCCATAATCATGCATACAGTAAGGACTGTTTATATATTACGTAAAATTTCAGATACCTATAACTGTGACAACATTCACAATACGTATATATCGATATTAGTATTAAAGGTTAAAAATACACATACATCGTTCCATATATATACAGGATTAAACAAAAATGTTTTCATTCTCTGAATCTTCATATAATCCTGCATGTTTTGTCATTAGCTCTCTTCAATATGACCTCAATCTTTTCAATACTCACATTATAATACGGTTCAATATCTTGACACTAGCAAAAAAAATAAAATAAGTAGCATTAGTCATAAACCAATGATTATAAAAAGGATGCAAAACTTTGTGATTCATTCAAGCCCCTTGAGGACAAAGTATCTAACGTAATAATCCATCTCATTTTCTTTCTTAGAAGGTTTTTTGTAGTGTCTCCCCTACGGTTTCCAACATAGATACGATCAATTCCCTTTACTTTAAGCAGTCTCCAATTACTGCCATGACATTCCTTGAAATGTCTTGCCAGAGTTTTGCTTCTATCACCAAATGGTATCTCCTCATCTCCGTTATGTTTATGCTGAAAACCCTTAATGTCCCTGATGTGCTCCATTATACGTACTTTCAATTCCCTTGAAGTCATCCCGATAGAGATCTTTTTACAGGGACATTGTGCATAATAGATAACATTTCTTGTATTACAATTTACAAAATGCACAATTTTGTACGTCTTGGCACAATCCGAGCCAGAAAATACATCAGTTCTCTCCATTACCGGACAAGCTCCACATTTTCCATATGACACGTTTCCCCATTTAGGCCCTCTTGATCCAAATAGATATTGATTGGATATAGAGGGAACATAATGACTGCGAACAAGCATATCACGGAGATTGGGGCTCCGACGTGGTGTCATGGCTGGAAAAGGAGTGAGTATTCTAGATAAACGTTTGTCCGTTTTCAAAATGGACCAATGTATATTAAAGATCCCACGCATAATATTCCACTGCTTATTATACCATGATATAAATCTTACCACGTTTTTGTCTGAACATTGTCTTCCTTGAAGTTTAAGCAGATCAGTTCTAGATTTGGTTTTGGCATACTCATATTCACGTATAACTTCCGTTTCTTCATAGCCTCTATTGAGGAATCTTCTCATCAGATCCTTGGATCGATGTTCAAAACCATCCTCAGTTGAGCAAATCCTTCTAGCCCGGAGGAATTGCCCCCTTGGGATGGCCCTAATAACATGTCTAGGGTGGGAGGAGTCATCCATTAGGTAAAAATTAACAGAAGTGGTCTTTCGAAAAATATTGGTATTAAGCTTACCATCAGCCTCAACCACTATTTTTAGATCCAAGAAATCAATTTCGGTTTTACTATATTTACTCGCAAGTTTGATGCCCGTATTCAATTGATTCAAAAACAAGTTGAGTTCATCCTCCGTGCCCTGCCAAATGAACAAAACGTCATCAATAAAACGCCTCCATGATACCACATGCCTATCATCACAGTAATTGCCGTGTGTTATTAGAGATCTTTCCCAAAATCCCATAAATAAGTTTACATAGGATGGGGCACAAGTTTCCCCCATCGCAGTACCTCGATTTTGCAAATTGTATTTGTCTTTAAAAATAAAAAAATTATGTCTCAACACAAAATCCAAAAGTTCCAAGATGAGTTCGACCATTTCAGTAGCCATATTCCCTGTCTGCAGAAAAAAATCTACAAGCACATAGACCATGATCATGATGGATTGATGTATACAAGGATTCTACATCACTTGTAACTAGATACATATCAGATTCCAATCTTAGACCTTCAAGTGATATAAGAATATCAGTGGAATCACGGATATATGATGGAAGGGTTTCCACATGAGGTCTAAGATAGAAATCAATGAATCTACATGTCATTTCACAAATCCCACCGATTCCCAAAATAATCGGTCTCCCAGGAGGGCATTTGATATTTTTATGCACCTTGGGTAAAAAATATAACGTGGGCACTTTGGGTTCTTTAACCATTAAACTCTCATGAACCTCCCGTGTAATAATGCCCCTATCTACTGCTGTCCGTAAAATGGTATCTAGTTTGGAACTAAACAAACTCATGGGATTTTGCCCTAAAACCCTATAGGTTTCCCTATCATTAAGTTGTCTCCCTGCTTCACGTTCGTACATATCGCAAGGCCATACCACGACATTTCCACCCTTGTCCGCGGGTTTAAATATAACATTTTTCATTTGTTTTAATTCCTTCAAAGCCAACCTCTCACAGGGATTCAAATTGTCACTAGAGTTGTTAGAAATTCTTCTCAAATCCTCAGTGACCAATTTGACAAAGATATCCACCTGCGGGCAAAGGGAAAAGGATGGAAATGTCGTGGATTTTTTGCGAGTGCATGAGGGAAATTTAGCTGTACTTATATCACCTTCAAAATTTTCGGCCCGCAATTCCTCTAGTGCTTTAAGAGTTTCTCTTTCAGCATCACTACAAGGTACGAACTCATCTGGATTGGTAAAATAACGTTTCAGCATCAACTTGCGAGCTTCAAAGAGGTCAAAGTTCGCAGAGGAGGAAAAGGTTAAACCCTTACCCAAAACCGAAGTCTGTGCACCGGAGAGGTCAATGTCAGATAAATTAATTACATTTAATGCTTCATTATTTTCATCTGACTCTCCCTGATGCCTCCATAATTTTTCCTTTTTGGGTAATTCCAAGTATGCATCCGAGATCGGTCTGATTCCTCTTGATTTGTTATGGGTATACGTTTGTCTAAAAAACGTTCCCCTGGGTTGCTTCTGGTAGATGACACAGAAGATGATCACGATGAGGACAAAGGTCTTCCTGATCTTTGCCATCTGTATGCACTATTAGACTGATAGTCTGCAAGATCTCTTTTAAATTTCAGTCTGCCTCAACCCTATGTTTTTCTTTGGGATGTATGAAAAACCGCTCCGAAAGTTTTACAATTTTCTACCACAACAAGGGACAGCGCTGGGAAAGATAATCTGACTTTTTTTTCTATCTGCTACGTTTTTTCATCCTGGCATTCCCAGATTTATAAAAAATTTAATTTGGCATCTACAGAGCTGTACTTACCGTTTTGGGGTACCTTTAAGTTAATGTTTTATCTTGCTGAGTTTAATATTCAGGGGGAAAAAAATGCTTATAAAATTTTCTTTATGAAGTTCTTTGCTTACCTATAATAAGTACATATATATGTATAGTAGATGCTGTTATGTTAATGTTAACTGGAGTATTTTAATTGATATGGTTTCTAATATTTAAAATATATTTAATTTTAAAAAATGCTGTTTTGGGTAATTTTTTCAACTATTATTATTATTATTATTATTTTTAACTATACTGTCTGTACAGTAGTTATTTATTTTATTTATTTTTGTCCCATGAGTAGACTTTAAGGTATGTTCCTACACACGGCTTAGACTGCGATTTTCTGAAACAGAAAATATGCAGCGGAATCTCAAAAAAACGCTGGTAAATCTGTCGCAGAAATCGCACTAAATAGTGCGTTTTTGCTGCACATATTGCTGCTGAAAGACTACATTTTTCTGCAACGGTTTTACCTGTGGATTTATTGTCAAGCATTGATTATAGCAAACTCTATGTACACTTGCGGATTTCAAGCGGTTTTTACTGCACTTTCCGCACAACAAATTCCGCAGCGTTTTTGTTACGTGGGAACTCGGCCTAACTTTTCTTTTTTACTAACAATATACATGTGTACAGTTATGTATGCCAGTATATTGTGTCTTTGCATTAAAATATGCACAGGCATTTACAAGAGATGAACCTTAGAACCTTTGTTGGGTCTTGGGCTGGCTTTATATTTACATATGCCTTGTTGTTGTTGTTGTTGTTGTTGTTGTTGTTGTTGTTGTTGTGTTACATATGCCTTGTTGTTGTTGTTGTTGTTGTTGTTGTTGTTGTTTTATAAAAATAACTTTTGATACAGAGTTTCTAATGAAAACTATTGAACATGACCCTTCTGACTGATTAGGTTATTTTTATAGATTATTATGTTATATTGGAAAAACAGGTCTGTCACTGAAATAGCAAAGGACAATTCCTGGTTCATGATAAAAGGTAAGCGGATCAAACAAAGCAATGTCATTTAACTTCAGTCAATTGAATTCTAAATGATATATTTCTGTTGGTTTGCTCAGTACAGTCATATTTTTCACATTTATGTTTAGAATAGCAAAAAACACTAGGTCTCTGCTAAGTAATGCAAAACATGCCATTTTATGTTAGTAATACATTTATTTGAATAATTACCACATAACAGGTGTTAATCTTTCAAGTAAGCATAAGATAATTGCATAAATTTGCATAAAACAGTTTTATCCTGAAAATGCGCTCATGTAGTTATAAATTTGATATTTAGATGAAATTACTTACAATAGTATGATTTTTTTAATACTAATAGATATTAAAAAAAATATATAGATAGTAGTGTCTATTTCTGTCTATCTATCTGTGAAAGAAATTAACTAACTCCACCATTAAGTCTTATTATTCTATACTCCATTTTAACTTCAATATAAAATCGATGCTTAGAGAAATATTTTTCTGCTGTGTGTAAGAAAACTTTGCTGAATAACCCAAAAATTACTCAACAAGAAGACAAAAAAAAAAAGGCAGGGTTTCTCGGCCCACAGCCACAGCAAAAACAATTTCCACGGCTGCAGTAAAAACAATTCACCACAACTGTGGCTATTCACACGACTGATATTCTGACAGCCCGTTTTACGGGGCCATCAAAAAATGGAACAAGCCCCATTTTAGGCTGTTCTCATTGCCACATGACTCCCATAGATTTCTATGGGGCCATGTGCAACACTGCCGTCACTTTGATGTGATCCGAGTGACGGCTGTGCTTTCTGCTGCTCGCTCTCTCCTTCTCTTCACAGCACAAAGTGTATGTGAGGAGGAGATTATTTGCCAGATGCTCTATCAAGGAGCGGAGCCCCTGTCTAAGAGTGGAATCCCCCAGAGCAATTTCAACGCTCTGGGCGGGGATTCCTCTCCAAGAGAAGCTCCTGACATTACTATCCATTTAAGGACAGGGACATCAAGGGCTCCTCCTGAAGCGGAATCCCCGGCCAGAGCATTACCGACGCTCTGGCCAGGGATTCCGCTTCAGGAGAAGCCCCTGACATCACTTTCGATATATGGACAGTGACATCAGGGGCTCCTCTTGAAGCGGAATCCCGTGAGGGGGTGTAGCGCTATCTACAATGCGGCGGTGTGTGGCACTATCTAAAAGGGTGTGGTGTGTGGCACTACCTAAAGGGGGCTGTGTGGCACTACCTACAGGGGACTGTGTGGCACTATCTTCAAGGCCAAGTGATAAATATTCAAGAAAACAGCAGCGCAGCCATAAAAATTTCACCAGCGGGAAAGGACAACTCCCCAATCATGGGTGGTGCACGCAGCAAAGAATCCCAGGTCCAAGGGAAACAATCAATATGCAAATCAAAGAAAGGAACTGCAACACTCGAGATAATCCAATGAAGTGTATTTAATTTATTCACCAAGCATAAAAACACTTGCAAGTGTTTTTATGCTTGGTGAATAAATCAAATACGCTTCATTGGATTAACTCGAGTGCTGCAGTTCCTTTCTTCGATTTCATATCTTCTGTGCGCACTGTGGCACTATCTACTGAGGGCATCAACATCTACCATTGCTGTCTGAATTGCAGAGAAATCAGCTAAAGCTGCAGTACACGGTACAATGGTTGTGATGACATGGTAGCAAGTAAAAAAAAAAATAGCACTGAAAGAGCCAGAAATCAATGCAAATAAGCTGAGGGATCAGATAAAGCTCTCTATACTCTGAAAGCAAGAGAAAATGGTGACTTGCCGATCGTGTCACCTTCCTGTGAGTGTTTTAAGTGGGTTGGGAGCAAAAAAAATTGGCAAATGAAATTTATTCATTTTTAAAAAGGACAGTGAAAAACAGATGCAAAACAGGTCACAAATGGCCGTTAAAAATGGAAACACGGCCCAGAACGGAAACGGAACAGATGCAAAACAGATGCAATATGGCGGAGAAAAAAGTCCAGAATGGCAGTTTTTGTCGGCCGACACCTAGACCGAAAATCTGCTCAAGATCACGTGCCATACATCCAGCACGTGAACTTGGCTACACTGATGTCATGTACATGGGCAGGCTCAAGCTGTGTTTCTCATAGTGCATAGATGGTACTTACACTATGCACCTGAACTGTGAGAAAAATCATCTGAGCTGGGCCATGTACGTGAATACACCACATAACCTGGGTCTTCTACGTGACAACAATGTCACCTATATCATTAGTGAATGTGCCTGTGCAGAAAGCATGTACAAGGTGTAGTGGGTGGGTTATACACCTAGCTATGAGGTGTACTGGGTGGGTTATACACCTAGCTATGAGGTGTACTGGGCGGGTTATACACCTAGCTATGAGGAGTACTGGGCGGGTTATACTCCTAGCTATGAGGTGTACTGGGCAGGTTATACTCCTAGCTATGAGGTGTACTGGGTGGGTTATACACCTAGCTATGAGGTGTACTGGGTGGGTTATACTCCTAGCTATGAGGTGTACTGGGCGGGTTATACACCTAGCTATGAGGAGTACTGGGCGGGTTATACTCCTAGCTATGAGGTGTTCTGGGCGGGTTATACTCCTAGCTATGAGGTGTACTGGGCAGGTTATACTCCTAGCTATGAGGTGTACTGGTTGGGTTATACACCTAGCTATGAGGTGTACTGGGCGGGTTATACTCCTATGAGGTGTACTGGGCAGGTTATATTCATATCTTTGAGGTGTACTGTGTGGGTTATACTCCTAGCTATGAGGTGTACTGGGCAGGTTCTACTCCTAGGTACGACGTGCACTGGACGCGTACACCTCATAGCTATGAGATGTACAAGGCAGGCAATGTTTAGACATAGTAGGTGTACTTAGAAGCCCTAGCATGCTTCATAACCGGAGCTTCAGGAAGAAATCCAGTGGTGCGCACCAGGAAGATTGGGTGGCAAAAAATCGTCAAAAAATATCTAGTGTAATTTATCTTTATTTCACTACTACAAGGGATTTTATAGCTTGGTAATGATTTCTCAACTCCCAGAAACCCGTTTAAATAATAACTAAATATGAGGGCAACATAGATCGGACTATGTGTATATTATGACATGAGTTGCGGTTAAACGACCTGACAATAGTATTTAAAAACTATAATTTAATAATCTAAATCCACAGAAGGTCTGGGTATTGTGGACATGATGATATGGAAGATAAAATGCGCCCATATTACAGCTGTGTGAAAGGGACCTTAACAAGGCCTCACTTTTTAAGTGTGTGAGGCTTCAAGGCTACTTTGTAATGTCTCATAATTACTAACATTACTTCTATGGAGAAGAAACTGATACGTTATTTTATGTAAATAATACAATTAGCTGTATTTACTTTTTCAATTAAATATTGTGGTGTATTGTTCTTGTTCCTAAAGTAAATCCTTGTGCATATTATGTACTTAGCAAGGGTATTTATGTCATGTATTTTTCTTAGAAACACATGTACCCATTATTAAGTACAAAATACGTGACAATGCCTTACAAATTCAAAATGCATATGCCTTAGGCAATTACTTAACATGCAAATTCTCACATGAAGTGAATTCACAGCACTCATAAAATGTATTATGGAAACTTGGTAGCTGCTGAAATAAGAAATCATGTATAAAAATCCTACAGTGTTTTTAAATGTTCCGACATCATCGGAGTAGTTTGGTTGTCATCTTGCATCTAAAACCGAGGAAGTAATATCATGCCTAAAATATGACTCACATGCATTTCAGCATTGATAAATTACTGTCAAATATAAAATACTTATAAAATAAAATGTATGGGTAGTAAGTATTTAAAACAAATCTTAATTGTTGTAATTGCAGATTGGAAATTGAAAGTGTCCCTTCAGATAACTTACAAAACGGAAAAAACTGAATAGTGTGAAACCTCTTTGAGATGACCACTCAAAATTGCATTGAAAAATGGTGTTCTAGAGGAATGGTCCTCTCAAATAAGGTGGCCTGCATGCATAGCATATGTTAGAGCTGATAATCTGTCACAGAAAAGTGATCTGTATAAATCGTCTTTTTTTAAAAAGAAAGTTGGTCTTTTGAAGAGTTTTCATTGTAAATATGAACGAAACCTGTCAGCTTTGAGGTAATATTTGACTTTACCTGTGCAATGGTGAAATGGGGAGGCTGCTCTATAACAGTGATAACTATGGACCTGATTCACAAATGTTGTTCTTGGGATTTATCAATTTGTATGAAAATAGATGTGATATAAAATATTTGGAATACTCACCTGTGGTATAGGTATTATATTTAGTGTAGAGACCCATCTGAATAAGGTCCCCTTGTCATGATATGTGAGTTCACACAATATGATCAAAATATTAGCAAAAGACCTCACGCGTTGTAACATCCGTGGTCGCTGACCACGAACTCCTTCCATCCGGTCGACGCCCTTCTATCCAGAGATGTCTGCACATGCGGCCATCCTGTTCCACAGTAACCACCAGGGTGCGCTTGCGAGCTCGGTCCAGACAAGGAGCCAGGTCGCACACAGGTGGGAGATTGAGCTGATTGCTCCCAGAGCACCCAGGACTATAAGAAGTGCTGTGCCCCTCCCTATGATGCCTGAGCCTTGTTTTTGTTATCCTAGTATGTCTATGCAATTGGTCTCCTAAGTGTTTTCCAGTACCCAGTTTTCCCCGTTCCTGCAAACTGTATCCCGTGCTAACCTGGTTAAGTGATATGTTCAGCTACACCACGCCTGGCGCCTGCCTGCTGCCTAGTCCCAGCCAAGCCTGTCTTGCTACTGTCTGAGATACCACAGGTACACTATACAAACTACAGACTGTGACCTGTGTCCTGTTGGCCGACTGCCATACCGTCAAGGCGGTACGGCCCAGTGGGTCCACATACCGAACATGATACATGTAAAGTATAGGAAATATATCATTAATGCAAACAGTAGTGCCAATAACCCCACTACAAGAAATTGCAGCGCAGTCTACCCCCAGAAAGGGCAGAATTTGTATTTAAAGTGAATATCAACCTTTGATTTATTTTTTTTATCCAGTTTTAAAAATGTAGACTGGTTCATTTCTTTATATATCTTTATATTGGTTCCCTTTACATAGACATAGTGTTAAATGATAGCATTCTGGCTGCCTGCAGCTGCCACTAGGAGGAACTTAAAAGCTGCATATTGCTTTATTATTGAGTTCAATGGATACATTGTATGCAGTAAGCTCCTATGCTCCCCTAGTGGTTATTGAAGGCAGCCAGAACTTTATAATTTAACTCTATGGCTATAGGGGATTTGGAGCTCTGTATCAGTAAAAAAATGAGTTCGAACCCCAGTAAAGATCTATTATGAAACTAATCAAAACAAAATTTTGGACCTAAAAATGCAATGATGTTCAAAAAAGGTGGAAATTCACTTGAAGAAGTAGTTTCTAGACAGCACTTTTTAAATAATATTTAACCTGTCAGTTAACCTAAAATAGAGACCATATGCTAAACTTCCACATCTCGTAAATTAAATGTATCCAATCTAATAAAAAGGAAACGCCTCAAAGTGAACAAACCTTTAAAGGGGTTTTCCCATGAGTGACATTTATGACATATCCACACGATATCCAAAAAATACAATATTTGAAGCAGCACAAATCCCGTTATCAGGAGCGGTGTTACGCTGTAAAATCAGACATACCCAGTCTGACGTAATGTAATCTTCAGAAAAAGCGTGGTGAACAGCAGCACACGTCTCCCAAGTTTCAATCAATATGTTCTTTTATTGGTCAAACATCCAGTAAAAAAATGGCAACGTTTCGACCCGTGACAAGTGGAGGGTCTTTCTCAAGCTTGACCAGCACGCTGTTTACCACGCTTTTTCTGAAGATATCCACAGGATATGTCATAAATGTCAGATAGATGTGGGTCCCACCTCTTGGACCCGCACTTATCTGTAGAACAGGGCCCCTAAACCCAGTTCTACCTCTCTGTGTTCCGGCTGATTTCCGACCATGAAGGAGAAAACAGTGTAGCTCGCTGAGAACTGAATAGTACTTACGGAAACAGCGTAGCTTGCATGCTACGCTGCTTCCTTAACTGCCATTCACTACTATGGGAGTTACAGAAACAGCGTAGCTCAGTGAGTTATGCTGTTTCCGTAACTCCCAACCATGTAGTCAGGAAGTGGCCGGGAGTCAGTATGAGCACAAAAGGCTAGAACGGGGTTTAGGGGGCCCCGTTCTAGAGAAAGGTGCGTATTCCAGAGGTGGGACTCGTATCTATCTTACATTTATGACATATCCTGTGGATATGTCATAAATGTCCCTCGTGGGAAAACCCCTTTTAGGGTATGTGCACACACACTAATTACGTCCGTAATTGACGGACGTATTTCGGCCACAAGTACAGGACCGAACACAGTGCAGGGAGCCGGGCTCCTAGCATCATACTTATGTACGATGCTAGGAGTCCCTGCCTCTCTGCAGGACAACTGTCCCGTACTGTAATCGTGTTTTCAGTACGGGACAGTAGTTCCACGGAGAGGCAGGGACTCCTAGCATCGTACATAAGTATGATGCTAGGAGCCCGGCTCCCTGCACTGAGTTCGGTCCACTACTTGCGGCCGAAATACGTCCGTCAATTACGGACGTAATTAGTGTGTGTGCACATACCCTAACTTTTACATAAAAAAGACAGATAATAATCCTCCTTTCTCTTTAAATATGATATGCAAACTTGACTTTATGTGATTTTTCTTTGAACATTTTCCGGTACGCCCATGTCTCTGGAACACTGCTGTTAATGGGAATACTGCCAATGAAGAGTAAAGCTATGTGTGACGTTTTGTGAGTTTATAGGGAGGCACTTAGCTAATGGCTGGGCAAGACCTGTTTATTTTTAACATTAATGGTTTTAATTGCTTCAGTGCTACAATTGATAACCTGTTTCGTTTGACATAAAATGTAAATGATTAAATAATTTATAAACTACAAACCCATTTTTAATCAGATATTTTTCTTCTATGTTCATGTACTGTCTTTTTTTACAGCTACAAGCATAGATCAATAGGGAACGGCACTGAACGCTATCTAAATAAAGCCCTAGGAGCACGCTATTCGCTATAACCTAGTTTCAGAATTGTTTGGAAAAAGCATCTGTTCTCACCTTTTATTCAGGATCTGTGTTCAGGCTTGGTTCACACTGAGTGCCCTGAAGGCTCTTCTTCTGAACATTTTTAACCTTACAAACCACAATGTTCTCTAACTGTACCTTGTAAAAACTATGGGCTAATTGTTTCCGCTGTCACAGTATGGTTTCCATATTGTACCAGTTGATGTCTGTTGTCTCCATGACATATTTTCCCATCCTAAAAAAAAATGAGTCAGCCATATGTTAATTCATTAACTATCCCAACTTAGGTATGCTAGTAAGTGATATGTCATGTGAATAATAAAACATAAAAGATTTTTACATTTCAAGCCTGATAATCACTTCTATTCTAGGGGTATCATGAATGTAAAGGTATGGAGAAAATAGGGTATGTTCACACAGGGTGGATACACTGTGTAAAAGCAGACTGCGTATACACCCTGGGCGCCACAGGGAATTCCGTCCAAAAAACAGCACAAAATTGTGGTTCCATTTTTTGGCCGGAATGTCTACTGCAAAAGACTGCACATAAACGTTTGATAGCTAAGTAGCCATGGCGACATGTCCCTCTGACGTCCTGCAGCTTGGCCTCCTGGGATGATGTTTCATCCCATGTGACCACTGCAGCCTGTAAATGGCAGCAGCGATCACATGGGATGAATTGTTATTCCAGGAGATTGGCCTGGACAAAGAAGCACAAGATTCTGGGTAAGTATAAGAATTTATTTTTTTCTGAGTTGCATTTTTTGGGAGGGAATTGCAGCTTTTCCCCTGCAAAAATCGCAACATCTGCTATTTGTTGCGGGTTATACCTCCCTATTGAATTCTATGGGGAAAACTTGCAACAAAAAAGCAGTGATTACTAAAATACAATTGACATGATGCGGATTAAAAAAACGCACCGCATGTCAATTTCTGAGCGTTTTTTTCTGTTTATCACTTACACATCATGTGGATAAAGTTCAAATCTCGTCCACTCTGCGGCTACTGTATTATGCTGCGGATTTTCCTCAACTAAATCCGTTGCGAAAAATCCGGAGTATTTACGCAATGTGTGAACTTACCCATAGAGTTTTCAAAATGGCAATATTAGGGAACATTCAGACTTTTTGCTCCGCAACATGCACATTTTGTTGCGGAATTTCACTGCGGGTTTCAGCCTTTGCAATGCAAACACTGAAATCTGCGGCCACTGATATCCTCAACGTCTGAACTACCTGTCAAATATTTAAATGTTGCTGCAGATTCGTTGCATAATTTCAGCAAATCTGCAGCGGAAATATTCTGCCACGTCTGGACGTGCCCTTAGGCTGGGTTCAGACAGGGTTTCTACAGGGTGGGCCATTTATATGGATACACCTAAATAAAATGGAAATGGTTGGTGATATTAACTTCCTGTTTGTGGCACATTAGTATATGGGAGGGGGGAAACTTTTCAAGCTGGGTGTTGACCATGGCGGCCATTTTGAAGTCGGACATTTTGTATCCAACTTTCGTTTTTTCAATGGGAAGAGGGTCATGTGACACATCAAACTTATCGAGAATTTCACAAGAAAAACAATGGTGTGCTTGGTTTTAACGTTACTTTATTCTTTCATGAGTTATTTACAAGTTTCTGACCACTTATAAAATGTGTTCAAAGTGCTGCCCATTGTGTTGGATTGTCAATGCAACCCTCTTCTCCCACTCTTCACACACTGATAGCAACACCGCAGAAGAAATGCTAGCACAGGCTTCCAGTATCCGTAGTTTCAGTTGCTGCACATCTCATATCTTCACAGCATAGACAATTGCCTTCAGATGACCCCAAAGATAAAAGTCTAAGGGGGTCAGATCGGGAGGCATTTCTTCTGCGGTGTTGCTATCAGTGTGTGAAGAGTGGGAGAAGAGGGTTGCATTGACAATCCAACACAATGGGCAGCACTTTGAACACATTTTATAAGTGGTCAGAAACTTGTAAATATACTAATGTGCCACAAACAGGAAGTTAATATCACCAACCATTCCCATTTTATTTAGGTGTATCCATATAAATGGCCCACCCTGTATTTTGCATTTAAAGCTCATGTCAGAATGCCTCCAAATCCCATGCAAATTCTTAGGTTTGAAGCATTTTTTATGGCAATTTGGCATGTGTTTTTTGTAGCAAACGTTTCAGGAGTTTTTGAAGGTATATTGAAAAGGCTATTGAAGTGAATAGCGAAAACAGCCAGAAAAAAACACCATACCTTTAGCATGCTGACCGCAAAAATATCACAAATCAAAATGCTGTGTATTTAGACCTTCTTATTATTTCCTCTACACTACAAAGAAAAATCTACCTGCAGAATAAAAATTAAACAAAAACACTGCTGTGTGTCAAACTGGTTTTGCGCACAGGCATATTATGGCTCTGTACAAATTTCGAGTTGTATAGCCATAATGAGGTTCCAATAGAAGCCTTCAGCAGTACTTCACCTCTGCATGCCTCAATGGCATATGGAGTCCGACAGAAAAAGTTTCATGCTCCATTTGACACTGTATAAGTGGGGTTCGCAATATAGTGTCATTTGGAGGCACTACAGAGCAGAACATGAAGTGTCTTTTGCTTTGGAGCAATATGGAATCTATGCATTGCCTTACCTGCTACATGCACAACATATTTTTGTGAAAATTCTTTCCTAATAATCGCAATCGAAAAAACTGGAACGCAAAACACTTAGGGCACGGCCAGACATGGCGGACAGTGCGCAGCGGAATTCTCCAGTGGGCGTTTTTTACAGTTGTTTCAATACATTTTTAGGGACGGTAGTTTAGACGTTCCGGAAAACTCCGCTGCAGACCATAGGCTGCAGTGCGGAATTTTCCCTCCGCATCATGCACTGACTGTTGCGGAGAAGAAGCAGAATTTTACTGCGGATTTCAGCCTTTCCAATGCAAAAACTGAAATCTGTGGCACGTCCGCTGTCTTTTCGGCAACGTCTGAATTACCTGTCAAATATGCAAATGTTGGTGCAGATTCGTTGCATAATTACCCCAAATCTGCACTAACATTTGCACCTGCCACGTCTGGCCGTGCCCTTAACATGCAGTACCACATATGTGCTTTTCTTTAGAAGAAAATGTAAGGACATTTCTTAAATTTTTCATAAAAATGTCACCAAAACTGATTTGTATGCTATTGTTTTATTTTTTTGTGATAGGCTCTGTTCATATCTGCACTGTTGCTTCCGTTCACAGTGTAAACCATGATGCAGTGCTGGATCCACCAAACGACGGATACCAGCAGCAGCCAATGGACCTCAATGGTAATATTTAGTTACGTTTTTTATTATTACTCTCTTATTTCAAGAACCTATTTTGGTTAAAGGACTTTCCCAGACCTAGCAGCAGACTATGAGACCTGATAGGGAATAAGGAACAATGCCTTGGGGAGACGCTGCAGTGCAAAGGCGCTCTGAATTATTGTAGCCGAAATTCACATTTACACAATTTTTGCCATGTTCCTGCAGAACAAAGAGGAAAGGGAGTTGTCTAATTATTGCAGCCATATTATGGAGGCTGTAATGTGGCCATCTGAAACCGGCCGTAGTAAGGAGCTAAATTTCACCACTGTTTTGTTCTATTGTGATAGTTTAATGACCATTCTCTGGGAGAATATGGATTCCATTTGCCGCTGTACAGGAGCCATGCATGCCGCTTTGCAATGTGATGGAGACTTTAGAGGGGATGTCCCAAAATTATTACATTTCACTGTTAGATCATGCAAAACATTAAAAATGTTTAATTGGAATCATTTTAAAAAATGCTTCTGTGTCTAAATATTGCTGTTACATACTTGTAAACGGCGCCCCCTGGTGTTCTTTTTTCCCTTTTCAGAACATACTAAAAATAGGCAGGTTTATTATGCCTGCTGCGCACGTTACTCGCTTGTCATTTATTATGTAAACCATTCTCAACACAGTAGTTCGCTTCTGCAGAAAATGGGTGTGATTTAGGCTTGTTTTAGTTTGCGACATGCTTCGGACATTTTTTAGGCATTTTTTGGAGCAAATATTTGTCGCAAACTAAACGAACCCCAAGGTAGTTTAATGTTACACAGAAGTGTCTAAAGCTGCGTCAAATTTATCATCCAGCATGATCCACTGTGATAAATTTGGAACATTTAGTCTAATTCTAAGCTGTCTACATTTATGACAGTATTAATAAATCTGCCCCGATGTGCTCAGAGCCAGTGAGAGGAAAGTCTCTTCTAGTGCACAGATTCCTAATGGCCGATCTTCACAATAGCAGGAATCACTACGCCGCCTGTGTACAAGAGGATCTGGGCGATGTGACTGAACTACTGTGTCTACTGGCACTGGACAAATTAGGTGGTCATTCTGAGAGGCAATTATAAGAACACCAGGGGGAGCCATAACAAATATGAAAAAGAAATAGCTAGACACAGGAGCAAATTATTCCAATTAAAAAATTGTTGTGTTTTTCCCTGATCTAACAGAAACGTACTATTACGTTGTTGTCGCCAAGGTCTTAAGGCAACACAATGTAACTGCACGTTGTGTTGCTGGTGAGGGCTCAGAAGCTGAGCCGCACCATCAACAGCGGGTGTCAGCTGTATATTACAGCTGACTCCCTGCTGCATGGCCAGGACCGGAGCTAGCCTCCGATCTGGCCGATTAACCACATAAATGCAGTGCTCAAAAGCAAGCGCTGCATCTATGGGGTTTACCAGCAGAACGGACCGCAGCAATGTAATCGCGGGGTTCCGATAACTGCTTTGGCAGACCGGAGGCCTAAAAATAGCCTCCTGTCTGTCAAGTACGGTAGCCTGTTAAGTCCTGCCTGGAGGCGGGGCCTAAAAGGCTTCCGTCTCCAGAAACAAGATGGCGCAGGCTCAGAAGCTGAGCCTGCGACATCAGCTACGGGTGTCACCCTGTAACGGAAGGGAATGAAGCTAGCTCTGATCCCTGCCATTAACCCCTTGAATGCCGTGATCAAAAGCTATTGCGGCATCTTAGTGGTTTGTAGCCAATCAGCATCGCTGCGATGTGAACGCAGGGTTGCCGATTGTTGCTATGACAACCGGAGGCCTAACAATGGTCTCCTGGCCAGAGGGGCCTAATAGGCTTGCTGTTAGTGAATAACTGTCAGCTCTAATGCATTGTACTACGTGGGTAGTGAAAAGTATTAGAGTAAAGATCAGAAGTGCAGGCCTTCAAGTCCCCTAGTGGGAAAAAAAAAAGTTTATAAAAATGTTGAATAAAAGTGTAAAAATAGAAGTTTCAAGTTAAAAAAACAAACACTGCCTTTTCTCCTATAATAGGTCTTTTATTACACCATGTTCCAAATTATTATGCACATTGGATTTAGGTGTCATAAACATGTAATTATTAGTTTTTCAATTAAACTCATGGATGGTATTGTGTCTTAGGGCTCTTTGGATCATTGTAATCAATCTCAGACACCAGGTGTCCAGGTGTGCCCAATCAAAGGATAACTACTTAAGAAGGACGTTCCACATTATTAAGCAGGCCACAGGTTTCAAGCAATATGGGAAAGAAAAAGGATCTCTCTGCTGCTGAAAAGCGTGAAATAGTGCAATACCTTGGACAAGGTATGAAAACATTGGATATTTCAAGAAAACTTAGGCGTGATCATCGTACTGTGAAAAGATTTGTGGCTGATTCAGAGCACAGATGGGTTCGTTCAGATAAAGGCATAATGAGGAAGGTTTCTGCCAGACAAATTAATAGGATTAGGAGAGCAGCTGCTAAAATGCCATTGCAAAGCAGCAAACAGGTATTTGAAGCCGCTGGTGCCTCTGGAGTCCCGCGAACCTCAAGGTGTAGGATCCTCCAGAGGTTTGCAAGTGTGCATAAAGCTATTATTCGGCCACCCCTAAACAATGCTTACAAGCAGAAACGGTTGCAGTGGGCTCATAAATACATGAAGACTAATTTTCAAACCGTGTTGTTTACTGATGAGTGCCGCGCAACCCTGGATGGTCTAGATGGATGGAGTAGTGGATGGTTGGTGAATGGCCACCATATCCCAACAAGGCTGCTACGTCAGCAAGGAGGTGGCGGAGTTATGTTTTGGGCTGGAATCATGGGGAGAGAGCTGGAAGGCCCCTTTAGGGTCCCTGACGGTGTGCAAATGTCTCTGCAAAGTACGTAGAGTTTATGACTGACCACTTTCTTCCATGGTACAAAAAGAAGAACCGTGCCTTCCGTAGCAAAATTATCTTCATGCATGACAATGCACCATCTCATGATGCAAAGAATACCTCTGTGTCATTGGCTGCTATGGGCATAAAAGGAGAGAAACTCATGGTGTGGCCCCCATGTTCCCCTGACCTCAACCCTATTGAGAACCTTTGGAGCCTCCTCAAGCAAAATATCTATGAGGGTGGGAGGCTCATCAAAACAGAAGCTCTGGGAGGCTATTCTGACATCCTGCAAAGATATTCAAGCAGAAACTGTCCAAATACTCACAAATTCAATGTATGCAAGAATTGTGAAGGTGATATCAAAGAAGGGGTCCTATGTTAACATGTAACTTGACCTGCTAAGTTTTTTTTTATTGAAAGAGCTTTTGATTTCTGTAAATATGACCTCCTGATGCTGCAAATTCAACAAATTACCATTTTAGTTCTCTTTACAACCTATAAAATGTTTTGATCTCTGTTGTGCATAATAATTTGAAACAGTGAATTTTGAGGACCCACTTAACATTTTATGAAATATTTGTCTTCAGTGGCACAAACTAGGCACAACATATTGTGTACTAAAATGGCATATCAGTGGAAATTTGCTAATTTTACTTTGGACCATCTGCTGCGCATTCATTTCTAATGAAAAACCTGTGGGGTCAAAATGCTCACTACACCCCTTAATATGCCCTAATGGGCGTTGTTTCCAAAATAGGGGTCACTACTTGGGGTTTGTTTTACTATTTGACCTCAGAGCCCTGCAATTGTGGGTCAATGCTGTAAAAACCACCAAAATAGCGCTCCTGCCTTTCTGAACCCTGCCGTGTGTCTAAACAGCAGTTTATGACCACATGTGGGGTATTGCCATACTCTGGAGAAATTGCTTTACAAATGTTGGAGTGATTTTTCTCCTTTAACCATCGTCGAAATGAAAAATCCAACATTTTATTATAAAAAATTTAGATATTAATTTTCATGGCCTAATTCCACTAAATTCAGCAAAAAAAAACCTGTTGGGTCTAAATGCTCTCTATACCCCTCAATATATTCCTTCCTTGAGGACTTTAGTTTCCCAAAAAGTGTCACTTTTGGGGGGTTTACACTGTTTTAGTCCCTCAGGGGCTTTGCAAATGCGACATGACACTGAAAAACTATTCCAGCAAAACTTGAGCTTCCAAAGTCAAATGGCGCTCCTCCCCTCCTGAGCCCTGCCGTGTGTCCAAACAGCAGTTTATTACCACATATGTGGTATTGCCGTAATCGGGAGAAATTGCTTTTCAAATGTTGGGTTGCATTTTCTCCTTTATTCCTTGTAAAAATTGAAAATTTCCACGTTTTATCCGAAAAAAATTTCATGGCATAATCACACTAAATTCTGCAAAAACACAGTGGGGTCAAAATGCTCACTATACCCCTCAATAAAGTCCTTCAGGAGTGTGGTTTCCCAAATGGGGTAACTTTTGGGGGGCTTCCACTAATTTGGTCCCACAGGGACTTTGCAAATATGACATGGCCCCGCAAACCATTCCAGCAAAATTTGAGCTCCAAAAGCGAAATAACGCTTCTTCCCTTCTAAGCCCAGCGGTAAGTACTAACAGCAATTTATGTCCACATATGAGGTATTGCCGTGCTCAGGAGAAATTGCTTTACACATATTGGGGTGCTTTTTCACCTTTAGCCATTGAGAAAATGAACAAATCTAAGCTAAATCTAAATTTTATGGGAAAAAAATTTAAATTTAGATTTTTACGGCTTACTTCCAATTAATTCTGCAAAAAATCTGCGGGGTCAAAATACTCACTATACCCCTAGATAAATTTCATAAGTGGTGTCGCTTCCAAAATGGTTTCCACTGTTTATGCCCCTCAGGTGCTTCACCAATGCGACATGGCGGCTGAAAACCATTCCAGCAAAATTTCAGCTCCAAAAGCCAAATGGCATGCCTTACCTTCTGAGCCCTGTTCAAATATAACTTTATGACCACATGTGGGGTATTTCCGTAATCGGTAGAAATTGCTTTACAAATTTTTGTGTGTTTTTCTTCTTTATTCCTTGTAAAAATCAAAACATTATTTTATTGGAAAAAAAATGTAGATTTTTTAAAGGCTTAATTCAAAGAAATTTTGCAAAAAAACAGTGGGATCAAAATGCTCACTATACACATAGATTAATTCTTTGGGGGTGTAGTTTCCAAAATGGTGTATTTTTGAGGGGTTTTGGCACCACAAGACCTTTTCAAACCTGACATGGTGCCTAAAAGGAGGTCTGAAAATTCTCTAGGTCAGGGGTCTCAAACTCGGCTAAGTGGGCCACATATAGAAAAAATATGAAGTTAACGGGCTGCATTACTTTCAAATTTGATACATTACAAAATTATTGTTAACCAATGTTATTTGAACAACTATAACAATACTACATTACTATAATAATACTACAGTACATTACTATAATACTTTCTCCACGTGCTTATTTTAACAATTAATTTTTACAGTTTAAGTGTAATCCGGTGGCTCAGTTGGCAGCGTTTGGCAGACACAAGATTGGGCAGCCCCTTTTTAGATGCCACAGTGCCCTCTGTAGATAATGCCACAGTGCCCTCTGTAGATACTGCCTCATTGCCCTCTGTAGATACTGCCACACACCTACCCATAGATAATGCCACAGTGACCTCTGTAGATACTGCCACACACACACGCATAGATAATGCCACAGTGCCCTCTGTAGTTAATGCCACAGTGCCCTCTGTAAATAATGCCACAGTGCCTCCTGTAGATAATGCCATACCCCCTAGATAATGCCCCGGTGCCCTCTGTAGATACTGCCACACACCCACCTGTACATAATGCCACAGTTCCCTCTGTATATCCCACCACCTAGATAATGCCTCATTGCCCTCTGTAGATACTGCCACAGTGCCCTCTGTAGATACTGCTGCACACACCCCTTGTAGATAGTGCCACACACACACACATACACACCCCAGTAGATTGCTTCATTGGGGCTCCCTCTAGCAGTGGAAAACCCAGCCAGCGCATTGCCGACGCTTTGGGCGGGGATTCCTCTGCTGGAGGAGCCCCCGACGTCACTGTTCATAGACAGTGACGTCAGGGGATCCTCCTGGACAGGAATGTGATGTCAGGGGCAACCACAGAGCGGTGTCTCAGAGGAGAGCACTAGTATAGGCTCTGCTCCTGAACTCTGGGGAAGCCACTGACATCAATGTCCATATATGGACAGTGATGTCAGGGGCTTGCTCAGAGCTGGACTCCCAGAGCAGACCTGCTTCTAGCGCTCTACCTGGGATTACAGCTCTGCTCCTGACATCACTGTCCATATATGCACAGTGATGTCAGGGGAAACCCAAGAGCTGCAGACCCAGGCAGAGCGCTCTGCTCTGGGACTCTGGCTCTAGGAAAGCCCCTGACATAACTGTCCATATATGGACAGTAATGTCGGGGGATTCCACAGAGTCCCGGTGCACAGCCTATACTAGCACTATGCCCGGGAGTCAGGCTCTGGGGAAGACCCAGACATCACTGTGGAATCCCCTGACATCACAGAGTCCCAGAGCAGAGCCTATACTAGCGCTTTGTCTGGGGTCCCGGCTCTGGGGATGCCCCTGACATTGATGTCCATATATGGACAGTGATGTCAGGGGATTCCACAGAGTCCTGGAGCAGAGGCTATACTAGCTCTCTGCCCGGGACTCCAGCTCTGGGGAAGCCCCAGACATCACTGTCCATATGTGGACAGCGATGTCAGGGGATTCCACAGTCGCGGAGCAGAGCCTATACTAGCGGTTCTGGGTCTCGCAGGCCACAGATGACAGCCTCAGGGGCCGCCCGCGGGCCGCGTGTTTGAGACCCCTGCTCTAGGTGCTCCTTTGCTTCGGAGGCCTGTGTTTCAGTCCAGTAGCACACTAGGTCCACATATGGGATGTAGCTAAAAACAGCAGAGTCTGGGAATAAATATTGAGTCGTGTTTCTCTGGCAAAACATTTTGTGTTACAGGGAAAAATTTATTTCAAATGAATTTTGGCAAAAATAAATGAAATTTGTAAATTTCACCTCCACTTTGCTTTAATCCCTGTGAAACGCCTAAAGGGTTAAGACACTTTCTGAATGCGGTTTTGAATACTTTGAGGGGTACAGTTTTAAAAATGGCGTGATTTATGGGGACTTTCTAATATATAGGGCCCTCAAAGCCACTTCAAAACTAACTGGTCACTAAGCCACTATCCTGTCTTGGCATATCCCATATATTTCATGGATTGGTAGAACCAACTTACTTAAAATGATTATTCTCCCCAAACTCCTTTATCTATTCCAAACTCTCCCGATTCCCCTCCCTAGAGCCTTTTTTGCTGCCATTAGACAACAGTTTTCTTAATACATTTGGAATAATACTAAACCCAGAATAGCATTTTACACTCTTATCCTTCCTAAATGCTCAGGGGGGATAGGGCTTCCGGATATTGAATCCTATTACCACTCCGTACAATTAGCCAGGATAACTGAGTGGTTTGATAATACCTCAATTAGACTTGGGGTTCCCGTGGAGGAGGCCACCATAGGCATGTCCCTTACTTCCCTTCTGTGGCTTAACAAACCCAATGCAGCCCTTTTTTTTGTCTCGCAACTCTCTTACCTCTGCTTCATATCAAACATGGAGGAAAGGTGAGGGGATGCAATCTCTGCACCAAATTCCGTCAACCCTGATGACGGTTCGTGACCTTGTGCAGTCACAGACTGAGAGGTTTCGAGATTGTTCTTCCCTACCTGGAAGGGCGTCCTGCAGCACGTACGATTCCATATTGACCAACGGGGCTGTTCCTACCCTCCCTGAATTGCGGTCTCAACCTGGTTTCTCGTCTGTCAATTTTCTCACTTACACTCACCTCACAAAGTGTTACCTGGGAGCGTTTAGGCAGGGACCAATAGACCGCCCGCTATCCTGGTTGGAAGCAACCCTCCTCCTTCAGCAACCACCTAAGAAGCTTATTACACTATATTATAACAGTCTCATTAAGATGAATTCATCCATACAGCCATCTTTTCTTAAAGCTTGGGAGTTGGAACTTAAGACTACTTTTTCTGACGAGGACACCAGGGCAGTTTTTCGAAACTCCCTTGGGACCTCAAGATGTATTAAATTGCAAGAGTCCCCATACAAATAGACCTCTAGGTGTTATAAGACTCCCTGGGTATTGCATAAAATGTGTAACAAAATTTCCCCAGATTGTTGGAGGTGTCATAAAGACCCGGGAACATATTTGCATTTGTGGTGGGAGTGTGAGAAAATCTCCCCCTTTTGGGCTGAGATACAATATGTCCTCAATACTATAACTCAGTCCTCTATTGTCATTTCCCCCCGGGTAGTAATCCTAAACCTGTGGCCAACATTCCCTGGGGGGGCCCCCGGGGAGCTATGGTTACATCTCTTCGCGGAGGCCAAATCTCTAATACCATTGTATTGGAAGACCGAGGTTGTGCCACAAATAAGTCATTGGCTTAGGAAGGGAGCCCAGCTGGCGAGAATGGAGGAGCTCTCGCATCTTGAGTATCACTCTCATGCCAAGTACCGAAAGATCTGGGCACCCTGGTTTGAATTCTGCAAAAATGACTCCTTTCAACACCTCTGGGGTGCACACCCCCTGTGTTGGATAAGGTCGATTGTTATTCTAGTTTGGGACTACTTCCTAAACTTTCCCACTAGGCCTGATGCTCTTGGAGTCCTCTCTCCTTGCACGTTTCTTTTCCCTCCATTTCTATCCCCTCCTTCTCTACCGCCTCCCCCTTGACGTTGGTGCAAGTGGTGTGAACATACGCCAGGATGCTCATACTTCCTTTTTGTTCTGTTTGTATGATATGTTCTGTTTAATATTGAGATAACGCATTGTACATACAAGTCTTCTTATTGTGAATTTTAACAATTACTCATATTGTATGTACTGAGGTGCTTCTGCATATAGTAATTCGCATTTTGCCTCTCTGTAAAAACTCAATAAAATTTTATTTTACAAAAAACTAACTGGTCACTGAAAAAATAGCCTTTTGAAATTTTCTTGAAAATGTGAGGAATTGCTGCTAAAGTTCTAAGCCTTGTAACGTCCCAGAAAAATAAAAGGATGTTCAAAAAATTATGCACACATAAAGTACACATATGGGAAATGTTAACTAGTATCTATTTTGTGTGGTTTTACTATCTGTCTTACAAGCAGAAATTAAAATTTAGAAAAATGCAAATATTTCCAAATTTCCTCTATATTTTTGTGTTTTTTTCAAATAAATATTTAATTTATTGATCAAATTTTTTCACTAACATAAAGTACAATATGTCACTAGAAAACAACCTCAGAATCGCTTGGATAAATAAAAGCATTCCCAAGTTATTACCACATAAAGTGACACATGTCAGATTTGGAAAAAATAGGCTGTGTCCACAAAGCCAAAACTGGCTGTGTCTCCAAGGGGTTAACGATTCAGTCAGTTTGGCCATAAGGATGCAGCAATTTTTTTAAGTTTTTCCATCGTCACATCCCAAGAGTCATAACTTTTTTATTTTTACGTCGACATAGCAGCATGAACGCTTGTTTTTTGTTCAACGAGTTGTATTTTAAGAGGGTGGAGAATAACAGAAATTCCACTATTACATGTTGGGATTTTAATTTTACAGCATTCACTGTGCAGTTTAACAGATGTTAACTTTATTATGCGGGTAGGTACGATTATGGTGATACCAAATTTATATCGTTTTTTTAATGTTTTTCTACTATAATATAATAATAACTCCTTGTGTTTTTATGTCGCCATATTTAAAGACCCATAACATTCTACTTTTCCTGAGCTGTATGAGGGATTGTTTTTTTGGGGAGGACCTGTGGTTTTCATTGACACTATTTTGGGGTACATACCCCTTTTTGATCACTGTTTTTAATAGGTGGAATGAACAAAAACAGTAATTGTAGCTCTGTTTTTATTTTTTTTACTTACGGCGCATATCACGCAGGATAAATAACAACATCAATTTAGAGTATGGGTTGTTATGAATGTGGCAATTTATTTTCTTGTTTTTTTCTGCCATAGTAAAGCATTTTTATTGTAGAAAACGTGTGGGTTTTTTTGTTTGATTTTTATTTTTACACTTTAAAACTATTTTTTAATTTTTTTTCAAATGTTTACAATATTTAGTAGTCCCACAAGGAACTTGAACATGCAATCCTTTGATTGATTAGATAATACACTTATGTAGTGCATCGTATTATGCCTGTCAGAATCTTACTGACAGGCAGCCCATTAAACTCTGCCTCTAGCAGGGCCTAATAGGCTGCCATGGCAACCTATTGACAACCCATGAACACATCCCGGGAGTGCCAATGGGCTGACAAAGGGAGGCTCCTTCCTCATTAAAACTCCTTAGATGTCGTGGTTGCTATTGACCAAGGCATATAAGGGGAAAAATGTTTGTATGTTACAGCTGACACCCGCTGCTGATGTCATAAACTTATCTCCTGAAGCCGCATTGTGTGAGTGCTGTATATGCATGGTGGCTCGTGTTAAGGACCTCCTGGTAAGGCATTAAATGCTCATTCACCTGGCAAAGCGGCACGTATGAACCCTGTACAGAGGCAAATGGAATCCATATTCTTCTTGAGAATGGTCAGTAAATTATCACAATAGGACAAAATAGTGGTAACTAACTTCTGATGCATATAGTGTCCAGAGCACCATTTATTCTAAAAAAAAAATGTTTTCTAATCTACAGAATAAAGCCTTCAAGCAGGACATTTATTAAAGTAATTTACGTACAGGCAATTATACAAAGTAGTACGTCTTCAGTAACAAAGATCAGTCGCTGAGATTCTAGAATGAAAATGCATTCAATGACTTGTGGCTTTTGTTTACTGCAGCACAATCTGATGGATATTTAATTGCTTGTTTAATGTCAAGTGCTACGGTGAACAACCTTTAATGCTTGAAATTGCTAATTTTTTTTTTTTATAAAAACAGGAAGTTGCAACCTAATTATAATATATTTAAATAATGTAACTTTGTGAATTAAAAGTAAAGTAGTTTAACGTAGATTTTATGTGGTCCTATCATTTTGATTGACAGAAATATTTAAATAATCTGAAATATATCTGTTTGATCTCCAATATTACTAACCTTGTGATTGATACAAAGAGGTCTATTTTATGTTACAATACCTTGTAGAATACAAAATACAGTATGGGGGTGATATAAAGCAATTTTATAATTAGTTTGTCTTACAGTGTTACCACCAGAGACATCTTGATAAAGTCTCATTAAAGTAGGATTAGACAAGCTGTACAGAAAATTAGAAACACAACTGTTCATTTTAGCACTTTTAGCGTTTGAATTGTGAAACATAAGAGACCATTTTGTTCCCTCTGTTAATTGTATAATGGCAAAAACTACATAGATTAGAATTTCCGCTTAACATGTTTTGTTGTACTTTTACAATTTACTCATGATTAAAATATTATAGCATACATACAGTATATATATATATATACATATATATATATATATATATATATATATATATATATATATATATATATATATATATATATATATATAAAAAGACTCTACTACCCCATGAAAATGATTGTATTGTGTATGTAAGAACTACTGGTATTATTACCAGGTGTGTTTTAAGACTTTGGTAAACTGTGAGAAGTAATTGTGAGAGAGTAAATTGTGACTATTGACCAGCAATGCACCCAGGGGTGTAACTAAAGAATTATGGGCTGTAGAGCAAACTTTCGACCAGTTTCACCCCCGTGTATTATACCCATTACCCACACATTTACACATTACAAACCCACATATACGCATTACACACACACATATATATATATATATATATATATATATATACATACAGTATATACGCATTACACATATATCTACACATTAATCATACACATCTATACATGTTTACACACATATATGCATTACACACACGTATACACATTACACACACTCGCATTTACACTACGCACACACATACACATTACACACATGTAAACACATTGCAGACACAAGTATATACATTAAACACACCTATTTAACCCCTTCCCAACATTTGTCGTAAGTATACGTCATGGAAAGACAGTGCTTCCCTCAAGATGTCGTATACTTACGCCAAATGTTTGGCACCGGCTCAGAAGCTGAGCCGGTGCTATCATCGCCGGATCTCAGCTGTATCTTACAGCTGACTTCCGTCTGTAATGGCGGGGACCGAAATTAGCTTCGATCCCCGCCATTAACCCCTTCAATGCAGCGTTCAAACGTGATCGCTACATTTAAGCTGTTTGCAGCTCATCGGAACCCCAGCAATGAAATTGCCGGGGTTCCGGTGGCTGCAATGGCAACCGGAGGCCTAATACTGGCCTCCCGGTCTGCCTAGCACGGAAGCCGGTCAAGATCCGCCCGGCAGGGGAGCCTTATCGGCTTCCGTAGCCGCCGGCAAGATGGCGCCGGCTCAGGAGCTGATCCAGCGTCATCAGCGGTGGAAGTCAGCTGTATGTTACAGCTGACATTCACCTGTAATGGCAGGAACTGGAGCTAGCTCCGATCCCTGCCATTAACCCCTTCGATGCAGCAATCGAAAGCGATTGCTGCATCGTAGCGGTTACTAGCAGATCGCCAGCTCTGACAGGCAATCAGGACTGGCGACTGCTGCTATGGCAACAGGAGACACAATGGCCTCCTGCTCTGCCATTACGGAAGCCTAATCGGCTTGCTGTCAGTGAATAACTGACAGATCTAATACATTACACTACTTTTTATTAGAAAAAAAACATCAGACAGTTGGAACTTCAAGTCCCCTAATGGGACTTGAAAAAATATGTAAAAAAAAAAGTATAAAAAAGTGTAAAAAAAAAGTGAAAAAAATAAAAGTTTGAAAACAATAAAAGTTTCAAGTAATAAAATAAAACATAATCGCCCTTTTTCCCTTATCAAGTCCTTTATTATTGAAAAATAATAAACCATACGTATTTGGTATCGCCACGAGCGTAACAACCTGAGGTATCAAAATATTATATTATTTATTACACGCGGTGAACAGCGTAAAAAAAAAAACGTAAAAAACTATACCAGAGTTTCTGTTTTTTGGTCACTTTGCCCTACAAATATTGGAATAAAAAGTGATCAAAAAGTCGCACGTATCCAAAAATAGTACCTATAAAAACTATAGCTTGTCTCGCAAAAAACAAGCCCTCATACACCTCCGTCGACAAAAAAATTAAAAAAAGTTATGGTTCTCACAACTTGGCGACAGAAAAAATACATTCTTTTTGCAAAAGTAATTTTATTGTGCAAAAAGTTGTAAAACATAAAAAAGTTCTATAAATTAGGTATCGCCGGAATCGTACTGAGCCGCAGAATAACGTGAACTTGTAGTTTATAACGCATGGTGAACGCTGTATAAAAAAAACTAAAAAAAACTATGGCAGAATTGTGGTTTTTTGTTTACCTGGCCTCCCAAAAAGTAGGATAAAAGGTGATCAAAAAGTCGCATGTACCCCAAAATGGTACCAATAATAACTACAGCTCGTCCCGCAAAAAAAAGCCCTCATACCACTACGGCCCGAGGGGAACATTTCTTCTGTTTCAAGAGGCGATTTATCAAGGACCTAAAATTAGGGAACCAGGAAGGGGAGGGCATAAAAAAATATCTGCTGGAAGGGTGCCCGTATTATACGAGGACAACACTTTCCCAGCAAAATTCCCCAAACAGCAAAGATGCAGATTGTGGACCAAAAGGGGCATAAGAAAGGACGCCATATATCAGTGCGACACCGGCCTGTGCAGAAAGGATTGTGTCACAGCGTAACACACATCTATGGATCATTTTATAGTTTTTTTTAACCCATTATTATACCACCTGACTATGCCCCTTATATACTCCGCCCGGCTTACATGTACCCCCACATTATAAATGGAAACACCAGCAATAATCAAACAAATCTACTACCAAGCAAAATCCGCTCTCCAAAAGGCAAATGGCGCTCCCTCCGCTCTGAACCCTACAATGTGCCTAAACAGCAGTTTCCTTCCACATATATGGCATCGTCATACCCGGGAGAACCCTTTTAACAATTTTTGGGGTGTGTGTCTCCAGTGGCATAAGCTGGGCATGACATATTTGTTACTGAAATGGCATATATAGGGAAAAATATACATTTTTAATTTGCACCATCCGCAGTGCAATCATTTATGGAATAGACCTGTGGGGTGAAAATGCTCACTACACCCCTTAATAAATGCCTTGAGGGGTGTAGTTTCCAAATGGGGTCACTTCTCAGGGGTTTCTTTTTATTATTTCACATCTGAGCCTCTACAGTTGTGAACCAATACTTTGTAAATCGCCAAATTAGACCTCAATTTTACATGGTACGCTTTCACTCCTGAGCCTGCTCGAATGTCCAGGCAAAAGATTAGTGCTCCATGTAAGGTGTTTCTAAAACCGGGAAACACTGCATAATAATAAGAGTGCTGTCTTGTTATGGTGGCACAAGCTGGGCACCACATATTGGCATATCTATGGAAAAAATCCCATTTTCACTCTGCAACATCGAGTGAACACTAATTTCTACAAAACATCTGCAGGGTTAAAATGCTCACTACACCCCTAGGTAAATGCAGTGAGGGGTGTCGTTTCCAAAATTGGGTCACTTCTGGGGGGTTTCCACTGTTTTGGGTCCACAGGCGCCGAGAAACCAATCCAGCAACATCTGCACTCCAAATTTTCTCCTTTAGTCCTTGTGGAAATGAGAAAAAATTAGCTAAACGTCCATTTTCTTTGAAAGAATGTCGATTTTCATTTTCACGGCCTACATCCAATAATTTAGGCAAAAAACCTGTCGGGTCAAAATGTTTACTATACTCCTAGATAATTTCCTCAAGGGGTGTCGTTTCCAAAATGGGGTCACTTGTGGGGGGTTCCACTGTTTTGTCCCTTCGGGGGCTTTGCAATTGCGACATGGCCTCCACAAATCATTCCTGCTAAATTTGAGCTCCAAAAGTCAAACAGCGCTCTTTCACTTCTAAGCTACAGAGGGGCAGAGGACAGCAAAAAGCAGCTGGAGGGCAGAGGACAACAGAAAGCAATCACAGGGGGCAGATGACAACAGAATGCAACTACAGGTGCATAGGACAGCAGAAAGCAGCTGGGGGCAGTAGATAGCAGAAAGCAGCTGGAGGTGCTGAGGACAGCAGAAAGCAGCAGGAGGGCAGAGGGCAGCAGATAGCAGCTGGGGGTAGAAGACCACAGAAAGCAACTACAAAAGGGCAGAGGACAGCAGAAAGCAGAGGACAGAAGAAAGCAACCATGGGGGGGGGGCAGATGACAACAGAATGCAACTACAGGGGGCAGAGGACAGCAGAAAGCAGCTGGAGGGCAGCAGAAAGCAGCTGGGGGTAGAAGACAACAGAAAGCAACTAGAAAAGGGCAGAGGACAGCAGAAAGCAGATGATGGGCAGAGGACAGCAGAAAGCAGATGGAGGGCAGAGGACAGCAGAATGCTGATGGAGGGCAGAGGACAGCAGAAAGCAGATGGAGGGTAGAGGACAGCAGAAAACAACCAGGGGGGGGGGGGGGCAGATGACAGCAGAATGCAACTACGGGGGCAGAGGACAGCGGAAAGCAGCTGGAGGGCAGAGGACAGCAGACAGCAGCTGGAGGGCAGCAGAAAGCAGCTGGGGGTAGAAGAGAACAGAAAGCAACTACAAAAGGGCAGAGGACAGTAGAAAGCAGCTGGAGGGCAGAGGACAGCAGACAGCAGCTGGAGGGCAGAGGGCAGCAGAAAGCAGCTGGAGGGTGGGGAAGCAGTTAATACGAGTCATCCATATTCTTCTTGTCCTGCTTTCAGTGTCTGTCTCTGTTCACCCCCTCCCCCTCTCTTGTCAGTCTCTTGTCAGTCCGACTACAGCACAATCTATAGATCTTATTACAACAGCTGGAAGCTCGGCTGTTGTGACTTATTGCAGGTAATTGAGGTGGTGCAAACTCTGTATCAGTCTTGCCAGCGCTGAAACACAAATATGACAGAGCCCTGGCATTACTAAATAGCACTCAGCCGGCTCTACAGTTAGCTGATGCTCTGGAGCTTAATGTAGGGAGTGTGGATGGGGCTCTGCGAAAATTCAAAAAGTTGCCTGCCGGCAGAAAGAGCCCTGTTTTCCAACTATCATTCAAAAATAAGAAAGTCTTTATTAGATTTGCAACAAGGACAGACTACATAAAGTTTAAAAGTTAAAGTCCATTGCTGACAGCAGTCAGCATAGTGCAAGATATGAAAATTCTGTCTTGGGAAGGCTAAGTGCCACGGCTGCAGAACGCAACACTCAGCCCACAGTTAGATTTTAGAGAGTCAGCAGGACAAATATTAAAATAGAGGTAGAAGCCCCCCCCCCCGACATGTTTCGCTACGATGTAGCGTCTTCAAGGGTATCGGGGCCAATGACAGCGAGCGGCGGGATGACCCTGGATATATATGCACTGCAAGTGGCTACACATGTCTCCTGAATCAGTCGGTAGCCAATCGACAGAGGAATAGAGGACCGGGCCCCCTCCTCATTGATAGACAGACGATGCCGCAAATCACAGGCTTAGCTGGAGCCACCAATGAGTGTACGATTCAGCGCGCAGGCGCAGTAAGGTAGATAAGAGTAATAGAGATAATCGCTGTGCACAACACAGTGACGCTGCCAGAACCCAGCGGGAGCCACCAATGAGCATGCAGATAAGCGCACAGGCGCAGTAGGGTAAACAAAGGTAATAGAAAAAATTACCAAAGATCACTGTGCTCTACATAGTGGCGCATGCGTACGGCAGCAGACTTGGGCGTCAATGGAGTTTAATGTATACGCCGGGCACCGATGTCGGTCATATAGAAGGTAACAGAGGGACATGAGTAAATAAGTAGTAGGGCATAAAACACTGTACTGATCAGGCTCAATAGGGACCCAACATATAAGATTTGTCACTAAAAAGATGGCACTAGTAGTAACAAAAAGTAGAGGTACAGTGAGTTTAGATTAGCCAGAGTGATAGCAAAGCCGCTGCGTCAATTACCAAGCGGTAGCCTGGGGAATGCTTGAAGCAAATCATGAGTATAGTTTACAATAAGTATATTTTTAAAAAGAAATAGGTGATAAGGCAGATAACTAAGAGTTCAATTTCTAAAGTGTCTGTGCAACTGACACAATGACTTGTACAAGCTAGAGTGTAACTCCAGTTTATTTGTAAAGGCTAATAGCCATCATTAGACACTATAGTGACTACATATAGGGTTCACAGAAACGCTGCAAAAGTGGTGGGGGGGGGCACACTGGAGGATCCCTGGGTGGGCCAGTCCGAAACTGTCATCCGCAGAATACAGTTAGTGAGCTAGGCAGTGCAGCATACCTTATTACTGTATCCATGGGCACCTGAAGCATATTACAGTCACAGTCAGCCAGCATATACTGGCCGCTCACCCACTATCACCATTAACTGATCAGCTGCCAGAGTGCTGCTGCTTCTGCTGGCTTATTAGAAATGTGGCGTTCAGGGGCGCAAGGCCCCAACCCCTCCAGGCTCGGTCGCACCCCCTGCGACTGTGATTGTTACACCCCTAAAATCAGCAATACGACAATGTTTAACCATTTAATGACCAGCCTATTTTAAACACTAATGACCAAGTTATTTTTTACATTTTTCCATCGTCGCATTCAAAGACCTATAACTTTTTTATTTTTGCGTGAGGTATTATGGCACTGTCTACAGGGAGGAGGTGGGGGATTATGGTACAATCTACAGGGGGGCACTATCTACAAGTGGTGCTGTGTGTGGCAGCCAGGGGGGGGGGCATTATACTGTGTGGAGGCCACTAAGCGGACATTATACTGTGTAGGGGCACTACAGGGGGCAATATACTGTGTGTGGCACTTAGGGGGCATAATACTGTGTGGGCACAATTAGAAGAAAAAATACTGTGTCCTTGAAGGGGTTATAATATATTATATTATTAAATATTATTATGGTATATGGGGGCCACTAAAGGGGCATTATACTGTGGGGGGCATTGTACTTTGTTATGAGGCATTTTTTTATGGGGGTGGGGTGCCGAAAGATAATTAATCGCTCGGGGCGCCATCTATCCTAGGGCCAGCCCTGCATACAGTATAGTCTGCATAGGAGCTGTAGACACAAATGGTAGGATAGATGTAATCATTGACATTGTTGCTTCTATTTTTAGTTCAGATGCATTGGAGCAATTAAATTGGTTGCAATGGTGTACATTCCATTTAATATTTGGTGTCACCCTGTATTTGGTTGACTATTAAGGGGAATCTCCCATGAAAAAAACATTTCCATTTCCATTTTCACCTGCAATCATAATGTCTAATGTCACGGCAGTCTGTTATAGGTTTCTGAAAAAAAAAATATCAGGCAGAATGTTGCATAGCAACAATCCAGGAATGCACTGAGTGACAGCCACAAATCTTCTTCCTGTGTATTCTGCTGGCACTAAATCTGTTCCAGGCTGCTTCTTGTAGATGATGTATGGCTTTTACCAACCAATTATCTTTGACCCCCCCCCCCCCTGCAATGGGCTGCATCACCATAATGTGCAGAATATTCTGTGTCTCATAATGTGCTTTAGACCTACATATGTGTCTCGCTTGCTTTCTCACAATTTGGAATGATCTATATAACTATAACTTCTAGATGTGATCTGGCCACACCATTTTATATGATGCCCGGGCAAGGCATCATAGGACATCTGGTTACCAGAGACAATAGTTAGATACTTCTGTTGAGTGTCTGATGTGTTTTTCTTTAGGGCTTTATCCGAAATCAGAGATTATGGAATTAGCCTTGTGGCAGAAACATGTCAGACCATTTCAAAACAGGTGTCTACATCTTTTAGGGCAAATCTTTGACCTTTTCCATTTTAATGCATTCTGACTTTCATTCAGATGTGAACCTCCACCTTCCAGGCTATACTTGGAAATATAAAAATGTACACCGTGATATCATGGTAAAAATAATGACATCACAAAGGAAGGTTAGTCAATATATTTATGTACTAATAATTAACCATTTATATTAGTATGAAAATGTTAATGACTATTTATGAAATATTTGCTGTTTTGCAGATGATGCAGCCACTCTCCACTATATAATGACAGCAGAATCGTTTCTATGACAACATAATGATTGTACTTAAAGAGATGAGAGTTGTTCTGAAATCACAAACACTCAGGGTCCAAAGCTTTGCCATGTATCAGCGCTAACTGTACAGTATTTAGTGTTAAAGGGTGGCAATAGTTTCCATTAATAAATACCAAAGACTTGTGTGGTTTATGAAGCTGCAAAAAAAGGCTTCCATGTTTTCTTAACCTCACTCACACATCTGATGTTGGTATATTTAGAACATATAAAAAGAGGACAGTTGCTTGTGTTGGTGTTAGTAGTTGAAGTAGTAGTGGGGTGCCGTGTTGAGGCTATATGACAGCGGTGAATAATATTTTTTACATATCCAGGAGTCATTTTGATGAAATCTCATCTTTCCATGCTGGCAATGGGTAGCTGTGTATGCCTTGAAATAATGACCCCCATATGCTCCATTAAAGACTGTCTCCGAAAATAAGTTTTTAGCTCTTGGTACACTAGATCATGGGATCCTGGCCTTGAAATTCTCCTAAGGTCAAGACGCAGTCCATGTAGTCTCTGACTATTGCTTTGAGCATTGCCACCTGGTCAACACCATCTGTCTTATTGTGTCATGACACCTGTTAGTATGCCTCTATTAAATTGATAATACTGTATTAGTTGCTGGGGTACTGCTGTTACTGATGGTGCTTGTCTTCTGCCTCGCATTGACTAAAGCAGCAGAGCAATGAGTGGGAAGCGCACAGGGACCTTATCCTCTGAGACATCCTTGTTGTCTGGCAGGTCAGCGGCTGCGGAACGCACTATTTTGTTGCAAAGAGTGACTTGAAAGCAATATTAAGACATCAAATGTTCCAGTTTGTTTCCTTTCAATTCATTGTTTTTCTAACAAACAAAAAATATAGAGAAAAAACACAATGTGTGTATAATATCAATCCAAGAACACAAGCAGGTAGCGCTAGAAGGGAAAAGGTCCAGCACCGCTATGAACTTAAAAGCTTCAATACTTTACTTCGACTCCATTAAGGTCAGTGTACACTGGTCATAAACAACGAATTCCCTGCTTACACGTTTCAGGCGGAAAACCACTTTTAGTCATAGAATTCTATGAGCGCCATGAATAAGAGCGGTGTTCTGCTGTAAACGTGTATAAAGGGAGTTTGTTTATTATGATCTGTGTACAATTATTGTGATTCTTATTGAGTCAAAGTAAAGTATTAAAGTTTTAAAGTTCAAAGCTTTGCTGGACCTTTTCCTCATAGATACTAATCAAGTGTTTAGAACCAAGTGCATCTGCCATCATATGAGCATCTCTAACCAGCTGAACTCGGTTGAGCTTTTTTTTTTCTATGAGCTAAAGCAGGGGCCAGCAACCTATGGCACCGGTGCCACAGTCGGCACTTGGGACATGGTTTGCTGGCAAACTTCCTTCTTCCAGTGACCAGCACCATTGCGTGCTTGGCAGCGCTGAACGTAGCGAGAGATAGTGGCACTTCAATATGTGCTTGGCAGCGTGATCAAAAGAGAGAGCAGTGCACACAATACAGTACTTCTGTCTGTCCTGGTGTTCAACATCACCAAGCGCATAGTGAAGCCTTGTGAGGCCATCTTACAGAACCACAGGAACAATGTGTATCTTTTCTAGGGTAAGATATCACATCGTACCATGCTCTGTCAAGTACCGTTATGTATGGAGCTATTTTAGGGGAGAATACATCCATACATAAAGCATCCGCTGGAGCATACCATGATTGTTTTGTTGGATTCTGAAAACCCTTCTATATGAAATCGGAGGCATATGTATGAACAGTTAGGCCCCGTGCACCTCTATGGAAGCCCAATTACTAAATGGAGTCATAATAGAGATGTGCGCTTGAAGCCTTATTTACAGCTGGGCATTATGGAGGCAATCTCCATCCTCTTTTAAGCTGTAGATTCTTCAGTGTCTGTTGGAAAAAGAGTTAATTTAGTAGAGTTAATTTTTCCTTTATGTACCTCTAAGGGCAGATACAGACGGACGTTGCGTTTTTGCGCACGCAAACAACGCGGCGTTTTGCGCGCGCAAAAACCATTTGACAGCTGCGTGTGTCATCCGTGTATGATGCGCGGCTGCGTGATTTTCGCGCAGCCGCCATCATAGAGATGAGGCTAGTCGACGCCCGTCACTGTCCAAGGTGCTGAAAGAGCTAACTCTTTCAGCACCCTCGGCAGTGAATGCCGAACACAATATCGAAAAACCTGTTGAAAAAAAAGAAAAAGTTGGTACTTACCGAGAACTTCCCGGCCGTTGCCTTGGTGACGCGTCCTTGGTGACGCGTCCTTGATGACGCGCCTCTCGACATCTGGCCCCACCTCCCTGGATGACGCGCCAGTCCATGTGACCGCTGCAGCCTGTGCTTGGCCTGTGATTGGCTGGAGCTGTCAATTGGACTGAATTGTCATCCCGGGAGGTCAGACTGGAGGAAGAAGCCGGGAGTTATCGGTAAGTCAGAACTTCGTTTTTTTTTCTACAGGTTCATGTATATTGGGATCGGAAGTCACTGTCCATGGTGCTGAAACAGTTTAACTCTTTAAGCACCATGGACAGTGACTATCTCCTGACGTCGCGTACCGATAATTTTTTTGCCGGGTTCGGCCAAAACGAGTTCGGCCGAACCCGGTGAAGTTCGGTTCGCTTGTCCGGCTTCGTGGTGCTTTTCTGTTTACATTCATCCTTCTGACAGCTGGTGCGCTGTTTCAGTCGGTTCGCACAGAAGTGCTTCCGTGCAACCTGTGTGGTTTTCACGCACCCATTGACTTCAATGGGTGCGTGATGCGCGAAATACGCAGAGTTATTGAACCTGTCGCGCTTTTTGCGCAGCAGACAAACGCTGCGCAAAAAGCACGGACTGTCTGTACTGCCCCATAGACTTGTATTGGTCCATGCGTGCCGCGTGAAAACCACGCGGCCCGCACGGACCGAATACACGCTCGTGTGAATCCCCCCTAACTGCCATACAACACCAAACATAAAAGAACAACACCTCATAACCACCTCAATACTTAGCAGTTAACAAGTTGTTCTCCAAACATACCTTACATGATTGTAACCAGAGAGCTCAATCTTTGCTTTATAGGGCAATAGCACTTAATTCTAAAATGTGAATTACTAAGAATTGTGTGCCATACTTGGGATAAATTTTGCAAATAGATTGCAGGTATTTTTTTCTTCTAATGACGCCTGCATGCATATTATGTTATTGTATGCAAAACAACTAGTACATTACAACTCCTGTGACAGCTAAATGTTCCAGCAGGTCTTTGTCAGTTATTTGGGCATCTATGAGATGTTCTATCCAGATTTTCCTTTGACTTTAAGAGTTCGCACTAAGGGTTATTTCCACCTTAGACATTTATGGCATATTCACGGCATATGCTGTAAATTACTGATAGGTTCAAGTCCCAGCACTGGGACTTTCATTTATCTCCAGAATGGGGTCCCAAATCCCTGTCCCACCACATCCAGGTGGAGAAAGGAGAGGTGGCCGTGCATTGGCGCTGCTCTCTGCATTCACTTCTATGGGAGTTACGTAAACAGCCGAGCACCCTTGACAGGACGTGGATATTCCATAAATGTCTAAGATGGAAATAACCCCTTAACTTTCATTTTTAACCCCTTTATGACGCAGCCTAGTTTGGGCCTTAAGGCTCAGAGCCCATTTTTCAAATCTGACATATTTCACTTTATATGGTAATAACGTCGGAATGCTTAAACCTATCCAAGCGATTCTGAGATTGTTTTCTCGTGACACTTTGGGCTTCATGTTTGTGGTAAAATTTGGTCGATATATTCAGTCTTTATTTGTGAAAAATTGCAAAATTTAGAGAAAATTTACAAAAAATAGCATTTTTCAGAATTTAAATGTATCTGCTTGAAAAACAGACGGTTATACCACCAAAAATAGTTACTAGTTCACATTTCCCATATGTCTACTTTAGATTGGCATCGTTTTTTGAACATTATTTTAATTTTCTTGGACGTTACAAGGCTTAGAACATAAACAGCAATTTCTCAAATTCTTAAGAAAATTTCAAAAGCCTTTTTTTGAAGGTGCCAGTTCAGTTCTGAAGTGGATTTGAGGGGCCTATGTATTAGAAACCCCCATAAAACACCCCATTTTAAAAACTAGACCCCTCAAAGTATTCAAAACAGCATATAGAAAGTTTTTTAACCCTTCAGGCATTTCACAGGAATTAAAGCAAAGTGGAAATGAAATTTGCAAATTTCATTTTTTCTGCTGAATTTCAATTTTATTCAATTTTTTTTTAGTAACAGAGAAGGTTTTACCAGAGAAATACTACTAAATATGTATTGTCCAGATTCTGCAGTTTTTAGAAATGTCCCACATGTGCCTCTAGTGCGCTCGTGGACTAAAACACAAGCCCTAGAAGCAAAGAAGCACCTAGTGCATTTTGAGGCCTCTTTTTTATTAGAATATATTTTAGGCAGCATGCCAGGTTTGAAGAGGTGTTGAGGTATCAAAACAATGGAAACCCACCAGAAGTGACCCCATTTTGGAAATTACACCCCTCAAGGAATTCATTTATGGTTTTTGTTATCATTTTGACCGCACAGTTTTTTCACAGCACCTATTTGAATTGGGCTGTGAAATGAAAAAAATGATATTTTTTCCAATAAGATGTCATTTTTGATCAAAATTTCTTATTTTCACAGGGAACAACATACCCCATTTTGTTGCCCAATTTGTCCTTAGTGCGGCAATACCCCATTTGTGGTGATAAACTGCCGTTTGGGCCCATGGGAGGGCTCAGACGGAAAGGAGCGCTATGTGTTTGTTGGAGTCCAGATTTTGCTGGATTGGTTTTCGGGTGCCATGTCGCATTTGCAGAGGCCCAGAGGTATCAAAGCAATGGAAACCAACCAGAAGTGACCCCATTTTGGAAACTACACCCCTCAAGGAATTCATTTATGGTTTTTGTTATCATTTTGACCGCACAGTTTTTTCACAGCATCTATTTGAATTGGGCTGTGAAATGAAAAAAATGATATTTTTTCCAATAAGATGTCATTTTTTATCAAAATTTCTTATTTTCACAGGGAACAACATACCCCATTTTGTTGCCCAATTTGTCCATAGTGCGGCAATACCCCATTTGTGGTGATAAACTGCCGTTTGGGCCCATGGGAGGGCTCAGACGGAAAGGAGCGCTATGTGTTTGTTGGAGTCCAGATTTTGCTGGATTGGTTTTCGGGTGCCATGTCGCATTTGCAGAGGCCCAGAGGTATCAAAACAATGGAAACCCACCAGAAGTGACCCCATTTTGGAAACTACACCCCTCAAGGAATTCATTTATGGTTTTTGTTATCATTTTGACAGCACAGTTTTTTCAGAGCACCTATTTGAATTGGGCTGTGAAATTAAAAAAATGATATTTTTTCCAATAAGATGTCATTTTTGATCAAAATTTCTTATTTTCACAAGGAACAACATACCCCATTTTGTTGCCCAATTTGTCCTTAGTGCGGCAATACCCCATTTGTGGTGATAAACTGCCGTTTGGGCCCATGGGAGGGCTCAGAAGAAAAGGACCACCATTTGGCCTACTGGAGCTTTTCTGGTGCTAAGTCATGTATGCAGAAGCCCCTGAGGTACCAGTACAGTTGAAACCCCCGAGAAGTGACCCCATTTTAAAAACTACACCCCTTAAGACATTCATCTAGAGGTGTAGTAAGCATTTTGACCCCACAGGTACTGTGTAAAAGATAATGCGCAGCAGATGGTGCAGTGTGAGATTTGCAATTTTATATATATATATGCCATTTCAGTGTCCAATATAGTGTGCCCAGCATGCGCCACCGGAGATATACACCCCTTAAATTGTAATGTGGGTTCTCCTGGGTACGGCAATACCCTACATGTGGCTGTTATCAGCTGCCTGGGCATACGGCAGGGCTCAGAAGGGAAAGATGAGGGGGGTAAGCTGTGCGGAGTGCATCAGGGTAAATTAAAAATCAAGGGATGTATGATACATTTTAAAACAATCTTTTATACAGAGCCCTGGTTTTTCGGGACACGTGTCACATTGGTATATTGTGTTCTTCCTTATCCCCCTCTTATAGCAGACTCTGCACCTCTTTTGACTCTTTCCCTTTCCACCGGTTTGGGGAACTTCTCCTGGAAAGTGTTGCCCTGGTACGATGCGTGTGGCCTCGCTTCCAGAAGTACTGGGTGCCCCCCCTTCCTGGTCCCTAAAGATTAGATCTTGAAATTCCAGGAAAGTTCCCCTCTGGCCTGAACATCGACGTAGCACGTACACATTGTACAATGCCATCTGTATGATGTGCCCGGCCAGCTTCTTATACCACACCGCATGGCGCTGTAGGGCTTCAGGACTTGATTTGACAAATCCATCCCTCCCATGTACCTATTGTAGTCCAGGATGCAGTCTGGTTTGCGGGTGGCCTTTCCTTCATATATCCTAAATCTGTAGGTATACCCTGATGCCCTCTCACAGCTTATACATCTTCACGCCATACCTTGCCCTCTTACCTGGCAGGTACTGGCGGAATTGAACCCTCTCCCTTTAAAATGTACCAGGGACTCATCAATAGAAAAACACTTCTCGGGGGTGTATGCTTGGGAAAACCGGGCACTGGAACGGTCTAATAGGGGTCTCCGTTTATCCAAACGGTCAAAACTGGGGTCATCTCGGGGTGGGCACGGCTCATTATCAGTATAATGTAAGAAGCGAAGTATTGCCTCATTTATTTATTTTTTTAGGTTCCAGTTCATTTCTGAAGTTGCTTTGAGGGGCCCATATATTAGAAACCCCTATCAAACACCCCATTTTAGAAACTAGACCCCTCAAAGTTTTCACAACAGCATTTAGAAAGTTTATGAACCCTTTAGGTGTTTCACAGAAATTTAGAGCAAAGTAGAGGTGAAATTTACTCTTTTTATACCATTTTTTTTATAACACAAAAGGATTTATCAGAGAAACACAACTCAATACTTATTGCCCAGATTCTGCAGTTTTGAGAAATATCCCACATGTGGCCCTCGGGCGGTAATGGACTGAAGCACCGGCCTCCGAAGCAAAGGAGCACCTAGTGGATTTTGAGCCCTCTTTTTTATTAGGCACCATGTCCGGTTTGAAGAGGTCTTGTGGTGCCAAAACATTGGAAACCCCCCAAAAGTGACCCCAATTTGGAAACTAGACCCCTTGAGGAATCCATTGTAGTTTTCTTGGGGTGCATGCGGCTTTTTGATCAGTTTTTATTCCATTTTTAGGTGGCGTGGTGACTAATAAACAGCAATTCTACTATTGTTTTTGTATACTTTTTTTTTTACAGCGTTCCCGTGCACTATAAATGACATATTCACTTTATTCTGCGGGGCGATACGATCACGTCGATACCAGATGTTTATAGTTTTTTTTGATGTCTTATGGCGTTTGCACAATAAAATACGTTTTGTAAACAATCATTCACTTTTTGTGTTGCCTTATTCTAAGAGCCATAACGTTTTTATTTTTCAATAAATAAAGTCGTGCGAGGACTTATTTTTTGCGTAACGAACTGTAGTTTCGATCAGGACCATTTTTCGGTACATGCGACTTTTTGATCTCTTTTTATTCCATTTTTTGGGAGGTGAAGTGACCAAAGAATTGTGATTGTGGTACGGTTTATCAATATATTTTTTTACGGCGTTCACCGTGCGGGATAAATAACAAAATAATTTTGTAGTTCAGGCCGTTACGGACGCGGCGATACCAATTATGTATAGTTTATTTGTTTGTTTATATATTTAAATTAATTATAAATGACTGATAAGGGAAAAAGTGGGACTTTTACTTTTATTACTTTTAAAACTTTTATTTTCTTATTTTTACACATCTTTTTTTTACTTTTTTTTTACTTTATTACTTTGTCCCACTAGGGGACATGAGGGCAGGAGGCTCTGATCGCTATTCTAATACACTGCACTACATGCGTAGTGCAGTGTATTAGAGCTGTCAGCTACTCACTGACAGCAAGCATAGTGGGTCCTGACGTTGTCAGGACCCACTAGGCTTCCGTCTATGGCATAGCCGGACGCCATTGTTTGGTGTCCGGTTGCCATAGTCACCATCGCCGGCCGCTATCGTGTAGCAGGCCGGCGATGGCGGATTAACCCCTAAGAAGCCGCGATCGCTATTGAACGCGGCTTCTGAGGGGTTAATCGGCGGGGGAGCTCCGCGATCGGTCCCGGCACATTGAGCAGTGATAGTCTGCTGTCGGAAACAGCAGCTATCACAGCTCATGAACGCGCCCCGCGCGAACGGCGCCGTGTTTACTCCATGACCTACTATTAGGTCACTGAGCGCGAACGCTACAGTTAGCATGACCTAATAGTAGGTCATGGAGCGTTAAGGGGTTAATGACATTTCAGACAGTGTAAATTGCAGGCAGTAAGCTTTTAGATGGACAAAAAGTGAGTCTCTTACTTCTTAATACTTCCTAGTTCCTGCTTTTTTTTTGGTCAAGTAGGTGAAGTAGTTGGTACAAACATAATTTTTGCATATCATCAACCATTAATGGCCTCAAGTGGTGTTAGTTTGCAGAGAGAAGCCCAATAAAGGCTGCCAGTTTGCAGAGAGGATGTTGGTCCCTCACACTAGAAGGGAGGACCCTCTTCCCTCTCATGTGGACAACCACGGTGGGGAGTAGTTGTGTGGCACGATAGCTGACCTGCGTAAGGCCTCATGTAAATTTATTGCAGAGATTGGAAAACAGTTCAATATGCTCACTCAGCCGTACACAGAAGGAGGGAGAATATCCCTCGTTCTAGTCATCAGTGGAAGGCCTAGCCATCAGAATCTATATCCCGTGAATAAGCGATCAATGTAAATAGTGTGAAAGCAGCTTCAATTGGTTGCCGACCCATGACTAGTATGCTCGTCATGCACATTATTTACAATTAATAAACTTTATTAAATATAACTCGCAAAACATAAAATGATTTACACATATTTTGTTTTGTCACAGCCATAACAACCTGCACAATAAATTTCTACCATCATTTATGATGATCGGTGTATGCTATTAAAAAAAAAAAAGAACAAATTACAACTTTTTTTTTTTTTTGCCAAAAATACAATTTATATAAATTAAACAATAATGTGAATGTACCAAACAATGGCACCTACATGAAGTACAACTCATCCTGCAAAAAAACGAAGTCTCATACAGCTACGTCGAACAAAAAATAAAAAAAGTTATGAGTGCCAGGATGCAAAGAGGAAAAATCAAAAAATTGTTCTGGTTCTCAAGGATAAAATTGGCCCGGTCCTTAAGAGGTTAAAGATTTAGATATCACACTTTGACATATTCAGATTTATAATGAAACTGTAAAGATAACATTAAAAGAAAAACACTGGCCATTAACATGGATAGAAAGTGCTGAAAGACATAGGTAGTGTTAAAAAAAAAGAATATATATATTTCCACCAATATAGTGTAAATTGTATTTTTCATTTATGTAACACCGTGTTTCCAGATTTATAAACCTTTTTATGTAAATCAAGATAATAGAAAGGACCTAGGGTTAAATGCTCTTTATTCTGTAATCATAATCTGTCAACTCAGTGTAGGCTATTTATATTCTTCGAATCTTGGCAGAGAATGAAGCATTCCGGATGGTTTTGGAGAATGAATGTCGACAGAGAATGTGAACATGGGAGAAAAAAATATTACAATACAATATGATTGACAGATAGAAAGGGAATTTATAAATATATGGGCAGACTTCAACACAGTTAATAATTAGAAAATTCTGATTGAATTCACATACGATTTGTAATAACCGTACACTTTATTAAAATGTTTATCTCATTATAAAAAAAAAAGTGCTTTTTCTATAAACATAGATTGTAAGATGATAAATTATTGTCCCATAAATTCTTTGGATAAATATAAATGTTTGCAAATGTATTTATTAGTTTAAGAGTAGTATGGTCACATGTGATAGATTTGTTGCAGAAAATTTCTACAACAAAGGGCTTATCCAAACACAACGTATTGCAGCAGAAAATTTCTGCAGCAATTCCGTTGAAAGTCCCAGACTTTCCACTGCGGGAAAAATATGCACCATTTCCTGCGGTTTTTACTGCAGAAAATGGTGCGTATTTTGCTGCGTTTTTCACAATGCTGGGTGATGGAGACACCTCCCTTGAAAATCTCATCCACTATGCTGCTACTATATTCTGCTGCGTTTTTTTCGTCCGCAATTCCGGATGAAAAAAAAACGCATGAATTCGGCAACGTGTGGATGAGCCCTAAAAATCTGTGCCATAAATCTGAATGGGGTTGTTTTTGTAGCATGTACATGTATTTTAACCCCTTCCCGACATTTGCCGTACATGTACGTCATGGAAAGCATTGACTTCCCGCATCTTGCCGTACATGTACGTCAAATGCAGAAGGGGTTACCGTATCAAAAATAAAAGTTTTAAAGTAAAGATGGCTGCTGTTCATAACAGCAGGACATCTGTACACGATGCCCAGGGGGGTGTCGCCTCCCCCCCGCATCGGCGATCGCCGCCATTGGCCGTTCAATTCAGACCGGCCAATTGCGGCTGTTTGCGGCTTTTGCCAATCACTGTGCCACAGGGCACAGTGATATGGTGGTGATTGGTGCTGTCTAGGACAGCACCAATGACTACCATGTTCCATGTAAAAAATGGCGGTGATGCCAGCCCCCAGATCGCTATGGTTGGTCGGTCAGCACCGACCGACCAATCGCAGCCATGGCGGGTGTTTGAAACACCCTACACCAGCCCTGCCCACCTCATTCCGGTTAGGAACGGTGAGCAGAGCTGGTGTGACCGTCTGTGAAGCCAACTTACCGAATCTGAGGCCTTCTGTGCTGCGATCCTGCTGTGACGTCTTCATCCGACTGCTTCCTGCAGAAGAGTGAACCGTCATCATCATCAACTGTGCTGCTGCTGATTTTTTTTTTTTTTAGCAGCAGCACTTGTTTTTTTTCCTAAACTTCTTATCCCTGTACCCTCCCCCCCCATCCCACCCTCCCCATCTTTCCCTTTTTACGTCCTGCGGCCGCCGAGTGCGGATCAGTGACCGCCATCACTGACCGCCAATTTTTGGCACAGGACTTCGTTTTTTTTTGGATTTTGCACCTCCCTGTGTGCGCCCTGCGGCCACTGAGTGCTGATCAGTGACCGCCATCACTGATCAGCATCCGTGGTAATTTTTTTTATTTTTTGGCCTTTTTTATTACTGCACCTTTTTTTTGCGTGCGCCCTGCGGCTACTGAGTGCTGAGTCTAATAATCAGCCTCAGTGGTAATTTGTTTACGCAGGTTTTTTTTTGGCCTTTTTTTCTTCATTTTATAAAACTGTAAAAAAAAAAGACTAGCATTAGAGTAGCGGACGTTTACTGACGTCCGTTTTGTAAAAAAAGATATATAGCAGAAGTTCTAGCTATATATTTTTTTATACAGTTTGAATAAATTGACTTCTTATAGTTAGCGTCCATTTAGTGACGGACATTTAGTTCGTTCACTAAATTTTTGATAGCGTAGCGACAGTTAGTATAAATTTATAGCGTTATAGTCAGCGTCCGTTTAGTGACGGACATTCAGGTTTTTTTAACTGAAGTTCGTTCACTAAATTTTTGATAGTGTAGCGACAGTTAGTATAAATTTACATCTTATAGTCAGCATCCGTTTAGTGACGGACATTCAGTTTTTTTTTAACTGAAGTTCGTTCACTAAATTTTTGATAGCGTAGCGACAGTTAGTATAAATTTATAGCGTTATAGTCAGTGTCCGTTTAGTGACGAACATTCAGTTTTTTTTAACTGAAGTTCGTTCACTAAATTTTTGATAGCGTAGCGACAGTTAGTATAAATTTATAGCGTTATAGTCAGCGTCCGTTTAGTGACGGACATTCAGTTTTTTTAACTGAAGTTTGTTCACTAAATTTTTGATAGCGTAGCGACAGTTTTAGTATAAATTTACATCTTATAGTCAGCGTCCATTTAGTGACGGACATTCAGTTTTTTTTTAACTGAAGTTCGTTCACTAAATTTTTGATAGCGTAGCGACAGTTAGTATAAATTTATAGCGTTATAGTCAGCGTCCGTTTAGTGACGAACATTCAGTTTTTTTTAACTGAAGTTTGTTCACTAAATTTTTGATAGCGTAGCGACAGTTTTAGTATAAATTTACATCTTATAGTCAGCGTCCATTTAGTGACATACATTCAGTTTTTTTTAACTGAAATTTGTTCACTAAATTTCTGATAGCGTAGCGACACAGTTGTAGCTCAGTTTTTTTTACAGTTCTATATTGAACGTTCAATAAATTTCTTTCTCCTAAATTTTTCTTATTCTTCTCTTCTTTTTCTTTTTTTTTTCCTATAAATTTCATATTACACGTGTAAAAGCACAACATACAAAACCACCTCTATAAAGAGTATTACACGTGTTGAAGCACTACATACCCCCCTAATAAAAATGGCCCAATCATCTCAAAGGCTCTACTCCGCTGAGGAGGCATACGCCATCCTGGCCTCTGACACTGAATCGGCCAGCGAGGGAGAAGAGGAAATTGCCCCATTCATCTTGACCTCATCATCCTCATCCAGTGATGAGGAACCCCCGCAAAGACGCCCCAGGACATCAGCTGAGGCAACCCCCCAAATGAGCGATACCCTGTGGAACCCACCCCCTGATAATTATGAGCCTCACATTCCAGATTTCACAGGGAGCTCTGGAATTCTATTTGAGACTGTAGGCCTCGCAGAAATTCACTATTTCAATCTGTTTTTCACTGAGGATTTTGTTAATGTAATGGCGGCCCAAACAAATTTATATGCCCAACAATTTTTAGCCCAAAACCCCACGTCATCATTTGCTAGGTGGACCCCCATAGAGGCAGCGGAGATGATGAAATTTTGGGGCCTTGTCCTACATATGGGCCTAGTAAAAAAACCAGAGATTAGGCAATACTGGAGTGCGGACATTTTATACAGCACCCCATTATACCACATGGCAATGACCCGGGCACGATTTGAAATTATTCTGAAATTTTTGCATTATAATGATAATGCACAGTGCCCGCCCCGTGATGACCCCACATACGACCGCCTATTCAAAATCAGGCCAATGATTGATTATTTCTGCACCAAATTTCAGGAAGTGTACACCCCCGAAAAGAACATAGCAATAGACGAGTCCCTTGTACATTTTAAGGGGAGACTAAAATTCCGCCAATACCTGCCAAGCAAGAGGGCGAGGTATGGAATTAAAATGTACAAGCTGTGCGAGAGCAGCTCAGGGTACACCTACAGGTTTCGGGTTTATGAAGGGAAGGACACCAGGATAGAACCTCCAGAATGCCCCCCTGTCCTGGGAGTTAGTGGAAAAATAGTGTGGGACTTGATGCACCCACTGCTGGACCAGGGTTATCACCTTTACGTGGATAACTTCTATACCAGCATCCCACTATTTAAATGCCTCTCCACCAGAAGTACTGTAGCATGCGGCACCGTGCGCAAAAATCAGAGAGGCCTCTCTAAAAATCTGATTGGGCAACCCCTAAGAAAAGGAGAAAGCAGGGCACTACACAGCGATAACTTGTTGCTGGTCAAGTATAAGGACAAGAGGGACGTCCTTATGTTGACCACAATACACGGTAGTGGCATCACCCCTGTCCCTGTCCGAGGTAGCACCACAATGACCCCCAAGCCAGACTGCATCCTCGGCTACAATAAGTACATGGGAGGTGTTGATCTCTCTGATCAAGTACTGAAGCCGTACAGTGCCATGCGTAAAACAAAGACGTGGTACAAAAAGCTGGCCGTGCACGTGGTACAGATGGCATTGTATAACGCTTACGTGCTATACCGATGTGCAGGCCGGACAGGGACATTCCTTCAGTTTCAAGAAGCGGTTATCAAGGCCCTTGTATTTGGGGACCAGGAAGGGGAGAGCCCCAGTACTTCTAGAAGCGATGGTCCACGTATTGTACCAGGGCAACACTTTCCTGGCGAAATCCCCCCCACTGGTAAAAAGGGAAGGAGCCAAAAAAGGTGTAAAGTGTGTTACAACAGAGGGAGAAGACGAGACACAACTTATCATTGTGAAACCTGTCCCGACAAACCTGGCCTGTGCATAAAAGAGTGCTTCAAAGTTTATCACACATCCATGGATTTTAATTGAAACATTTTTTTAAATGCTCACTATACCCCTAGATAATTTACTCAAGGGGTGTAGTTTCCAAAATGGGGTCACTTGTGGGGGGTTTCCACTGTTTTGACCCCTCAGGGGCTTTGCAAATGCGACATGGCCACCGCAAACCATTCCAGTTACATTTGAACTCCAAATGGTGTTCTTTCCCTTCTGAGCCCTGCCGTGTGTCCAAACAGCCGTTTATGACCACATGTGGGGTACTGTTTTACTCAGGATAAACTGCTCTACAAATGTTGTGGTGCTTTTTCTCCTTTAGTCCTTGTGGGAATGAAAAAAAATTTTGCTAAACCTACGTTTTATTGGTTAAAATTTACATTTTCATTTTCACGGCCTACTTCCAATAAATTCTGCAAAAAGCCTGTGGGGTCAAAATGCTCACTATACCCCTAGATAATTTACTCAAGGGGTGTAGTTTCCAAAATGGGGTCACTTGTGGGGGGGTTCCACTGTTTTGACCCCTCAGGGGCTTTGCAAATGCGACATGGCCACCGCAAACCATTCCAGTTACATTTGAACTCCAAATGGTGTTCTTTCCCTTCTGAGCCCTGCCGTGTGTCCAAACAGCCGTTTATGACCACATGTGGGGTACTGTTTTACTCAGGATAAACTGCTCTACAAATGTTGTGGTGCTTTTTCTCCTTTAGTCCTTGTGGGAATGAAAAAAAATTTTGCTAAACCTACGTTTTATTGGTTAAAATTTACATTTTCATTTTCACGGCCTACTTCCAATAAATTCTGCAAAAAGCCTGTGGGGTCAAAATGCTCACTATACCCCTAGATAATTTCCTCAAGGGGTGTAGTTTCCAAAATGGGGTCACTTGTGGGGGGTTTCCACTGTTTTGTGCCCTCAGGGGCTTTGCAAATGCGACATGGCCTCCGCAAACCATTCCTGCTAAATTTGAGCTCCAAAAGCCAAATGGGGTTCCTTCCCTTCTAAGCCCTGCCGTGTGTCCAAACAGCAGTCTATGATCAAATGTGGGGTACTGTTTTACTCGGGACAAACTGCTCTACAAATGTTGTGGTGCTTTTTCTCTTTTAGTCCTTGTGGAAATGAAAAAAAATGAGCTAAACCTACGTTTTATTGGGAAAAATGTAGATTTTCATTTTCACATCCTACTTCCAATAATTTCTGCAAAAAATTTGTGGGGTCAAAATGCTCACTATACCCCTAGATAATTTCCTCAAGGGGTGTAGTTTCCAAAATGGGGTCACTTGTGGGGGGTTTCCACTGTTTTGTGCCCTCAGGGGCTTTGCAAATGCGACATGGCATCCGCAAACCATTCCTGCTAAATTTGAGCTCCAAAAGCCAAATGGGGTTCCTTCCCTTCTAAGCCCTGCCGTGTGTCCAAACAGCAGTCTATGATCAAATGTGGGGTACTGTTTTACTCGGGACAAACTGCTCTACAAATGTTGTGGTGCTTTTTCTCTTTTAGTCCTTGTGGAAATGAAAAAAAATGAGCTAAACCTACGTTTTATTGGGAAAAATGTAGATTTTCATTTTCACATCCTACTTCCAATAATTTCTGCAAAAAATTTGTGGGGTCAAAATGCTCACTATACCCCTAGATAATTTCCTCAAGGGGTGTAGTTTCCAAAATGGGGTCACTTGTGGGGGGTTTCCACTGTTTTGTGCCCTCAGGGGCTTTGCAAATGCGACATGGCATCCGCAAACCATTCCTGCTAAATTTGAGCTCCAAAAGCCAAATGGGGTTCCTTCCCTTCTAAGCCCTGCCGTGTGTCCAAACAGCAGTCTATGATCAAATGTGGGGTACTGTTTTACTCGGGACAAACTGCTCTACAAATGTTGTGGTGCTTTTTCTCTTTTAGTCCTTGTGGAAATGAAAAAAAATGAGCTAAACCTACGTTTTATTGGGAAAAATGTAGATTTTCATTTTCACATCCTACTTCCAATAATTTCTGCAAAAAATTTGTGGGGTCAAAATGCTCACTATACCCCTAGATAATTTCCTCAAGGGGTGTAGTTTCCAAAATGGGGTCACTTGTGGGGGGTTTCCACTGTTTTGTGCCCTCAGGGGCTTTGCAAATGCGACATGGCATCCGCAAACCATTCCTGCTAAATTTGAGCTCCAAAAGCCAAATGGGGTTTCTTCCCTTCTAAGCCCTGCCGTGTGTCCAAACAGCAGTCTATGATCAAATGTGGGGTACTGTTTTACTCGGGACAAACTGCTCTACAAATGTTGTGGTGCTTTTTCTCTTTTAGTCCTTGTGGAAATGAAAAAAAATGAGCTAAACCTACGTTTTATTGGGAAAAATGTAGATTTTCATTTTCACATCCTACTTCCAATAATTTCTGCAAAAAATTTGTGGGGTCAAAATGCTCACTATACCCCTAGATAATTTCCTCAAGGGGTGTAGTTTCCAAAATGGGGTCACTTGTTGGGGGTTTCCACTGTTTTGTGCCCTCAGGGGCTTTGCAAATGCGACATGGCATCCGCAAACCATTCCTGCTAAATTTGAGCTCCAAAAGCCAAATGGGGTTCCTTCACTTCTAAGCCCTGCCGTGTGTCCAAACAGCAGTCTATGATCAAATGTGGGGTACTGTTTTACTCGGGACAAACTGCTCTACAAATGTTGTGGTGCTTTTTCTCTTTTAGACCTTGTGAAAATGAAAAAAAATTAGCTAAACCTACGTTTTATTGGGAAAAATGTAGATTTTCATTTTTCACATCCTACTTCCAATAATTTCTGCAAAAAATCTGTGGGGTCAAAATGCTCACTATACCCCTAGATAATTTCCTCAAGGGGTGTAGTTTCCAAAATGGGGTCACTTGTGGGGGGTTTCCACTGTTTTGTGCCCTCAGGGGCTTTGCAAATGTGACATGGCCTCCGCAAACCATTCCTGCTAAATTTGAGCTCCAAAAGCCAAATGGGGTTCCTTCCCTTCTAAGCCCTGCCATGTGTCCAAACAGCAGTCTATGATCAAATGTGGGGTACTGTTTTACTCGGGACAAACTGCTCTACAAATGTTGTGGTGCTTTTTCTCTTTTAGTCCTTGTGGAAATGAAAAAAAATGAGCTAAACCTACGTTTTATTGGGAAAAATGTAGATTTTCATTTTCACATCCTACTTCCAATAATTTCTGCAAAAAATTTGTGGGGTCAAAATGCTCACTATACCCCTAGATAATTTCCTCAAGGGGTGTAGTTTCCAAAATGGGGTCACTTGTTGGGGGTTTCCACTGTTTTGTGCCCTCAGGGGCTTTGCAAATGCGACATGGCATCCGCAAACCATTCCTGCTAAATTTGAGCTCCAAAAGCCAAATGGGGTTCCTTCACTTCTAAGCCCTGCCGTGTGTCCAAACAGCAGTCTATGATCAAATGTGGGGTACTGTTTTACTCGGGACAAACTGCTCTACAAATGTTGTGGTGCTTTTTCTCTTTTAGACCTTGTGAAAATGAAAAAAAATTAGCTAAACCTACGTTTTATTGGGAAAAATGTAGATTTTCATTTTTCACATCCTACTTCCAATAATTTCTGCAAAAAATCTGTGGGGTCAAAATGCTCACTATACCCCTAGATAATTTCCTCAAGGGGTGTAGTTTCCAAAATGGGGTCACTTGTGGGGGGTTTCCACTGTTTTGTGCCCTCAGGGGCTTTGCAAATGTGACATGGCCTCCGCAAACCATTCCTGCTAAATTTGAGCTCCAAAAGCCAAATGGGGTTCCTTCCCTTCTAAGCCCTGCCATGTGTCCAAACAGCAGTCTATGATCAAATGTGGGGTACTGTTTTACTCGGGACAAACTGCTCTACAAATGTTGTGGTGCTTTTTCTCTTTTAGTCCTTGTGGAAATGAAAAAAAAATGAGCTAAACCTACGTTTTATTGTGAAAAATGTAGATTTTCATTTTCACATCCTACTTCCAATAATTTCTGCAAAAAACCTGTGGGGTCAAAATGCTCACTATACCCCTAGATAATTTCCTCAAGGGGTGTAGTTTCCAAAATGGGGTCACTTGTGGGCGGTTTCCACTGTTTTGGCACCGCAAGAGTCCTTCAAACCGGATATGGTGCCTAAAATATATTGTAATAAAAACAAGGCCCCAAAATCCTCAAGGTGCTCCTTTGCTTCGGAGGCCTGTGTTTCAGTCCATAAGCACGCTAGGGCGACATGTGGGATATTTCTAAAAACTGCAGAATCTGGGCAATAAATATTGAGTTGCATTTTTCTGGTGAAACTTTCTGTGTTACACAAAAAATGGATTCAAAATGAATTTCTGCAAAAAAAAACGAAATTTATAAATTTCCCCTCTATATTGCTTTCATTCCTGTGAAACGTCTAAAGGGTTAAAACACTTTCTGAATGCTGTTTTGAATACTTTGAGGGGTGCAGTTTTTAAAATGGGGTGACTTTTTGGGGGTTTCTAATATATAAGGCCCTCAAAGCCACTTCAGAACTGAACTGGCCCCTGTAAAAATAGCCTTTTGAAATTTTCTTGAAAATGTGAGAAATTGCTGCTAAAGTTCTAAGCCTTGTAACGTCCTAGAAAAATAAAAGGATGTTCAAAAAACGATGCCAAACTAAAGTAGACACATGGGGGATGTTAATTAGCAACAATTTTGTGTGTTATAACTGCCTGTCTTACAAGCAGATACATTTAAATTGATAAAAATGCTATTTTTTGCAATTTTTCACTATATTTTGGTGTTTTTCACAATTAAATACTGAATGTATTGGGCAAATTTTGCCAGTAACATAAAGTCCAATGTGTCACGAGAAAACAATCTCAGAATCGCTTGGATAGGTACAAGCATTCCGACGTTATTACCACATAAAGTGAAACATGTCAGATTTGAAAAATGAGGCTTGGTCAGGAAGGTCAAAAGTGGCTAAAGAGGGAAGGGGTTAACAAACCTCATTCACATGAAATTTCTGCATCAAGTCTGCCACGTGGGAACATATTCTTATTGACATATTACCTGATGGTCATATCAGAAGCTTTTTCTCAATGTCATGCATGATTTGTCCTCCTATATGTATTGGCCAGTCTGTTTACCACACAACATAAGAAAAAATATCGGTCAATTAGATAAGAAGTCACTGATCCCCACAGAGGACGATGGGAAAACTGAACAGAAACTCATTTGAAACAAGTGGGTTAAAAAAGTCTGTATTGACAGAATACATGAATCCCAAAACCTTTCCCAACTCAAGCACACAGCCGTATTATGTAATAGAGAGGTGCATGTCCTTTATTATACCTCCATATGCTTCTAATTTCATACAGAGGCATACGGAAATTTCTTCTGTTGGATTCCGAACAAATCAGACAAAAGAAAAATTGCGCCATATTCCATCAGATACTATATGTACGGAGGTATTCTCCTCTAGAAGCTTTGCTTCCAGGTGAGAATATTTCTGTACCTACATGCGTCCAGGCAACGTTTCCACTCAATCTAATGTCTTTTTCAAGATTTAGATTGAGCCGAAACGTTGCCTGAACACACGTGGTGAATAAACTAAGGAACGTTATTTGCAATGAAGTTTGTATGCTTTGCTGTATTTTACTTCAGACAATGAGTTTGGCGAGGAGATGGGAAGGCTTATCAATTTATACTGACATCATTTTGCATAGAGAAAGTAGAACAGAACTAAGATACTGTATGTTACACCTAGTATAGAGCTTGCATCTGTAATATAATAAAAATAATGTTACAATTGAGACATTTATCATGACCCCTTAGTGCTCAGGTAAAAATCAGTTTTTAGTTTGTTTGGAAAGTGTTACTAGGTCAAAGGCAGTAATAAGCAGGGACACCAGAAGACAATATAATTTACTAGCTTGTATATAAGTACTAATTAAATAGGCCATTAACCCTTTCATGACAAAGAGTCATTGATGCCCGTGTCCAGGTCAAATTTTCCATTTTTTATATGCACTCCCTCAAACGATAATATGTTTTTACATGACTAATGAGGCTTTCATTTTCTAGATTAGTTTAATTAATTCCATGTTTTACATTTTTATTATGAGCAGACAAATTACTAAAAATGTGAAAAAAATTACCTTTTTGTATTTTTTTTATATACAATATATTTATCTATATTATATGTATATAGATATATATACACTGTTGCATCTCTGTAACAATTAGTCGTCTTCTCTCTCGCCTGCCTGGATTGCTGTGAGGGGAGAGAGAAGAAGGATATAAGGCTATGTTCACAAGACAGTGGGAAAAACGGATCAACTGTCAGTTTTTATAGCCTTTTACATCAGTGTGTCTCCAATTTTTATCCATTTCCCGGCCGACTGAATGTTTTTAACCGCCGTTTACCATTCGTTTTTCTTGGCCGTTAAAATAATGGATGAATTTCATTCGTCAGTTTTTTTTGTCCCAGCCCCTTAAATCACCACAGTGCTTATGTAGATAGTGCCACAGTGCCTACTGTAGATAGTGCCAGTTCCCATATAGAAAGTGCCCAATGTAGATAGTGCCACAGTGCCCACTGTAGATAGTGCCCACATAAATGGGCACTGTGTGTGGCAGTATGTGGGCAATATCTATAGTGGGCACTGTGGCAGTATGTGGGCACTATGGCACTATGTGGGCACTGTGGCACTATATGGGCTCTATTTACAGGGGATATTGACACTATCTACATATATGAACAGTGAGGTCAGGGGCTCCCTCTAGGAGCTGAGTCCCCGGCCAGAGCATTGCTGACACTCTGGCCAGGGATTCTATTCCCAGAGGAGCTCCTTACGTCACTGTCCATATATGTACAGTGACGTCAGGGGCTCCCTTTAGAAGCATCGGCAACGCTTTGACTGGGGACTCCACTTCTAGAGGGAGCCCCTGACATCACTGTCCATATATGGACAGTGACATCAGAGGCTCCCCTTGGGAGCACCACCCTCGGTGAAAGTGTCAGAAACACTCTTGCTGGGGATTCCGCTATCTACAAGGAGGATGGGGCTATCTACAGGGGTATGGCATGCTATCTAGGGGAGGGGGTGGCACTATCTACATAGGGAGTGTATTCCAGCATCTCAAGGCCCCTAACGTTACCATCCATATGTGGACAGTGACGTCAAGAGCTTTACCATGACAGGAGTCCCCTGACAGCGCGCTTATCATGCTCTGACCAGAGACTCCATTTGGGAGAAAGCCGCGAGATCGGAAAATGCAGCATTGCTTCAGTGTGTGCAGCACTGTACTTCTAAGCCCCCTAAGGGTATGTGCACACACACTAATTACGTCCGTAATTGACGGACGTATTTCGGCCGCAAGTCCCGGACTGAACACAGTGCAGGGAGCCGGGCTCCTAGCATCATACTTATGTACGATGCTAGGAGTCCCTGCCTCGCTGCAGGACCACTGTCACGTACTGAAAACATGATTACAGTACGGGACAGTTGTCCTGCAGCGAGGCAGGGACTCCTAGCATCGTACATAAGTATGATGCTAGGAGCCCGGCTCCCTGCACTGTGTTCGGTCCGGAACTTGCGGCCGAAATACGTCCGTCAATTACGGACGTAATTAGTGTGTGTGCACATACCCTAATAGTGATCAAACACATAGTTTTTTAATCAAACTAAGGGGGAGAGAGGCCGGCACTTGTCCAGAGACCCGTGAGGCAGGAATGCGCAGCACTGCACACATTAAACCCCGTTCCAGGCTGCCAACGTTTATATACGTGACAATTGCACGGGGCATCGGCAGTTGGAACGTATCTAGCAGTATGTCTGTTGTGAATGGGTTAAACAACACAATTCTCTTACTCATGCAGACAGCGCTGTCATCATACATATTGTCACACATTGGCTTGGCATTTTGAAGTATGAATCACAAACCATTCTCCGTAGTAACATGGCATACAGGACAAATTGTTATTCATATACATCTGTGTTATCGCAGTAGATTGCATTACATTTAATTGCTGGGGAATTTTTACTGCATCTGGAATATTTCATATCTTATCATTTTTACCAATTATGCAACAATTACTGAATCAACAACAAAAAATAAATACTATACCTGGGCAACAGGTTATTGGCACTAAAATAGGACTTACATGCATATTCATGGAGAGGCAAATTAGTGGGAGTTTCAATGACTGACTCATTTACACAAGCAGAATCCGTCAGGTTTGAATGCTTATACGAGAGCGTGCACGATAATTGCTTAACCCCTCAAGGACCCAGCCTGTTTAGACCTTAATGACAAGCCAGATTTTTCAAATCTGGTATGTCTGACTTAATCAAAGATTAACTATTTAATAGTTTTGTATATCCAAGTAATTCTGAATTTTTTTTCGTTACATGTTGGACTTTACAGATGTAGCCGTCTTTACCTTGACTTTTAACACATTAAATAAACAGTGGCTAAGGGATCTAGCCACTGTTTATCTTTAATTTTTTAATGACTTTTCAAGAGCTTTTGTTGTGTGATATCACGCTGGAGAAAGTTATCAGAATCAAGTTAAAGATGGCTACATCCGTATGTAGGTGGTAAAAATAGACTGATTTGATTTGCGTAAATGACTAAAAAAATACAAAAATTGATGACATTTCGTAAAATTTTACATTTTTCCCTATTTTGAACTGCAATATGTCACATATGTGTAACGGCTGCAGTCACAGATCGCCGCCATGCCCCACCTTTGGACAGCCGCGACTGCAGACTCCTGCCAGCATCTACATCCTCGGAGACGCCAGCTCGCGTGGCGGTCCTGTCCTGGATTGACTTCTAAGATGCGCGCACTCGTCCCCGGCCTTAAAGGGCCAGCGTGCGCATACTAAATTTCCCTAACCAATCCCCAAATCACGCTGGACTATAAAAAGTGCTCCGCCTTTCCACTCCTTGCCTGAGCGTTGTTGTTGTCTATCCATGTATGTATTGCAAACGGTCCCTTAGCTGTATCCTACTCCCAGTGTTCCCGTATCCTGATTCCTGTATCCTGTATTCTGTTGCTGTGTTGTTTCCAGTGCTTAAGCCTTTAGTTGGTGTCGTGTGTATCATCTGCCACATCTGGTGTCATCTGCCAGGTCTGGTGTCATCTGCCACATCTGGTATCATCTGCCACATCTAGTATCATTCGCCACATCTAGCGTCATCTGCCACGTAAAGCTTCATCCATGCCAAAGCCTCTGCTGCTGTCTGGACTCTTACAGGTACTCTGGTGCTAAAGACTTTGCATAGAATTATAAAGACTGTTATTTGGCCAGCTGCCACTCCGCTACGATGAAGCGGCCTAGTGGGTCCACTTACCCCTAGATTGTGACAGCATGCTCAGGCCGTGGAACCCGCTGGTCAACCTAAAACGGCGTTTCAAATGATGCAAACCTACATGCATGACCTGCGTGTACACCAGGATCAGCTTCTACTGGCAGTAAATTAGATCATCACCCATTTGGATAATCCTTCGGCTCCTCAGGATACTGCTGCTGATCCACTACCTGTTACTCCTCCTGCCTGTTCCGGATCTACCATTTCTCTACCTCTGCCACCTCGCTGGAGATTCTAGAGCCTGTAGAGGTTTCATTAATCAATGTACCATTCACTTTGCACTGCGTGCTCATCGATTCCCCTCTGATGAGGCCAAGGTAGCATTCATCATTTCTCTTCTCGCTGGCAAGGCCCTGGCTTGGGCGAACCCCATCTTGGATCAGGAGGGTCCGGAATTCTCAGATTTCGTTTTTAGAGACTTTTCATACTGTGTTCGAGAAGCCGGGTCGAACATCCTCTGCAGCTGCCACCCTGCTAACCATCAAGCAAGGGATTGTACTTATTAAGTGATTGTAGTAGTGTTCACTTAGCTGATTGCCCTGCTGGGCTAAATAATATACAATAGTGCATATACATGCCTTGCCTGTGACCAGTTGCCCTCACACATATTTACCAGCAACGGGTGAACAGTTTGAAATCAGAGATTTCATTAACTGTAAATCCAGCGGTGTTGTATACCTGGCTAGATGTGAGTGTCCGATGGACTATACTGGTAAAACCAAGCGCGAACTTAGACGGAGGACGCGGGATCATTTTAATGATATCCAAACTGAGAGAGATACACCAATCTCATCACATGTCAATACGGTACATCGGGGTAATCCTGCTTCCATTAAATTTGTGGGAATCCAGGTTCTTCCCAAAAACTGTAGAGGGGGTAACTCGGATAAAAGGATTCTTCAGGTAGAATGCAGATGGGTCCACAGGATGAAATCTGTTAGTCCAGCAGGACTTAATGAGAATGTCAGTTTTGGCTGCTTTTTGTGAAGTGTAGAAGTATAATAGGAGTCCAGACATATGTATGCATCATTAGCAAAATGCAGCCACTCTATTTTGTGTTGATCCGCAGACCAGCATTAAATTTTACCTGATAGTGTCACCCACACAAGTGAAGTATCCCAGGGTGTCACATATATCCATCTAATACAGGGGTCTCAAACTCAGCCGGGTAACTGGGCCACATATAGAAAAAATGGGAAGTTCACGGGCCGCATTACTTTCAAATTTGATACAATACAAAATTATTGTTAATCAATTAGTTATTTGAACTACTATAACACTATATTACTATATATATATACAGTGGAGGAAATAAGTATTTGATGCCTTGCTGATTTTGTAAGTTTGCCCACTATCAAAGTCATGAACAGTCTAGAATTTTTAGGCTAGGTTAATTTTACCAGTGAGAGATAGATTATATAAAAAAAAAAAAAAGAAAATCACATAGTCAAAATTATATATATTTATTTGCATTGTGCACAGAGAAATAAGTATTTGATCCCTTTGGCAAACAAGACTTAATACTTGGTGGCAAAACCCTTGTTGGCAAGCACAGCAGTCAGACGTTTTTAGTAGTTGATGATGAGGTTTGCACACATGTTAGATGGAATTTTGGCCCACTCCTCTTTGCAGATCATCTGTAAATCATTAAGATTACGAGGCGGTCGCTTGGCAACTCGGATATTCAGCTCCCTCCATAAGTTTTCGATGGGATTAAGGTCTGGAGACTGCCCTAGACACATTAAATTCAACATTAAGACCATTAGGTCGCAAAGAGTTCAATAAAAAGATCCACTTAAGTTCACATTTGTGTAGTGCCCTATGTCGATCACCGTCCCTACACGATAGGAGAATATGGTCCAGGATCATAAATTTGAGATCCTGTTACACGAGTTATAGGGGATGCGGTTTGGACCGTGTGCACGACTGGTGTGTGCGTTTCTTTCCACGAACCTGAATGGTGGGTACCGCTGAACACGTAATGTGATCAGAGTCCCTCCTTCCTCGTGTGGGCTCTATATATATTTATACATTATCATAAATTGATTTTCTTGGTTAACAAATTCTGATGTGCTGTTATATTGCCCGTTCCATTTATTAACTATTTTTGGTTATGTTTACCCTATAGATGCTGATTACAGACAGTAAGTGTGTTCTTTTAATTTATGTTTCATATAAACGCTTCAGCGATCGATATCTCAACTCTGGGAGTGATACGTCCTCTCCGGGATATACTGATCTATGACCTACCATTGAGTGTTGAGGGGATTCTGTTTACTAAACGATCGGTATCCTAGTTACTAAGGCGATACGTCATTTCCGGTCCGGACTGATCCGACGCAGACGCACTGGAGCCGGGTTGACACGGGCGGAGATTGACATACTACGTACGTCATACAACAATCAAATATCCGCTCTCTGATTGGCTAAGTGGTCGTGCAATCACCCATTTTCACCCAGCTGTTGAAAATTGCGATTTATGTAATTATGCTTTTTCATGCATAAACTATGTATGTTTTATGTTGTTTTTAATATGCACTCACTGTTTTCACAATATGTATCGATTTATGTCATTCCGATACTCTTTTTTTGTTTTTATCACGCTGTTTTGAGATATATATGTCAATCTCATTTTAATGAGAGTGATGATTCATATTGGATACACACTATATAAACCACTAAATGTGTTTGTATCACTATGCTTGAGAAAGGTCCCAAGGTGGGACGGAAACGTTGCATTTGCCATGTTGGCACAATAAACTTCACTTTTTTCATCATCCTCGGAGTGCTGCTGAATTTTCTTCTTGGATATGCGTAAGGTCTTTGGATCGGGCCTATCAGCTGGCAACCTTCATTACTTGATTTCGTATTTGAAAACAGAGTGCTGCCGTTTTTCTACTGGTGTGTATTGGATCCTTTCAGCTGGCACCTACAATCGGATTACACTAAACTGCTTTCACGATGGAACGATTTGATGTTAATAACGATATTTCGTCTGCCAACACTGCGGTTGTTTTTACGGAGGAGGATATCGCCAGAATTCTAAACGGAGCGGAGGGGGACATCTCTTTTTTAAGCACCCCGTCATTACCTGATGTTAAGCGGAATTTGGAGTTTGAGTCCAAGAAATTGATCAATGACGAATTACATCTGTTGACGCTTGGTCAATATTATAAGAATAAGATGGTCCCTCGTGGGATGCGCCCTCAAATTAAACCAACTATGCATGTACAACATGAAGAATTTAGATCTAAATATGAGTTATTATCAAATAATTACGCCCTCGATACGATCTTGTTGAATATGGATTTCCTACATAGAGATCTGATTAAATTGAGAAACAAAGTTCAGGAATTGGGTGATACATTACGCACCCTTATGTCTATTGAAGAATTTGGATTGCACATGGAAAAGCTACAGGTCACCCTATCGAAAACACAAGCTGAAACAGAGGATGTCAAAAAACGCAAATGGTATCGAGATCAATTGGATTACAAAACAGGTCAAGTATTCACATGGGACCGTTCTAACGATCGGGTGATGGATCCATGGAGGAGGGAACAAAGAGGACGAGAATTAAAGAATTATTCCGGTGGAGAATATCGATATCAGGAACAGCGACAAAAGGAGAAAGGCCAATATCAATTTGACAATCTGGCTAGTGATTTTTTAGGAGGAACCAGTATGGAGCACAGAAGCCCAAACCCACCAGGAGAGCAGGATGCAAAAGAAACTGAGGAAGGAAGAACCCGCTCACAAAGACAACAGCGTCACTTGAATCAGAAGACTTTGCACACCAACCTAAAAAGGAATCTAGTGAAACCGTGGTAAATATTTCTTCTCATATTTTGTCTGATGCACAGTTGCAATTGTTGGCCAGAGGCCTGTCCTTTTGCCCTAGTCCACGTCCAGATTGGTTTCAATTGGAACTTGATCTATATAAATTTATTAGATCAATTAAACTTAGAGTGTGGTTTGATTCCAAACCACACGATAATGTAGTGGAGACTGAATCTAAACATATTTGTCTGAAGGACTTTGGCTTATTCAACAAAAGTGGCTTTCAGCCGCCTGTGATGTCAAACTCTATTGAAACATTTGTTGAGCTAGTTAAAAAAGATCTGTCCGAGTTACGTGCACAAAATAAAGATAGCCTTACTCACCCTAACATTACTACTGCAGAAATGGCAGCTATGCATGAGTTGATCCATAGCCACGACCACACCATCAAACCCGCTGACAAAGGGGGTGCGGTCGTGGTTATGGATACCGTAACATATATGTCAGAAGCTTATAGACAATTAAGTGATACAGATGTTTACAAATTGTTAAAAATTGACCCTAGGTGTGATATTGAAAAGAAGATCAAAAATTTCTTGGCATCAGCTTTTGATGAGGGCACCATAGATTCTGCATTACATACATTTTTGATTATAGATCATCCAAACACTCCTTGTCTTTATTTACTTCCCAAAATTCACAAGGGATTAGTGAATCCACCTGGTCGCCCGATTGTATCGGGCAGGGGTTCCCTTTTAAATAATATTTCGATTTTTGTGGATAAGGCGCTGAGACAATTTGCAACTGATACTAAATCCTACATTAGGGATACCACAGATTTCCTACAGAAACTTAAACAGATTAAACCTCTAACAGGAGCACTGTTGGTATCTTTTGATGTCGTCTCCCTGTATACCTCTATAGGCCATGAGAGAGGTATTGAGGCTGTGAGACAGAGACTCAATGATTCTGATTATAATGCCCCATGTAGGGAATTTATTATTTCTCTCTTAGAGCTCATTTTGACCTCCAACTACTTCATGTTCGATGAGAAATTTTACATTCAATTGAAAGATACGGCTATGGGGTCCAATATGGCCCCCACGTACGCCAATATTTTCATGGATATGATGGAGGAGACATGCGTCTATGTGTCCCATCACTTCACCCATGTGCTGGGGTGGTGGAGATACATAGACGATGTCTTCCTCATCTGGACAGACACTGTAACGAACCTGGAATCTTTCCATCAGTTCCTCAACCAGATTGATCATAATATCCAATTTACCATGTCCTATTCCAGTGAGATGGTCCAATTTTTGGATGTCAATGTAATGCTGAGAGATAATGTTCTGACCACTGGATTATATACGAAGGAGACAGACCGTAATACCCTTTTACAATTTGAGAGCTGTCATCCTAAGAACATGATACGGTCTTTGCCATTTAGTCAGATGATGAGGGCAAAACGGATTGTGGATGATCCGAGTGATTTAGATACGTCTTTAGACATCATGATTTCTAATTTTGCACAAAGGGGGTACCCTAAACGCTTACTATATACACATAAAATGAAAATTAAAAATATTCAGAGGGAAACATTGATGAAGACGTCTAATCGCATTAAAGGTAAACGAATACCATTTATATCCACATATAATGCGTTGAGTGGCAGTATCTCTAGAATATTGAACAGACATTGGCCTATCATTAAGAATAGTTATAACCATATTGGTGAACTGAACAATCCGCCTCTAATGTCCTATCACAGATCTAAGAACCTGCGTGACAATCTTGTTAAAACCAGGGTTGGTGAGCAACAGCCTAAAGGGAAACAAACCTTGTTAAAATCTCTAAGATCAGGTAATTTCCCATGCCACAGATGCATTAATTGCAATTTGATGCATAGGGGTAATACTTTTGATCATCCTGTGACACACAAGACATATAAGATTAAACATCATGTAACCTGTGATTCAGACTGGGTTATTTATGTACTATGGTGTCCCTGTCCCCTACTGTATGTGGGAGAAACCACATGTGATTTTAAAACGAGATTGAATAATCATCGATACTCAATAAGAAAAAAGAAATGTGATTTGCCTGTAGCAAAACATTTCACTGATTATGGTCACACTGAAATGGATCTCAAATTTATGATCCTGGACCATATTCCCCTATCGTGTAGGGACGTTGATCGACATAGGGCACTACACAAATGTGAACTTAAGTGGATCTTTTTATTGAACTCTTTGCGACCTAATGGTCTTAATGTTGAATTTAATGTGTCTAGGGTAGTTCTTTGAGAGGGTTTTCTTCCGATTTGTTCTGACTTCTGGCGCTGTCCTTCCTTTGTAAATGTTAATGATAATACATGAACCTTTGATATATTCTTAACAAATATTTTCTCTATTATAGATAAACGTGGGACTGCAAGACCACTTCCGATCATCTATATTGAAATTACGTTATATCAGTATTTCACGATACTTATGATTTAAATATGGATGAATTGTTATCTCACTCACTGTGTCTGGTAATCAGGATATATGATATTTTCTTTCTTTTTTATGCGTGGGTTATATTAATAGCACATCGTTCCCCCTGTTTTTATTTTTGTTTTTATTATTTCAAGATTCTTTGGGCCTGTTACACGAGTTATAGGGGATGCGGTTTGGACCGTGTGCACGACTGGTGTGTGCGTTTCTTTCCACGAACCTGAATGGTGGGTACCGCTGAACACGTAATGTGATCGGAGTCCCTCCTTCCTCGTGTGGGCTTTATATATATTTATACATTATCATAAATTGATTTTCTTGGTTAACAAATTCTAATGTGCTGTTATATTGCCCGTTCCATTTATTAACTATTTTTGGGTATGTTTACCCTATAGATGCTGATTACAGACAGTAAGTGTGTTCTTTTAATTTATGTTTCATATAAACGCTTCAGCGATCGATATCTCAACTCTCGGAGTGATACGTCCTCTCCGGGATATACTGATCTATGACCTACCATTGAGTGTTGAGGGGATTCTGTTTACTAAACGATCGGTATCCTAGTTACTAAGGCGATATGTCATTTCCGGTCCGGACTGATCCGACGCAGACGCGCTGGAGCCGGGTTGACACGGGCGCAGATTGACATACTACGTACGTCATACAACAATCAAATATCCGCTCTCTGATTGGCTAAGTGGTCGTGCAGTCACCCATTTTCACCCAGCTGTTGAAAATTGCGATTTATGTAATTATGCTTTTTCATGCATAAACTATGTATGTTTTATGTTGTTTTTAATATGCACTCACTGTTTTCACAATATGTATCGATTTATGTCATTCCGATACTCTTTTTTTGTTTTTATCACGCTGTTTTGAGATATATATGTCAATCTCATTATTTTAATGAGATTGATGATTCATATTGGATACACACTATATAAACCACTAAATGTGTTTGTATCACTATGCTTGAGAAAGGTCCCAAGGTGGGACGGAAACGTTGCATTTGCCATGTTGGCACAAAAAACTTCACTTTTTTCATCATCATCGGAGTGCTGCTGAATTTTCTTCTTGTATATATATATATATATATATATATATATATATATATATATATATATAATACTACATTACTATAATAATACAGCTAGGTTTAAAATTTGAGAGAATTCTCCACATGCTTATTTCAACAATCCATTTTTCCAGTTTAAGTGTCGCTAAATGCAGTCCGGCGGCTCAGTTGGCAGCGTTTGGCAGACACACATGTCAAGATTGGGCAGCCCCTTTTTAGATAGTGCCACAATGCCCTCTGTAGATAATGCCACAGAGCCCTCTGTAGATAATGCCACAGTGCCCTCTGTAGATAATGCCACAGTGCCCTCTTTAGATAATGCAACACACCCCTAGATAATGCCACAGTGCCCTCTGCAGATACTGTCATACACCCACTTGTAGCTGCTGCCAGTGCCCTCTGTAGATGCTGCCACAGTGCCCTCCATAGATGCTGCCAGTGCCCTCCGTAGATGCTGCCACAGTGCCCTCCGTAGATGCTGCCACACTGCCCTCCGTAGCTGCTGCCAGTGCCCTCCGTAGATGCTGCCACCGTGCCCTCCGTAGATGCTGCCACAGTGCCCTCCGCAGATAATGCCACACACACCCCCTGCAGATAATGCCACATACACCCCAAGTAGATAGCTCCATTGGCGCTCCCTCTAGGAGTGGAATCCTCAGCCAGAGCGTTGCCGATGCTTTGGCTGGGGATTCCTCTGCTGTGGGAAACCCCTGACGTCACTGTCCATACACTGTGACGTCAGGGGATTCTCCTGGACGGGAATGTAATATCAGGGGCAACCCCAGAGCTGGAGTCCCGGGCAGAGCACTAGTAGGCTCTTCCTGGGACTCCAGCTGTGCTCCTGACATCACTGGGACTCCTGCTCTGGGGATGCCCCTGATATCACTGTCGATGTATGGACAGCAATGTCAGGGAATTCCACAGAGTCCCGGAGCAGAGCCGATACTAGTGCTCTGCACAGGACTCCAGCTCTGGGGAAGCCCCAGACATCGCTGTCAATATGAGGACAGCGATGTCAGGGGATTCCCCAGAGTAGAGCCTGTACTAGCGCTCTGCTCAGGACTCTGCTCTTGGGAAGACCCTGACAACACTGTCCAGATACTAGCACTCTGCACGGGACTCCGGCTCTGGGGAAGCCCCAGACATCGCTGTCCACATATGTCAGGGAATTCCACAGAGTCCCGGAGCAGAGCCTGTACTAGCTGCTCTGTGTCCCGCGGGCCGCAGGTGACTGCCCCAGGGACCGCATGCGGCCCGCGTGCTTGAGACCCCGGATCTAATATGTCCCGATAATGTGTGAGTTCTAGGAGACTGGTTTATTACTATCTATATGATGCAGCGTCCGCTCATGCGTTCACTGGATAAATGGTTTGTGAGATTTCTCTACAATGCACTCTGACAGCTCCTTTTTGTTTACTGAGCTGTGGGGAAGCGCTGTTTGGTCCCCATGGTTGCTCTATCTCACATGCCCAGCTCCCACCCCTCTTACATCAGAGAATAGGTGGCGCTGAGCTCACTAGCCGTGCCTGCCTTGCTCTTGATTGGATACAGGGGGTGTGTGAATAGGGAGGGGGCGTGGCTTTGAGTATATAGCAGCAGCAATCCTGTATCCTGGTTGCCATTGCCATTATCAAAATGGTCCTGTTATACTGCCAGTATGCTCCTTGAAGAGCCAGTAAAAGAGGCTGGTGAAACATGTTGGAGCAGTGAAATTAATATAGGGAATATCCACCAGAATACTATAGAATCTCTGTGAGTTTGGAGGCCGCTCTTGTCAGAGCAAACCAGCAGCCTCCAACATACACAGAGGAAAGGACTACAACTCCCACACAAACAAGAGGACTTGTGATCAGGTTCCAGGCTAGTGTGGGAATTGTATAGATGTTAGTCGGTCCCTAGTGCACACAAACAGAAAGTGACACTAGTGGATACAGTCCTGAGAGTCTAACTCTGGTCAGAATTGTATTTTAAACACTTTCACACCAGGGTGTTTATTTTTTTTTTTTTGTATCTTTTTAAACAAATCCAATAAAGGTTACTTTTTAAATTAAGGGTCACGTCCTGCCACTATTGTATACCATCAAGCATGGAGTGTCGATGGTAGGAGAGTATGCCATCTCTGTACACTGGCGGCGGGGCTAGTGTGGAACAATGATGCCTTGATGGCGATCTTTTGGAATGGACTGTCCACGCTGGACAAGCTAGCAGCTCACGATCTTCCTTCCACCCTTGCTGCTCTTATCCCATTGGCAACCCGGGTCGACATGAGGATTCAGGAACGTGCTCAGGAGGTTTGGCAGGAGAGATATGTCTACAGACTGGCTCATTCCAGAGACCCCTATTGCCTTTCCCTCTCGTTCCACATGAAGAGCCAATGCAGGTGGATAAAATCAAATTGTCCGAGCAGGAGAAACAGCGCAGATTTGTGTCTGTATTGTGGCCTCAAATGCCATTTTGTACATCAATGTCCACAAAAGCCGGCAAACTCCAGCACCTAGGATTGGTTGGAGAGACAACCACAGGTGGAATGACGTCAAATACCAAATCCTCTCCCAAATCATCTATTTCTGTAACTATTGTCTCTGGAGAGAGATCACACATGTAACGTCCGCAGCCACAGATTGTAGATTCCTCTCAGCCTGCCGACGCCTTCCTTCCAGGTGATGCCAGCACATGCGGCCATCCTGGCCTGCAGTGACCACTAGGGTGCGCATGCGAGCTCAGTCCCGGCCTTAAAGGGCCAGCGCGCACACATGTTTAGAATTGTCTAAGCACCCTGGACTATTAGAAGGGCCCTGGCCCTTCACTCATTGCCTGAGCATTGTTGGGTTTACCCTTGTTAGTATTGAAAATGGTCCCTTAGTGTTTTCCAGTTCCCAGTGTTATCGTTCCTGCTATCTGTATCCTGTATCCCATGCTATCTTTATTTCTGTGCCTTAGAGAGTAGGAGTCGTGTTGTGCCACCGATCACGTCTGTTGTGTTACACCACGCCTGGTGTCTGCTGCCAAAGTCCCATCTCAGCCTAACCATCGCTACTGTCTGAACTACCACAGGTACACTTACTCGAACTATAGACTTTACCTGGTACACTGTGTGGCCAGCTGCTATCCCGCTTTCGCGGTATGGCCCAGTGGGTCCACATACCCACAGATCGTAACAACACACCTCCTCTGCCTATCTGGATTCTGGAGCAGCTGCAAATTTTATCCCGCAAGATCTAGTGGATCGCCTGAATCTAACCACGGTTCCTCTGGAGAGACCCCTGGCTGTTGCCTCTAGGAATAGACTACCATTGCCCGATCCTACTGTGTCCGTTACTGAACCGCCGACACTACAAGTCAGAGTTCTTTACTCGGAACAGATTGCCTTTCTCGTCTTTCCTAAAACTATCAACCCTATTCTGCTGGGCCTGCCTTGGCATCGTCTACATGCTCCCATTCTTGACTGGTGTTCCTGAGAAGTCCTCCAATGGGGATCCAAATGCCTTTATCGCTGTCTGTCACAGAATCATCCTGTTTTGCCTCCACTGCCTCAGTCTCTCTCCGATCTACCCTCACATTATGCCAGCTTTGCGGACGTCTTTAGCAAGAAGGAGGCAGAAACTCTTCCTCCTCATCGCATCTACGATTTCCCTGTTGAATTGCTTCTTGACGTCTCACCCCCTCGTGGATGAGTCTATCCTCTCTCACTGCCGGAGACCCTGGGTTCATCGAGAAGCCTTCCTCCCCGGCCGGAGGCCGGAATGATTCCTTCGTCCTTGTATCAACTACTGAGGTTTGAACCAAATCACGGTCAAAAACAAGTGCCCCTTGCCGTTCACCTCAGAGCTCTTCGACAGAATTCGTGGGGCCAAGGTGTTTACAAAGATGGATCTACGCGTGGCTTATAACTTGATCTGTATCAGCAAAGGTGACGAGTGGAAAACCGTATTCAACACCTGAGACGGTCACTACAAATATTTTGTGATGCCCTTTGAACTGTGTAAAGCTCCAGCTGTGTTCTAGGAGTTTGTAAATGTCATATTCTGGGATCTGCTGTATATCTGTGTGGTGGTCTATCTGGACGGCATCCTGATCTACTCACCCAGTTTGACGAGTTCTGTTGTGGTTAAGGGGGAATCATCTATATGGTAAACTCAAAAAGCGTGTGTTCAAGAGAAACTCTCTGCCCTTCCTGGGCTACATTGTCTCTAACGCGGACTCAAGATGGATCCAGAAAAGGTGAAGTCCGTCTTAGAGTGGCCACGAACACAGGGTCTTCATTCTATACAACAATTCTTGGGATTCGCAAACTCCTACCGGCAATTTATCTGGAACTTCTCGTCTATGACTGCTCCAAACTGGCCAAGAGTATACAGGTCAAAGTCTACAGTTCAAATAGGTGTACATGTGGCAACTTCGGACAGCAGCAAGACAGGCTCGGATGAGACTTTGGCAGCAGGCAGACACCAGGCTTGGTGTAACAAGACATGCGTAGTACTTAGCGCAGCTCCACTCCAACTCTATACAGCACTTGGATAGCATGGGACACAGGATACAGGTAGCAGGAACGGGAACACTGGGAACTAGGAAACACAAAGGGACCATTTGCAGAGACAAATGACAATGCTCAGGCAATGCAGCAAGGGGCTGAGCCCTTCTTATAGTCCAGGTGCGCACGCTGGTCCTTTAAGAGCGGGACACGGCCAAGTGAAATGGAAGTGAGCGCTGGCGTCTCCTGAGGAGGAGATGCGGGCCAGCGCTCACTGATCCATGGCTGGGGTCGTCAGGAGGTGAGTAAACTTGACGGCCCGCAGCCATGGGCATTACACAATCTCTGCCCTCACTAAAGAAGGGGATTCATGCCAAAGTTTGGCCTCCAGAGGCATAGTCAGCATTTACTAACCTCAAGAACGCTTTCACCTCAGCCTCCGTTCTCTATCACCCTGATACATCTCGGCAGCTCTTTCTGAAAGTGGACGCATCTTCCATTGCTACTGGAGCACTACTATGTAAAAAAAAACCTCTAAAGGCAAGATGGTGGCCTGTGGCTTCTTTTCGAAATGATTCTCTCTGGCAGAACGCAACTATATAAAATTAACATTAGAGGAATGGAGACACTTGCTGGAGGGCACGGTTCACCCTATTATCATTTATACAGACCACAAGAACCACAGGTACCTACAGTCAGCACAATGACTAAATCCTCGCCAAGCCTGGTGGTCGATGTTTTTTGCTCAATTTAAATTCTTGCTTCACTTCCGTCCTGCTGATAAGAATGTGAAGGCTGATGTCCTGTCTCGATCATTTGAGACTAATAACTCTGAGGAAATTCCTCAAAATATTATAGATTCTTCTAGGATTATTGTCGCTCACCCTTTGCAAATTCGAGACATTCCACCCGGGAAGACTTATGTTCGTCTTGCAGACAGGAAGAGAATTTTCCTCTGGGGACACAGCTCCAAACTGGCGGGGCACTCAGGTTTTCGAAAGACTCAGGATTTGATAGCTCGTCATTACTGGTGGCCCACTCTGCCTAGAGATGTTGTTGACTATGTCTCTTCATGTACGAAATGTGCCTCGGACAAGTCTACCCGCTCCAAGCCTGCTGGTCTGCTCCTACCCCTGCCTGTCCCTGATGCTCCTTGGTAGCATATCGCTATTAACTTTATTACAGACCTTCCCCCCTCAGCTGGATGTACTACGATGTGGGTAGTAGTTGATCGTTTCTCTAAAATGGTAAATTTTATTCTGTTGACTGTTCTTCCATCTGCTCCTCGCCTAGCTAATCTATTTGTTCTACACATCTTCCGTCTGCACAGACTTCCTCTGCATATTGTCTCGGATCGGTTTTCTCCTACAACAATTCTACAAGTGAGTCTACTGCCTCTTCTCCTTTATACATTGTGTACAGCCAACATCCACGAGTTCCTCTTCCTGTAACAGCCATGACTCAAGTACTGGCAGCTAACTTTTCATTTGGGACTTTTATTCACATCTGGCAGCAAACTAAGGCTGGGATTTTTCAAGCAGTGGACCGCATGAAAAAGCATGCCGATAAAAGATGAAAAGTTCCTCCTTAATTCCTGGAGTCAAAGTCTGGCTATCCTCAAGAAAAGTTTTACTCAAGATTCCTTCTCACAAATTCGCTCCCATGTTCCTCGGTCCTTTTGAAGTTCTGCAACAGATACGGTCCTTTTGAAGTTCTGCAACAGATAAACCATGTAACCTATAAACATCAGTTGCCTCCCACTCTTAATTTTCCCAACTCATTCCACGTACTCCTCCTTAAGCCTGTTGTCCTGAACCACTACAGTAAAGTTCTTAGTTCTGCAGTTGCTCCCAGCGTCTCCGTCCCCGGAGGCGCCAGGTCGTGGGGCCTTCTCATCCTGGACTGAGTATTAGGGTGCTCGTGCACTCGTCCCTGGTTTTAAAGGTCCAGCGTGCGCACTTGCTAAAGTTTCCCTAACCTATCCCCAGATCACCCTAGACTATAAAAAGGGCTCCGCCCTTCCTCTCCTTGCCTGAGCGTTGTTGTCTACTTATGTTCGTACTGCAAATGGTCCCTTTATTCCCATGCCCTGCTATCTGTATCTTGTATGCCGTGCTGTGACTTTGCATATACTTTGTATAGACTGTAAATTGGCCAGCAGCCACTCCGCTACGGCATAGCGGCCTAGTGGGTCCACATACCCCTAGATCGTGAAAGTAACCCTTGTCCATGACTTTCTTTGCAAAGATGATCCATCTGTGGTGCGTACAAGCAGTGGTGGATCATCATTAGGGTGCTTTGGGCGGCCGTCCAGGGCCCATGGCCACCCGAACCGCACATGACCGCAGGGTCCCCCTCGTGCCCGGTTGCGTCTCTAGCCCCGGAAGGGTCCGGGAGCTAGCGACAGCCACATCAGGGGTGCAGCAAGGGGGGCAGGTGGGGCATGTGCCCCGGGTGCAACTAGCTTATAGGGAAAGGGGGACGCCGCAGAGCAGCTGATTGCTGCTGGAAGGTGCCCTGTATGTCGGACACCTGCTGCAGAAATCAGCGTTAGGAAGAGCCAGGAGTTAATGTGGCGGCGTTCTGACTGGGGTCTGTGACGGCCCGGGAATGGCCCAGTCCAGTCACCTGACCTCACATCAGTGAGATGAGGTCAGATGACTCAGGTCAGGTGACTGGACTGGTCCACTCCCGGGCTGTGACCGACCCTAGTCAGAAGGAACTCCGCCGCTAACTGCGTCGCATGACCTCCTTCGGCTCCTCCGGTGAGTCATGTCAGGCAGAGCAGAGTGGTAGCGGTAGGCTACCACTCTCCGCTGTTTACAGTGTGGCGCTAAGTACAAGGGGGGGAGTGTGCCACTTTTTACAAGGGGGGGCTGTGGCGCTATTTACAAGGGGGTGGAGTGTGGCGCTATTTACAAGGGGGGGGGAGTGTGGCGCTATCTACAAGGGGGACTGTGTGGCGCTATATACCAGGACACCTGTGTGGTGCTATCTACAAGGGGGCTGTGTGGCACTACCTACAAGGGGGGCTGTGTATGGCGCTATCTACAAGGGGGGCTGTGTGTGGCGTTATCTACAAGGGGGGCTGTGTGGCGCTATCTACAAGGGGGGCTGATTGGCGCTATCTACAACAGGTGGGCTGTGTAGCATTAACTATAGGGGCTGTGTGTGACGCTATCTACGGGGGCTGTGTGTGGCCTCTTTAATTTATTTTCTTTTAAATTATTTTTATGTTAACTACCTTATATAACTATATTGCTTGTAAAATGTAGAAAGCAAACATGGCGAGGGAGATGGAGATGGTGGGAAATAAGTTGGGGGGGGGCGCCAATCTAAATCTTTGCTCCGGCTGCAGAAGAATGTTAGGCCTACAGCCTATAAAAGCTGGGAAGATTCCCTCCACAGGCCGGCGTGATGACGTCACTGCATCACGTGGAAACGGGGCAAGGTAAGTAAAATGTTTTTATTTTATTTGTTGTTTTTTTTTGGGGGGGAGCACTGTGTATCACTATATACAAGGGAGGGTAGCGCTGTGTGACTCGATATACAAGGGGGGTAGCGCTGAGTGACACTATATACAAGGGGGTAGCGCTGTGTGACACTATATACAAGGGGGTAGCGCTGTGTGACACTATATACAAGGGGGGTAGTGCTGTGTAGCACTGTATACAAGGGGGGAAGCGCTGTGTGACACTATATACAAGGGGGTAGCACTGTGTGACAATATTTACAAGGGGGTAAGCACTGTGTGACACTATATAAAAGGGGAGGTGCTGTGTGACACTATATACAAGGGGGTAGCGCTGTGTGACACTATATACAAGTGGGGGATGCACTGTATGAAACTATATACCAAGGGGTAGCACTGTATAGCACTATATACAAGGGGGGAGCGGTGTGTGACAATATATATAAGGGGAGTAATGCTGTGTGATACTATGTATAAGGGGGAAAGCGGTGTGACACTATATTCAAGGGGGGAGGTGCTGTGTGGCACTATATACAAGGGGGGAGGTGCTGTGTGGTACTATATACAAGGGGGGAGGTGCTCTATGACACTACATACAAGGGGGAAGTGCTGTGTGGCACTATCTATATGGGGCTGTGTGTGGCGCTATCTACAGGGGCACTGTGTATGTGGTACATTACTTTACAGTGTTTGACACAATTATATTAATTGGCACAGTGTTTGGTACTATTTTTTTCAGGGGCGCAGTGTATGGTGCTATTATATTTAGGGGCACAGTTTGTGGCACCATGATAATTTTATCTTCGTTTATAGATGTGGAAATTTTGGAAAAGTGAGGAGCCGAAGACATCTGAGTGGCAAATTTTGCAGAAGTGGCCGGGACACGTCATCATGAAGTCTGGACCCGATGGAGAAGAAAAGTAGAAAAAAGACTACTAGAATCTGAGAAGACGTTACCTGTGAGTCACTAGATTTATAGAGAATCTGTCACCAGTCTTGACATGTTTATTATAGGAAATCCTTGTATTTCAAAAAATGTCTTTGTGTAGTCCAGGACTGATAGACAAATGCATGTTACCATACCCCTTGTCAGGAGGATGTGTGATACTGTCAGAGATGGTTGGAGATTGTCAGTATGTAGTGACACAACCCTGTGACAAGGGGAATCGGAACACCCAATTGTTAATGCTTTCACCAAAAAGTAGTGTTAACAATAGTTACGGCGCGGCAGGGCGGCGGTGGAGAAGGGGGGCCCAAGTTTGGGTAACAGCGAAGGGCCTATGGTCTACTTAATCTGTCACTGCATAAAAGGATACTAAACAACAGCTGGGGGGGGTGCGCATAGGAGAGACCAGGGCTACTAAACACTAGCTAGGGGGAACTGCACACAGGCGAGACCGTGGCTACTGAATACTAGCTTGGGGGTGCTGAACACAGGACAGAGAGAGACTACTGTACACCAGCTTTGGGGATGCACATAGGAGAGAGAGCTGACAACTTTTACTAACTTTTTCTTCCACAGAGCGGTTACTAAACGTCATCCTTGTTGTGCTGATCACTATCATAGAGCAGCTCTTCATTATGCACTTGGTGATGCTGAACACCAGGAGAGAGAGCGGTGCTGCATTGTGTGCTTGCCAAGTGTTCAGCAGCGACAAACAATATGAAGCACTGCTCTCTCTCCTGGTGATCAGCGCCGCCAAGCACCTTTTGAAGGGCCGCTTTCTCTACCTGTATGCCGTGTCCTTAAGCAAACCATGCCCAAAGTGCCGGCTGTGGCACTGGTGCCAGAGGTTGCTGACCCCTGCTGTATACTATGCGTATTTTGTACTGTTTCCATGACTAAATTATAATATGCAGTCTGAAGCCTCTCCCATGTCTCCCTGATAGTGTCTATTAGATTTTGCAAATATCTGATCTCTGCCTCTACCAGTTTTACCTGTAGGGAAGATTGCGCCTTCCCCTGTTTCCTCCTGACTCTGGTCACCCCTCACTGGAAAGTCCCTCTTAACTAGGCTTTTGCTGTATTTCATACTATGGATTTTCTTAATGACCCATTATTCCTTTGGAAAAAGAGTGCAAGTTGCAGCCCGATCAAGTCATTTCCATCAATAATATCCGGCCAAGCAGGACTTAATTTAATCTTTCTGAGATGGAGTTTGCTATGATGCTGATTTCCAATGTCAATGATGTGTGATCAGATATGCCTCTTGTTATATATTCAACTCTTCTAACGAACCCTGCACAGTTCTGATCTACAATAGCCATATTTATACAGGACAATGTCTTGTGTGTTTGAGAATAACACGAAAATGTTGTGTTCTTTTGATTAAAAAGCCTTCATGCATCTTATTAACTTTGGACATAGCAGGCTAGTTCCACCTATCCGTTGATGTCCAATATAGGACAGCAATTTTTGATTATCACTATCTCCAAATTATATGGGGAGGAAAATAAATATTTGCAAGCTCCAATGTTAAACCATTAATTCTCGCATAAAAAAATATATATGGGACTTCTGTATTGTCTTTTTGTAAAAAAAAAAAAAAAAAAGCTCAAATTGAATACCCCTGTGGATCAGGACACCCCTATAGTGGCGTTAATATTTTGTAAAAAAAAATGTTTGCAACCCACTTTTTTTTATATAATGCACTGTATCCTCTGCCAAATGTGATTCTTGTAGGCATATGATAGCAGTTAAATGAGTTGAGTTTAGGTTGAAGTCGGACAAACGTTTCAATTTGTCTACTAGTCCCTTCACATTACAGGACAAGATTTTAATTAACATTCAAGAAGAAAAAAAAGATAAAAAAAAGAAAAAATACCACTCGACTACAACACCCCATGAAAATTGCCAGAACGCAAAGTAATCCGTTTAGGAGGTACAAAAAAGTTAAATACTCTCCTAATGGATTCCTACACTGAAGCACGCCCCTGCTCTTATAGAAAAACAGTATTACCTAATATATAGTGTTGTTGTTGTTGTTGTTCTATCTATGTAGCAGCCGCCACCGGCGTATACTTACCTATCCTGGTGCCGCATTCCTCTCTCCAGTCTGGTCACTGCCTCCATCACAACTGCTCTCCTTCTGCTTCTTGGCACCTCCTAGTGCATGTGCATTCTTTTCTTAAGGGGCAAGTGTGTGCCGAATTATCCACTTAGCTTTCAAGGCTAGAAAAGAGTACCTTCCGTTTCAAACCTGGCCTGAACTAGGTTCCTTCCTAACCTGCTAATGATACCCTGCATACATTTAGTTTGGATTTCCTGTCATTGATCTGTGCCTGTACCTTTGACTATCCTTGCTTGCTGTCTGCCCTGACCTCTTGCTTGTGACGAACCTTTGCCGCCTGCCCTGACCTTTGGCTCAACGAACGGTGAGCACCCGTCTGCTGCCTGTCCTGGCTTATGCTATATCAGACTTCGCATTTTGTCTGCTGATATTGTACTATGCCTGTTTACATTTGTCATTGCCAAGGGAGACTACTCCGGAGGTAGCGACCTGGGGTGCCCCTGCAGCGAAGTCCAGATCCTTGTAAAGGGGTTAAAAGGTGAATACCTAAGGTCCCCTTAGACTCCACTTCCCAGTTTAGCACTACATCAAATCTCTTGGTGACACATATTTGCAACTACACTTTTACCCTTAGTGGTTCTGTAACCCCTTGACATAATAATATTTGCATTCCAACTACAAATAAAACAAATTATCGTTATGCCCCTATGTGCTGTTACCCACTTTAAACCAAAGTTTCAATGATATGGCTGAATAGTACAGAGAGAGTTTAAAAATGCCTATCAAAACACATGTTCATGCCATATCCAACTATTAAAGTAATAAAAAGCACCCCCGTTATGTTAGTGCTCACCTGCCGATGTCTGAAACCGCAGGCAGATTGACGTTGGCTAAACTGGGGTGCGGGATTTAAGAGATCCCTGTTTTTTTTCCCTGAACATCCATACGGAGATGTGGACTTATCTGCAGGGAATCCCCCCAGCCGCCAACTGGCAGTTAAAGGGCAGGTAGAGCAGGTTGAACTTGTGTGTGACATCAAAATATATTGCAACTTGTCTACTATATGAAGCCATTAATTGATGCTCTATGAACCTAAACAAATATTTTTAAAAAATCATTGGCATGAGGATTCTTGTGACACCCAGCAGAAGCAGATAATATATTCTTATTTGCTCTCTTGTCCCCTGGAGATGTATTGCCTCTCCGCTTAAAATCTGTTGTTGGCAAAAATACTTGGGTCATGCTGCAATATTATTGGAATTCAGTTATTCAAAAATTATGTAGTCCATTTACAAAATGGAAACATTACACAGTAGATGTTTGTGGAATCAACTATTATCAAAATAATATCATTCTCTGTCTGATACAATAAGATAGTAAACTATTATTATTTTTTCTTCTATTCACTGTGTAAAGTAATTCTACTGCCACTAATATCAATAAAGGTATATTATAACGTAGCCAGCATTGCAAGTATATCATGTCTAATGGCCCAATATATTTATGGGGACATTTGGCTGTATTTTACTTTGATTGGCTGGAGATTATTATAAACATTATAAATTACTTGAGCTTATCAAATACTGCTTGTTGATGAACATTTGTAGATTTTTTTATTAACTAATGTTAGAACTCATTTATATACAGTGCACAAGCTGTCAGTGTCTACCATCTATACTGAGCTGTGTTGAATGTTAAGATATATAACAAGAAATCCGCCAAGTCGCCATGACATATGTTCATAGATGGACAGCTGCACAGTCATTTTTGTCTTATATATGTCCACATATTGTACAAGTGCCTTATGTTATTGTAATAGTGTGAGCCATATGGCTGAAAATATTTCAACCAATTAAATTGATTTAATCTTTTAGATCAATGCTTTATATGTACAGCTTTTTTTTTATTTTACCTCTATGGAATTATTTTGCATTTAACATGAGTTTTGCACAGAACCAGAACATTTCAAACTAACGCATCTAGATATGGTTTTAGTCAGTAGCATTTCTTGTTTACAGTAAACGTGGTTTCCAGCTTTGAAAAAATCTTACGCCCACTGCTTACGTCCCAACATAACAAAAAGACACATACTTACTTTTTAAATCCCCAACTGCTCCAGCGCCATGGCCCCCTCCAGTCTCTGGTTACATCGCTGCAGCAATGACGTGCTGAACAGAACGCGAGACTGCTGCAGTCAATTTCCATCCACTGCTGTGATGTTAGTATGTACAGCATGTGATAGCTGCAGCAATGTAATGGAAAATAATGTAGAATTTCCATCTGGTCCCTGTCAGTAAAATATTATGACCGTAGCTTGTGCTTTTACAAGAGCTGAAGAGTCATAGGTTACAGACCACTGATGTAAATGGCACATGGATTCATATTTAGAGTATCTTTATTTGGCATACAGTTTGGGCTTGTTGACAAATAAAGGATAATGTGCAAGATCTATACGATGTCTGTAGTGATAAGCATGGACGTTGTGACCTTAGATCAGCTCCAGAAGAAAACAGCGTTGAATCAATCCATGTCTATGCAGTGAGAGGGATGTGAAGGGGAGGAATGTTTCACGTTGATTGGTTGCCAATGAGAGCTAGAAGAGGGGAGGGAAGTCCGAAATAACAACAGAGATTTTGGAACAATAGGAGATAATATGACTGATCGAATGTAGATTATTTTTTTTCTGAAACAGAATGCAGAAGAAGTCTTGAGCACGAACCGCTCAGCTTCCTAGGGACAGTTATTACACATGAGGACTGAGAAACATAGAAAAGCCTTCATTTTTGGCTGGGATGCAATTTAAAGCTACAATAATAATGATAACATCTACAGGAACGTCTTGTCCCTTGGGTAAAATGTAAATTAAACATTGCTACAAAATACATTACCCAAGTAGTTAAATAATTTGGAAAGTAATGAGCATTAAATTGAGCAGTCCAGATAAATATTCCACATTTCTACTAATGAAATTAGTCTTTCATCAAGAGAAAACCTGTTGGGTGATGCTCAATTTCATCAATGAACTAACATATTTCTCGTAATGCCATATTTTAAAGGATGTGCAAATACAATATATATTAACTGAATTATAAATTTGAATATACTTATATCCTAGCACAATATTTTGAAATAGCATATATAACTATAGGGTACAATATAATGTGCCTTCATTGACATATTTCTTTGAGCACATTTATAAGAAACCATGCTTTTAATGAATTATCCTTCATAGCTATTAGAAATGATGGAAGATTACCCAGCATGAAATCTTGACTTCAGATACAGATGTGTTTTCAAATGTATCTTTGAGTGTATATTTATTTTTTCAAGAAAACGCAATTAAAAAAAATCACATTTCTCCCACGCCACAATGCCCTACTTCCCCGAGTGATCTCAATGCACGTAACAAAAACGTCATTATTATAGGTTCTTTTCAAATCAGTCTGTTCACATACTATTTCCATTTCAATAGTATTCTCCCTATAGACCTGGTGACTTGTAAAAGTAAGACATTAAAAATGTAATCTGTAGTTCAGTTATAACATTCAAAGATATATATTTTTAAAATACTACGTAGGTTTAATTGTTTAATAGTATATGAGAATATGGCAGACAAATACTAGTCCTTCTCAATGAATTAGAATATCATCAAAAAGTTAATTTATTTCAGTAATTCAATTCAAAAAGTGAAACTCATATATTATATAGATTCATTACACACAGAGTGATCTATTTCCAGCATTGTTTTCTTTTAATGTTGATGATTATGGCTAACAGTTAATGAAAACCCAAAATTTAGTCTCTATTCCGGGAATAATATTGCATATCTTTGGCAAAACAGACCATTTATTTATATGTTTAAAGCCTTTTTTGGAGTGTTGGTGTGATACACACTTGCTATCAGTGTATCTGAAGACACCTCAATAAAGGCAAAACTTGTGTATCGCTCTGGCAAATAGATCAGTAGTTTAGTTTAGTTTACTACTCCTGTGCAGTGCTGCATTGCCTTATGAAGCTTAGTCAACCTTTAATCACCATATGCCATACACTCCAATTAGAACCTTTGATCTGTGCTGCCTATGCTTGTACTCAGAATCTTTGGCATTAGTGCCCTTTTTAAAATACCATTAATAAAACAATTTTTAAACGTTTTGACAAGCAGTAAAATATTTATCAATAATTCTAAAGTAAATCTACTACACTAATATTGGAATTCAAAAATAAAGTAAATTATGTCAAAGGTACATATAAAGCAGAAATATAGCTAAGAAGTAGGAACTTATCGATTCTTCAAGATGTAAAAGGAGTCAAATCTCAATTCATATATTTCAAGTGATATCTTGAGATTGGGTACTAATCTTTATATATATAAAGAGATTCCGAACAATAGTTTTTCTTACAAGCCTGGTCCTCTAGGGTTCTAAAAATATATGTATATTATAAATAACACTTAAAGAATATGAATTTTTTTTAGTTTAAAATGATATGTCATTTAGTATTATTTTGGTAACACCTGTTATTTTATAATGTTCTTTTCTTTAAAAATGTTGGTTGTGTGGTTGTTAGATTACAGCTATAATCACTGACTGCAGTTTAGCTTTATTGTCACTAGGGTGTGTGAGGTAGTCTGAAATCCACTTCCTGTCAGAAGATCAGACTGCCAATGTGTCCTTTTCCATTTTACACGGGCCAATGATCGGATGAACATGTGTTCATACGAACACTCGTTTACAATCTTTGCTCTGTGTAAAAAGGGCAGCGATCAGCCGATGAACAAGCAAAGGCTCGTATGTCGACTGATCAGATCTTTTATGTGGCCATAAAAAATGGTAACTAGTCAGCAACACATCTCTCTGTATAAACAAGGGATGTGCTGCCGACAGAATGCTAATGTATGGGTACGAACAATTGTAGTTACGATCGTGCGACCACATATTCCTGATCATTGCTCTGTTTGAATAGAGAACATTAGTGCCGATCGTTGAGCTGTATAGAAATAGCCGGACACATCATGCAATGATTGGGGGAGGCAAACATGACCAGGGTTGCAGGGGAGAAGGAATGAGGTGAAAAGTTCAAGGGAAGGAGGGGGAGGAAGGTGGAGGGGAGGGGGCGTGGTGGACAGAGGGAATATAGGAAGGGTGAGAGACAGTTTTGCGCCATTCACGCCCCAGGAAAGCAGTTAGACTTGTACTGACCTTGAGAGCGATGCAGGCCCTGATGGAGCAAGTGCGGCAGGCTGTGGCGGAACGGGGCATGGCCTGGCTTGAGGAGGAGATCGGGAGGACGGGTCCGGTGGCATCAGGGACGGAGTTGTCGACAGGGCTGGAGGAGGCAGCGGGTTCGAGTGCGGCCGGGACGCAGGCAGCGCCTGAGGTGATGACATCCCCCCTCCGGCGGTCGCGGCGGGTGCGGCCGCCAGAACGCCTTAGCCCGGACGAATTGCCTAGGGCTCGACGCAGGCTTGGGAGCCCCTCGAGGGACGCTCCGGGCCGGGTTTCCGCTTCCACCGCTAGGAGGCGGAGGTCCCGGTCCGGGAGGAATCCCGGTCGCCGGTCAGGCCCTCCGGAGAGTGGAGGGCAGGGTCCCAGGCCAGTGGGACAGCCTCCCGTCTCCAGTTCAGCACCACGAGGATTTGCGGCGGGCCGTTCTGGCGATGCTCCAGTCGGGCGGCCCGCCTGTCAGCAGGAAGATGTCCCCGGACGGTCACGCAGGCCACAATCGGTGGTGCTGCAGAGACGGAGGGAGGGGGCAGCGGTGGAGAGAGAGCGGAGGCCGGAACGGCTCTTGACGTCTGGCGACACTTATGCGGTTCAGGATGGTGTGCACGGCTGCAGAGCCTGCGGTGCGGCTTCAGGCCCCAGATGTCCGGAGGTGGGCGAAAACGGAGGTGTGCCAATGGAGGATGATCGTCAAGGAGGTCCCGTCGCCCCGGCTGGTGGGAACTCAGCGCCCATGCAGTCTGGTGAGTCGATGTCACCATTACATACATTTCCAGCGTTATTTAGATCCCCGGGGTTTGGGGAGGGTTCCCAAGGGGAGGCAGTTAGGAATGTTGAAAATATTGGGTTGTTGTCTGTTGGGAGAGGGGGGGGAGATGTGCAGGAATTGCTTGGCTGTGTAAAGGCGTTGCTAGCGCGTTGTGAGGAGGGTAGGTTGCCTGCTGCATCCCCGGTTGAGGCGTGGGTTCCGGCAGCGGGGGGGGGGTGGTGAATCGGTGCAACCCCCGAGGACGGTATCCGAGGTGGAGGTCGGGGGAGTGACGGTTGCGGTTCAGACTGATAAAGATAAGGATGTGGATAGGGTGAGGTTAGATGATAAAGCTAAAGGCGAGGTGTACGTTTGTTTTGAGGGGTTTTTGGGGTCGCATTTGAAGACTGAAGTGAAAGAAAAAATTTGGAGGGATGAGTACGTAGAAATCTTTTCGCTTCTTCCTCTGGAAAAGTTTAATTTAGACAAGGGTAAAAGGTGGGAAAGTAAAAAGGAGGAGGAAGAGAAGCGTCGATATCGTTTAATCCCGCAGACGTTTGTGAATTGGTTGCAGGCGTTTGCCATACTGGCCAGTGTTATAGGGGAAAAGGCCCCGGAGAATTGCTCCGCCCTTTTCGGGTACATGGATGCGATCGGTGAGGCGCATCGCTCGTATGGGGGTCAGACTTGGCTGCGGTATGACGAACAGTTTCGTCAGAGGAAAGCGGTTCGTCCCAACATTAGATGGGATAATAAAGACATTGGGCTTTGGTTAAAAGTAATGGCCCTGGCTAAGTTCGGGCAGTCCTCTCAAGGGGGGGGCTGGGGTTGCCGGCCCCTCAGGACAATCGGGGCAATCGGGGGGAGGGACAGGAGGAAGGGCGGGCTTGTGCTGGCAGTTTAACGACGGTCAATGCAAGTTTGGGGCGGGTTGTAAGTTTAAGCACTCTTGCTCCTCTTGCGGCGGGACTTCGCACGGGTCTGCCAAGTGTTTCAAAAAAGGGAAGGGAAAAGTGGTGGGGGTCATGGGGCTGACGCCGGTGAGGTGGGAAGAGATGGAGCCGTACCTAAATAGGTTCCCGGACAGGGAGAAAGGCGAGTTGTTGTTGCGTGGTTTTCAGTTTGGTTTTGTGATCCCTTCCCCGGTTCATGCGGTCCCCCTTTCCCTACGGAATTTAAAGTCGGCAATGGAGTATCCGGAGGTAGTGTCAGACAAGTTGCATAAAGAAGTGGGGTTAGGGCGCATGGCGGGGCCGTTCCCGGTGCGGCCCGTTCAGGACATGGTTGTGTCACCGTTAGGGGTAGTTCCAAAAAAGGAGCCAAATAAATTCCGGCTTATCCATCATTTGTCGCATCCGCGGGGGTTGTCTGTAAATGATGGCATTGCGCCTGAGCTGTGCTCGGTGGTATATACGTCGTTTGACGTGGCAGTTGAGTGGGTGCGGCGGTACGGGGCGGGGGCCCTTATGGCAAAGACCGATGTGGAATCGGCTTTCCGGCTTCTCCCGGTTCATCCGGACAGCCAGCGGCTGTTAGGGTGTTACTGGGAGGGGGCTTATTATATGGATCGGTGTCTCCCGATGGGTTGTTCAGTATCTTGCGCGTACTTCGAGGCGTTTAGTTCGTTCCTAGAGTGGGTAATCCGGGAAGTGGCAGGGTTAGAGTCGGTCATACATTATCTAGATGACTTCCTGTGTGTGGGCCCAGCGGGTTCGGAGGTGTGCGCCAATTTGCTGGGGGCAATACAGTGGGTCGCTCAGCAATTTGGGGTTCCGTTATCTCCAGAGAAGACCGTGGGTCCCAGTACTTGTATAGTTTTTCTTGGCATTACCCTGGATTCGGTGGCATTGGAGTGTCGACTTCCTAAGGACAAGCTGGAAGCGTTGCGATTGGAAGTGAGCAGGGCAGGTCGGCTTCATAAGATTCAGCTGCGGGAGTTGCAGTCGTTGTTAGGAAAACTTAATTTTGCTTGTCGGATAATGCCCATGGGCAGAGTTTTTTGCAGGAGGTTGGCGTCAGCAACGGCGGGGGTTAGAGCCCCACATCATTTTGTGTGGTTGACGCGGGAGCATCGGGATGACTTGGCAGTATGGAGAGAGTTTTGGGATTTGTATAATGGAAAATCGTTGTTGATCTCGCCGGTGGTGGATAATGTGCAATGGGAATTGTTTACCGATGCTGCAGGTAGTGTGGGTTTCGGTATTTATTGTGGAGGACAGTGGTGCGTGGGCCAGTGGCCGGAGGAATGGGTGTTGTTGGGACTGGTTCGTAATCTTGTACTTCTGGAACTATTCCCAATTGTGGTGGCGGTGGAGATTTGGGGGGAGCGTTTCCGTAATAGCAAGGTGCGGTTCCACTGTGATAATATGGGGGTGGTGTTGGCAATCAATAATGTAACGGCTTCTTCACCCCCAGTGGTGAGGTTGTTACGGCGGCTGGTGTTGCATTGTTTGGAACTCAATGCGTGGATTGTGGCGGTTCATGTTCCGGGGGTACAGAATGACATCGCGGATTCTCTCTCTCGCCTACAGTGGGAGCGGTTTCGTCTGTTGGCACCGGAGGCGGATCTGGAAGGGGTCGCGTTCCCGGGATGGCTTTGGGACGTGGTTTAAGAGCAGCACGAGGTTTGATCAAGTCTTCTCTAGCGCCTGGTACATGGTTGGCGTACGACGCGGCGTGGAGGGACTGGGTGTCGTGGTTAACAGGTTCGCCCGGAGGTGGGTCGATGGAGGAACAAGTGGTAGCTTTGTTGGGGTTTTTGGGATGGGTCTCAGTGGAAGGCTGGTCGGTGTCTAAAGTGAATCGTTTCGTGTCAGCTTTGGCCTTTGGTTTTAAACTAAGGGGGTTGGGGGACGTGACGAAAGATTTCTTGATTGTCCAGGCGTTGAAGGGGTTTCGGAAAAAGGGGGCGGGGCGGCCGGACGGCCGTCGCCCGGTTTCTTTCGCGCTTTTGGAGCAGTTAGGTGAAGCGTTGGGGAAGGTGTGTTTCTCAGGCTATGAGGTAGCATTGTTTCAGTTGGCTTTTTCATGGGCGTTTTTTGGGGCTTTAAGAGTGGGCGAGTTAATTTCCCCTAGTAAGAAGAGAGCGGGGGGTTTGCAAGCGGAAGATGTAACAGGAGGAAGGGGGAGAGTGGAATTCTGTGTAAGGCGGTCGAAATCGGATCAAAGTGGAAAAGGTAAACGAGTGGTTCTGGGGACGGTGGCAAGGGCGGGGTTGTGCCCGGTGAAATGCTATGAGCGGTACGTCGCGCTGCGAGGGTGTAGGGGGGGGGCCGCTGTTATGTCATATGGATGGGGCTTTCTTGTCAAGGTGCCAGTTTACAGCTGTCTTCCGTAGATGTTTGCAGGTGTTGGGTTTGGATAAAGGTATTTATTCACCACACTCCTTTCATATAGGAGCAGCCACGGAGGCTGCGTCATGGGGGTTGGGGCCTGATGTGGTGAAGCGCATAGGTCGTTGGGAGTCGGGGAGGTATAAGTCCTACGTGCGTCTCCACTTTATGTGATTTGTTTTCTCGTATCAACGTGCTGTTTTTGGTTGGTGTTATCATTGTTATTCTTTTATTTCAGATGGTACACCGGCACTGGTGTGGATTCTTGGGCACTCATATGTGCACTGGGGGGCGTTAAGGGCGAATGTGCGGCCAGATGGGCGGCAACTGGGGTTCCAAAGGTCAGCGGTGGTGATACGGTGGCTGGGCACGCGCGGTATGGTGTGGAGTCGAGTTTTGCCGGATTTCAATCGGTATGCGCAGTTGGATCGGGTTCCTGATTTGTTGGTCCTTCATGTAGGGGGAAACTACTTAGGTACTCGCCCGTGTAGAAAATTAATTCGGGATGTGAAGTATGACCTTCTCCGGCTTTGGTCCTGTTTTCCGAAGGTAAAGGTGATTTGGTCGGAAATAGTGCCACGTAGTGTATGGAGAAATGCGCGTTCGGTAGAGCGTGTGAACAAGGCCCGGGTGAAAGTCAATCGGGCGGTTTCCAGCTTTGTGGTAAAAAACGGGGGATTTTTTGTGCGGCACTATGATTTCGAGGATGGCCAAGGGAAGTATTGGCTAGGTGATGGAGTGCATCTCAATGCGGTGGGCATTGACCTATGGGCCTTGCGGATTCAGGAAGGAATCGAGCGGGCGATGATGGATGGTGGGGGCTCGCATACTTAAAGGTGGTCTAAGTATGCTCATGTGGCGGATTGTGGGGTCCTTGGAGTTGGTGGTAATTTGAAGTAGGGGATTCATCAGAGGTATGGTCCCTAACAAATACATAATTGCTCATGGAGATGGGCGTATTTTGGACTCCTGCTGGGTGGTGTCCCGGGGAGTGGTTTTACATACTTGGCAAGCCAACTGCGGAGCAGAAAGGTGCCTCTGAGCCTGTAGGGGACGGCTGGGGGTAAGTAGCTATACAGGGGGCAGTTAGGCGCCAAAGTTTTGGAGCTCCAAGGACTTCCCCTTTCCTAGTAATGTTATTTATAAAGGAATGTTTTATGTTCATGTAAATTTGTTAATAAAATTGCTGCTGTGGCCGAAAATTTCCAACCCACTGTCTCGTGTGTCTCACTGGGGGAGTGAAGAGTGACATGGGAGGAGGGGAAAAAGGCCTGGAAGCAAGAAAGGGGGTGGACAGTATTGATGGTAAGGTTAAGCAATAAGGGTTCGAAATGGGGCGAGCTCTGTAATCCCATGGTCAAGAAATAGCCGGACACATCATGCAATGATTGGGGGAGGCAAACATGACCAGGGTTGCAGGGGAGAAGGAATGAGGTGAAAAGTTCAAGGGAAGGAGGGGGAGGAAGGTGGAGGGGAGGGGGTGTGGTGGACAGAGGGAATATAGGAAGGGTGAGAGACAGTTTCGCGCCATTCACGCCCCAGGAAAGCAGTTAGACTTGTCCCGCCCACCCTCCCTTAAAGGCATGGTGTCGCCCCAAAAACATGTTTTTTTTTTTAAATTTAAACATTTAGTGTGTGGGTGATTAAACATTGTTCAAATTTTTTTTATTTTTTTCGCGAGTCAGGAAATATTATAAATTTTTTCAAATTTATAATACTACCCATTTTTGGTCACTAGATGGAGCTGTTTGGAGCTAGTTCCCAAAATTGCAGCATTGCAACATTGGGTTAAAAGCTATCGCTCTAGTGAGCTCTCAGCAATCCCCCCTCCTTTATCCTGGCTAGTGCCGGGATAAACGAGGGGTTTGAAAGGTTTAACCTCCTACACTGTGTGTCGCCATTTTTTGAGGTAACCCACAGTGTAGTAGGTTTACATGCAGTAGTAAACACACACAAACACTAACATACATTGAAATCGCTTACCTGCTCCTGCCGCCGCGGCCCGTCCGCTCCCTTTGCTGCCGCTGTTCCATGTGCACTTGTCCGGAAGCCGCGACCGGAAGTAGTGATATTACTGTCCAGCCGCGACTTCCGGTCCACAGGAAAATGGCGCCGGACGGCGCCAATTTCGAATAGGACTGTGTGGGAGCGGCGCATGCGCAGTTCCCACACAGACGCCGTACACGGCAGTCAATGGGACGGGAGCCGTTCGCAGTCCCTATGGGACTGTGGCTGCCGTATTCCATGTCTGTGTGTGTCGTTAATCGACACACACAGAAATGGAACAAAAAATGGCAGCCCCCATAGGGAAGAAAAAGTGTGAAAATAAGAAACAGTAAAACACAAACACACAAATGAAAATAAACGTTTATATTACAGCACTAACATCTTTAACATATAAACAAATTATTTGTGATGACACTGTTCCTTTAAGATAGGGTTATGTTTTGTTTAGCAATGTGGATTCTTTGTTGCTGCTGGTGTTTTTTCTTTTACAGGAGTCGGCTGGTGGTGACTGGTAGGAGCGGAGTCACGGTGGCTTTGTTGGCGGATTGGGGGGTCCTTGGAGTTGGTGGTAATTTGAAGTAGGGGATTCATGAGAGGTATGGTCCCTAACAAATACATAATTGCTCATGGAGATGGGCGTATTTTGGACTCCTGCTGGGTGGTGTCCCGGGGAGTGGTTTTACATACTTGGCAAGCCAACTGCGGAGCAGAAAGGTGCCTCTGAGCCTGTAGGGGACAGCTGGGGGTAAGTAGCTATACAGGGGGCAGTTAGGCGCCAAAGTTTTGGAGCTCCAAGGACTTCCCCTTTCCTAGTAATGTTATTTATAAAGGAATGTTTTATGTTCATGTAAATTTGTTAATAAAATGGCTGCTGTGGCCGAAAATTTCCAACCCACTGTCTCGTGTGTCTCACTGGGGGAGTGAAGAGTGACATGGGAGGAGGGGAAAAAGGCCTGGAAGCAAGAAAGGGGGTGGACAGTATTGATGGTAAGGTTAAGCAATAAGGGTTCGAAATGGAGCGAGCTCTGTAATCCCATGGTCATGTTGATCGCGATCATTAAGGTGGTTAAACCAGACAAATGTGTTTTTGGTGGCCTTTTATTTAGTGTAATTTTTACATGTATTTTTTTTTTGGCCCTTTTTAAAAAAAAAAAATCTATTAAGTAGCCTATGGAGAAAAACAGAAAAAAAAAACACCTCACCTAGAGAATGCTGCACTTTATAAAAATAAAAATTCCACTAACACCAAAAGCGCTACAAAAATGTCAAGAAACAAAACATTTTAGAATGTTTTATGTCTATATATTTAGAATTACGAGCACAAAAAAAGTAAATTCAATGACAATTTCTTTGCTTGTAATACAATATACACCACATGTAATAGAAACCTCTTTAGAGACACAAAGAGTACTCGTACATAGGGAATGGATATATTGCTTTTAAATGAATCTTTAGGTCTTGGAGAGCAACTTTTTATGTGAGACAAAGCAATTTGCACCAGAGAGTTGAAAGGTCTGTATAAAGAATGACAGTCTTCAACTACACTGGAATCTGACACTGACTTCTGACCAAAACAGTTACAAATGCCTCTAGTTCTCATCTCACATCAGATGTTGGATGAAAAGTGTTAAGTATATACTTGGCAGATTGTAATCTTGAAAATTATAACCCAGCGATTTGCTACTGCCATCTTACTACCAAAGACACAGTTGTACAGTTACAGAAGTATAGGTATTCTAGTTTCCAAAAATGAATGTTATTCATTATCAGGGGAATACCACAAATTATGAAAAAAATCCCAATGCTATGGGGCCTCTGGGCTAGGGGGCCCCCGTTATTCTGCGTTAAGATTGATATCTCTTTACCTGATTAATAATTAGCACTTCATTGTTTGTGAAGGGAAGTGCTGATTAGTGGAGCAGCCTGTCAGTAACTGATGTGCTGCACTTTTTTTACTTTAATTTTTTGGGGGACTTTATTTTTTTCTTTTACACCATGTTTTTCCACTGTAACTGGGGCTGCACAGCCCTCTTGTAGTGACTATTGTCACTGTTAGGACATTGCTGGGTCTGGATAGTAATCAGCAGAAGCCTCCTACTAACAACATCCCAGCAATTATGTGACCAGTCACATGATCACTGGAACTGACGGCGCTGTCTCTATTCTTTTAACAGTGCTTATTGAGAGCTGTGTATGTGAAACCAGAGAAGACTAAAGCGGTGATAAACGCTTCTATCTTCTCTCCAATGTCCCCAGCAGTCCCTGACTGCCGGCATTTGACATTTAGCTGACCGATCGCTCAGGCAAGCAGCTAAAGCCTGCGCTGTAGACAGTGCAGCCATCAGGGGGGTATTAGGGGTACTGGTGTAAGGGGCCCGGCCAAACCTAATTGAAAGGGGGGCCCGGCAACTGCCGCGACTTGCCATTGGTAGAAAAAAACGGGCCCCTGCAATGGGGCCCGTTTTTTTCACCACAGAATGTCGTGAGCTGCGGGCTCCCCTCTCGTCATGGGGGCCGTCAAACCGTCCGCCCGCACTACCGATCGCGCGCACAAGGAAACTCCCGCGCGTGCGCACTCGCGAGCGTCCGCGAGCACGCACCCACGAAAGCCCGCACTCGAGACCGCCCGCGCGCGCACCCACGAAAGCCCGCACTCGAGACCGCCCGCGCGCGCACCCACGAAAGCACGGAAGCGCGCACCCGCGGCAGCGCGCACCCGCGATCGCCAGCACGCGCACCCGCGATCGCCAGCGCGCGCACCCGCGATCGCCAGCGCGCGCACCCGTGAACGAAGCGCGCGCAGCCGTGGACACACACACATGGACACAACTTACCTGGAGCCTGGCAGGAGGTGAAGGACTGGACGTCTGGACCAAAGACATCGCCTGAAGAGGACTGGAGTGGGAGTAGCTCTTCTGACAGTGAGTAAAATGTCTGAAAGTGCTGTTTAAGTATGGCCCTGTTCACACAGAGTATTTTGCAGGCAGAAAAAAATGTGCCTCAAAATTCCTTACAGAATTTTGAGGCAGATTTTGACCTGCCCACACTATCTTGGCGCGTTTTTTGCTGCGTTTTTTGCCTGCAGCGATTGAGGACAGCAGACAAAAAACGCAGGGAAAAATGCATTTTCTGCCTCCCATTGATTTCGATGGGAGGTCAGAGGCGGAACAGCGGCAAGAAAGGACGTGCTGCTTTTTCTTTTTTCCGCGACTGGCTCCCATTGATTTCAGATTAAATCAATGGGAGGCGGTTTTGGAAGTTTTTTGGTGCTGATTCTGACGCAGTGTCCGAGTCAATATAAAGGCCCAAAAACTCTGTGAACTGGACCTTATTGTTAGGGCTTATTCAGACGAACGTGTAATACGTCCGTGCAACGCGCGTGATTTTCACGCGCCTCGCACGGACCTATGTTACTCTACGGGGCCGTGCAGACTGTCAGTGATTTTCATGCAGCGTTTGTCCGCTGCGTAAAACTCACGACATGTCCGATATTTGTGCATTGTTCGCGCATCACGCACCCATTGAAGTCAATGGGTGCGTGAAAATCACGCCCAGCACATGGAAGCACTTCCGCAGCCGAATAAACTGTGAATGAAAACAGAAAAGCACCACGTGCTACAAACATACAAACAGAGTGTCATAATGATGGCGGCTGCGTGAAAATCACGCAGCCACGCATCATACGCTGCTGACACACGGAGCTGTTATGGACCTTTTGCATGCACAAAACGCCACGTTTTTTGCGCGCGCCAAAAGCACACACTCGTGTAAATCCGGCCTTAGGGTAGGAACACACTAGGCATGAACACTGCGGATTTTATGCAACACATTTTATTGCGGAAAATCCGCAGTGTATTACAGTCGCAGCAGAGTGGATGAGATTTAAACAAATCTCATTCACACGCTGCAAAAAAAAGTGACCTGCAGTGTGGCTTTTTAAGCCGCAGCGTGTCAATTTATTCTGTGGAATCGCTGCTCCTCTGTTGCGGAAATGCTGCGGTTCTGCCGCAAAAATCACAAATGAGAAAAAAAAGGCACTTTTTTAAATTGATAAAAAAGTTTAGACTTACCCCGGCCGTAGTCCTGGTGACGCGATCCTCTATTCTTAGCGCAGCCCCGCCTCCTGTCATGACGTTTCATCCCATGTGACTGCTGCCCAAATCGCCCTGGCCCGGCGAATCAGCCTCCTTTCCGCCCTGGTGCTTCTTCAGGCATCGCTACAGCTATAGCAGCCATAGCAGCTGCTAGCGGCGACACCTACCATGGCCGATGGCGCCGCTAGCAGTTGCTGTGGCTGCTACTGCTGTAGCTTCGTCCCTGCTCTGCTATGTGCTAGCCCCACTTTAGCTCCCTGAAGGAGCAGAATCCCTGTGTGTTCGGGGATTCCGCTCCTGGACAGAGCGCTTGATGTCTCTGTCCATATCTGGGCAGTGACATCAGTGGAAACTCCTGAAGCGGAATCCCCGAACACTCTGTGACCGGGGATTCCACACCAGGAGAAGCCAGTAACGTTCTGTGTCCATAAATGGACACAGACGACAGGGGCTTTTCCTGAAGTGGAATCACTGGCCACATGGGGATTCCCCTTCAGGAGTTGCCCCTGATGTCACTGTCCAGATATGCCCAGCCCGGAACGGATGCAAAACTAATGCAAACCGGCCGGGAAAAACGGCGGGACACTGTCGTGTGAATAAGGCCTTAGGGTATGTTCACACAATTAGCAAAAACAATCTGAAAATACAGAGATATTCAAGGGAAAACAGCTCCTGATTTTCAGAAGTTTTTTAAGCAAACTCGTGTTTGCTCATCCACTTCTCTTCGTTACCACCCAGCTTCTGGCAGTGCACAGACACACAGCGTGTCCTCGCGAGATCACGCTGTGACGTCACTCACTTCCTCCCACAGGAACTTCATCGCGTCGGACGAGCGAGGACACGCTGTGTGTCTGTGAACTGCCAGAAGCTGGGTGGTAATGGAGAAGTGGATGATGCTGATTCGTCACTGATTCGTCAGCATCATACACTTCCATTCACAACGCCCAGCTAGTAAAATAAGTAAAAACGCCCAGATGTACACACATAATACACGCCCAGTTGGACATAACTTTAAACACGCCCAGTTGTACTTAAGAAAGCTTCATTTGCATAAATATAAAAATGCTCATAACTTGGCCAAAAATGCTCGTTTTTGAAGAAAAAAAAAAACGTTACTGTTCTCTACATTGCAGCGCTGATCCGCTGCAATAGGAGATAGGGGTTTGAAAATCTGGTGACAGAGCCTCTTTAAGGCCCCTTCACATCGTATTGTTGCCCTAAGTTTATCGTGTAGTCAGGAAATCTCCTACCTTACAGTATAAACAACGTAGACGATAATTCACAGGGCTCCATTATGTCCTTTTAGCCTCCATGCTGGTGGACGTCGGTTTACCTTCTTTTTGAAGGATGAAATGGCGTAGTAAACTTTGTTATTCCGGAGTCCCCAGGCAGAATCACAAGTGCTCTACCCGTGGACTTTGTCCCTGGGAGCTCCTGACATCACGGTCCATATATGTAAAGTGACATCAGGGGATTCTCCAGGGCCGGAATCCCTGGCCAGAATGTTGCCGACGCTCCGACCGTGTACTCAGGCTTTGTGCAGCTTCGGACGTCACTTTATGTATATGGGCATCAGGAGCGGCGCCATAGTCCCTGGGCAGAGCGCTAGTAGAAGGCTCCAGCCCTGTTCATGGACAGTGACTTCAGTAGTTTCCCCTGGGCCATTCCCCAGGCGACGTATCCCACTATATGCCATACAGTCGGATACGTTTTAGCTAAATAGATCAAAATCTGGAGCATGAACCGGTCACTGCCGGCTCCATGGTTTCCTTCACTGTAATTGACATCAGCACCAAAATCATTTAATGCGAATAACGTACAAACGTGAGCGCCACACTTTTCGTTGCCCACCCCCGGTAATGGAGGGGGGGGCCCAGACATCATGGCTGTATGGGGCCCAGAAATTCCTGATGGCGGCCCTGGTCTCATGTATAAGAAGGCAATTGATCACAGTTTTGGGACTTGCAGAACATAGGAAGCTCACCCAGGACACTAATCAGGACCCTCTGCTAGTTCATTTGAAGCAAGCACAGAATTGTGGGTGGGAGGGATCAGTGCTCCTGAGTGTGGGTGAACATTATAGCAGCTAGTGCCCACCTTTGGCATGATGATGTGTTGTCCATAATGACAAAACAGATAAAGACAAGGACATTTATGCAAAAACACCGAAAAAGGCCATACTTACAAATGGACACAGCCAGGTCAGAAACGCTGATGAAGGCGAGTGAGCAGGTGCTTTAAATAATAATAGCCACTCCCACTAGTCTTGAGGGGAGTGGTATGTGGTGCATGGGATGTGTAGTAAGAAATAATAAATGAATAGTGTATGTGCAAGTGTAATAATGTAAGTGAAATATAGGGGGCAGTAATGAGTAAAGTGCCTAAAAAATAAATGAATAATGGGATGCAAGTGTGTGAAACATGGAGGGATAGTGTGTAAGTCATGAGGCGCAACGTGACTAGCCAGGTAGAAGCCTATTTGTGACGCCTTGATAATTCATAGAGCGGGCTACCCTGCTTGCTAGGCCAAACAACAACACACGATGCTCTCCCAGCATCAAAGACCTGGCTGTGTCCAAAAGAAGCGAATATAAGTAATAATGAAAAATACCTGGGGTATTAGTGATCATTTTGGCCAAAAGCACCTGCTCACTCGCCTTCATCAGCGTTTCTGACCTGGCTGTGTCCATTTGTAAGTATGGCCTTTTTCGGTGTTTTTGCATAAATGTCCTTGTTTTTATCTGTTTTGTCTGTACATCAGGAGCTTTTCGCTCCAGTTAGGGACTCGCAAGTCTGGGGATCCTTGTCGTGGATTGCGAGCTTGCGTCCTTTTGGCCAAAATGATCACTAATACCCCAGGTATTTTTCATTATTACTTATATTCGCTTCTTTTGGACACAGCCAGGTCTTTGATGCTGGGAGAGCATGGTGTGTTGTTGTTTGGCCTAGCAAGCAGGGTAGCCCGCTCTATGAATTATCAAGGCGTCACAAATAGGCTTCTACCTGGCTAGTCACGTTGCGCTTCATGACTTACACACTATCCCTCCATGTTTCACACACTTGCATCCCATTATTCATTTATTTTTTAGGCACTTTACTCATTACTGCCCCCTATATTTCACTTACATTATTACACTTGCACATACACTATTCATTTATTATTTCTTACTACACATCCCATGCACCACATACCACTCCCCTCAAGACTAGTGGGAGTGGCTATTATTATTTAAAGCACCTGCTCACTCGCCTTCATCAGCGTTTCTGACCTGGCTGTGTCCATTTGTAAGTATGGCCTTTTTCGGTGTTTTTGCATAAATGTCCTTGTTTTTATCTGTTTTGTCTGTACATCAGGAGCTTTTCGCTCCAGTTAGGGACTCGCAAGTCTGGGGATCCTTGTCGTGGATTGCGAGCTTGCGTCCTTTTGGCCAAAATGATCACTAATACCCCAGGTATTTTTCATTATTACTTATATTCGCTTCTTTTGGACACAGCCAGGTCTTTGATGCTGGGAGAGCATGGTGTGTTGTTGTTTGGCCTAGCAAGCAGGGTAGCCCGCTCTATGAATTATCAAGGCGTCACAAATAGGCTTCTACCTGGCTAGTCACGTTGCGCCTCATGACTTACACACTATCCCTCCATGTTTCACACACTTGCATCCCATTATTCATTTATTTTTTAGGCACTTTACTCATTACTGCCCCCTATATTTCACTTACATTATTACACTTGCACATACACTATTCATTTATTATTTCTTACTACACATCCCATGCACCACATACCACTCCCCTCAAGACTAGTGGGAGTGGCTATTATTATTTAAAGCACCTGCTCACTCGCCTTCATCAGCGTTTCTGACCTGGCTGTGTCCATTTGTAAGTATGGCCTTTTTCGGTGTTGTTGTCCATAATGACATTTAGTGACCATGGAGGTCAATGGCAGAAGGCTGCTGTGATACTTAGTAGTATAATATCCCATGACAGCAACTGGATCCTGCTCCTGTCCCTGTATGACATCAGATAACCACATGGGCTGAATAACATGAAATTTTGATCATGCTATCAACCCCCCTTATCAATCAGAGAACATATTTGCTCTATGATTGTCACATATAGGAGAAATTATTATCTGAAAAGATGTGAGAAGTTGCACATCTAATCTCTGTGCCTAATTAGGATGTTTATTGACTCCACGACCCGGATGTTTACTAGCCTCTGCATCGCTGAATCAAGTAAATCACACCATGCACTCACACACACACACACACACACACACACACACACATACATAAAAACAACATTAATAAAGTTGATGAATTTTACACTCTTCCAATTTGGTCTGTAAACGATCTTTAGTGCAAAATCCTCTTACTGCTTCTCTACCCGTTAGATGCTACAGTCAAATGGATAATGATTATCGCTAAAGAAGAATGTGTAGTACATTTCTGACTGGTGGTACAGATTTTTCTCAGTGAAAAACTACATTTGCACCCTTTGATAGTCGCCATAAACTATTATTTCCAATAAGTTCCACATATAAAAATCGGTATTCATAAACAAATTAGACTAGGTTTAGGGATTTGCGATTATCGGTTAGGGTTAGAGTTTATATAGGGCGATGGGAAATTATATACATTTATATTCCCCAATTAAATTTCAGTTGGTGTATTCCTCTGACTTTGGCAGTACACACAACAGTCGATAGAGACATAAGTAGTATATATGAATGTATTTTAGCACAAAACATGTTGTTTGCATAAAGTCTGCGTGAGTAAGAGTTTTATTTGCAATGTAGATCTTTCATGCAATTTCTGCTTTTAATCACTGTTTGATGCACTGTTTTATGCAGGTGGTTATGCATATAAATTATTACGTAGAATTTTTATACTCGCTATGCTGTGTGCTTTCTCAAAAAATGTTTGGGTATGCACTATATATTTTTAGCACATTTGTGGATGAAGGCAAAATATTGCAGGGCCTCTGTTTTAGAGTTTTTGAGTGAACAAGTGTCACATTGGGTTCGTGGACCCACCGGGCCATACCGCCTTGATGGTATGGCAGCTGGCCAACAGGGAGCAGGTAACAGTCTATAGTTCGTATAGGGTACCTGTGGGAGCTCGGACAGTAGCAAGGCAGGCTCGGCTGGGACTAGGCAGCAGGCAGACGTCAGGCCTGGTGTAGCAGGACAGGCATTGTATGCAGCACAGCAGGACTACAGCTCAGCACGGCACTTGACCAGGATAGCACGGGATACAGGATACAGGTACGGGGAACACTGGGAACTGGAAAACACTAGGAGACCATTTGCATAGACAAACTTGGGTATGACAACAACGCTCAGGCATGGGAGGAAGGGGCTGGGCCCTTTTTATAATCCAGGGTACTCATGGACTAATTTTACATTAAAGTCCGGCGAACTGCCCCTTTAAGAGCGGGACCCGGTCGAGGTGAGCGGAAGTGAGCACTGGCGTCTCATGAGGAGGAGACTGGGGCCAGCGCTCGCAGACCCATGGCTGCGGCCGCAAGGAGGCGAAAGTTCTTGTGGATGTAGATGCTTGTCGTATATGCAAACTTTTCACACCCTGATCTATTATTTTTACATTGTTTTTGTGTGTGAGTGTCTGCTTACAAGTTTAGGTGCAAATTTAAGATTTTCGTTTTTTTTAAATATTTGTCACAAAGTTACATGAAGGTAGTCATAGATGTAAACAGCATGTTAGGACGACTGCAATCGTCAAGGTTCTCTGCATTCAGGAAATATATAAGATGTGGCAGTGCACTCACTTTTAAAGTGTGTAATCCTTGTTTTTCTATAAAAAAAATGACATTTCCAACTTAAAATCTGATTTTTATCTCTTCAGTTCTGGTGATTGTGTGAAGATTTTTTCACGTAGACATAGACATTACTAGTATGAATGAACTCTGCACATTTAACATTTTTATTTTTAAGATGTGTTGTGTGTCTAATTTTCAGATTGGGTCAGATTTTATGCATTTATTTACAAAAAATAACACTTTGATGCAATATAGCATAGAGGAGCCTGTTTGTATAAAGCGCTGAGTGGCATTTTGACAACGTGCTAGAGTTCTACTTTCAGAAAAATATGTGGTATGGCGGTTTAGTGTGAATTTTTAATTTTATAATTTAGGCCTTTTGTACAAGTCAACAGAGCGAAAATTGTCCCAGCTATCAGAGCTATAATTTATGTAAAATGTTCAGATTCTAACAATAAAAAGGTGTGAGTTAAAAGATTTTTTTCCACCATTATATATTCTATAAATATGCCATAACTCTTTATGATGGGCATACCCATTTTACTATTCTAATAGATATTGTTAAAAAAAAATTCCCAGATATGTGAGAGAAGACTAAGTCTGTAAACATTCACAGTGTTTGAAATGTTAAATACCTTTGTGTCAAAAAAGACAAAAGTATAGAAGGTATTCAAACAGTGTTTGAAAGAAATAGAAAAAGTGTGTTCTTTGTAGTAAATTTCATTGTGGAGAATCAGTGGAGAACAGAACTTAACATCCTAAGGGTATGTGCACACGGTAGCAGGCTTTTACGTCTGAAAAGACAGACTGTTTTCAGGAGAAAACAGCTGCCTCGTTTCAGACGTAAATGCTCCTCCTCGCATTTTGCGAGGCTTCTCTGACAGCCGTAAATTTTGAGCTGTGCTTCATTGAGTTCAATGAAGAACGGCTCAAATTACGTCTGAAAGAAGTGTCCTGCACTTCTTTTGACAAGGCTGTATTTTTACGCGTCGTCGTTTGACAGCTGTCAAACGACGACGCGTAAATGACAGGTTGTCTGCACAGTACGTTGGCAAACCCATTCAAATGAATGGGCAGATGTTTGCCGACATATTGTAGCCCTATTTTCAGACATAAAACGAGGCATAATACGCCTCATTTACGTCTGAAAATAGGTCGTGTAAACCCAGCCTTAAAGGGATTGTCTCACAACAAGAACTCTTGTCCCCCGCTCAGGAACCCTCTCTATGTGCCAGAATGGAGAGCTGCTTTGCAAGATGCCTTGTAAACCTGTCCGCATTTAAATAACTGGCATATAATGCTTCATTTCTTGTGAAACGTGTGTCTGGCTGCGGTTTTCCAGGTGATAACGGCTGATTGCTAAGAGGTAGAGAAGTTGGACCAACGGCAGCTGCTTTTTAATAAAATAAAAATAAAAAAAAAGGATGGTCTTTATGAGACAACTCCTTTAAATAATTAATGGTTAAGTGAGAAAGCTCGAATCCTTGCAAGAAATATTGGTAGTTGAATATTTAAGACTCCCTTACGACTTCCTAGGAAGGTTGGTTTTCTCTAAGGGTATTTTCACACGGTTAACAAAATACGGCTGAAAATACGGAGCTGTTTTCAAGGGAAAACAGTTCCTGATTTTCAGCCGTTTTTTAATCAAACTCGCATTTTTAGCTGCGTTTTTTACGGCCATTTTTGGACCTGTTTTTCTATTGATTCAATGAAAAACGGCTCCAAAAACGGCTCAAGAAGTGACACGCACTTTCTTTATGGGGCGTCTTTTTACGTGCCGTCATTTGAAAAAGAGGCGTAAAAAAACGCCCCGTCGGAACAGAACGCCGTATTTCCCATTGAAAACAATGGGCAGATGTTTGTAGGCGTTCTGCTTCCGATTTTTCAGCCGTTTTTCAGGACTTTTATGGCCTGAAAAACGGCTGAAAATAGCCGGTGTGAACATACTCTTACTGTATTTTCACAAATTTTATAGAAAGAGAATGACATATTTCCAAATGTACTTTTGCAGTACATTTGAATGAATCTTGTTTAAATGTAAAACAAACAAATAACATAGGAGGTAAACCAATAATGCTATGTGATATTTTAAGAAGCCAGTATTATTCTTTTCAATTTCTACCTTAGTGAAAATATATGTACAGCTGTGGAAAGCTCTCTCGCTAAGGACTATAGTTCACAAACTCTAGATTAGACAATGGTGGGAAAATAACAATTCATTGCAACTGTAGCAAGTGGAAAAAATGTTATCCCAATGGAACTGAGTGCCACTAGTTGACATCGGGATTGAAAAATGAAGTAAAAAGGGACTCAGATGTTGTGTTTTACTTATTTAACCCCTTAAGGACCTGACCTATTTTGGGCTTTCAGGACACAGTAGTTGTTTGTTTTTTTATATTGTTGCATTCCAAGTGCCATAACTTTTTTTATTTTCCCACCCATGTAGCTCTATAGGAGCTTGTTTTTTGAAGTGACGAGTTTTGTTTTTTATCATTCTGGGGTACTTATAAGTTATTGTTTTTATTTCTTTTATTCATATTTTTGGGAGGTGAGTAAAAACAAAAATTACGGTACAGTTTTAGCGTTTTTTATTTACGCAATAAGCCGTGCAAAATAAAAAAGGTGTTCACTTTAATCTATAGTTCGTTATGGTTGCGAAATATGTGTCATTTTTATGTTATTCTTTTATTGTGCAAAAGTACTAAGTTTTATTTTTAAAAAAAAGTCATGTTTTTGTTGCCGCATTCTAGAAGCCATAACTTTTTTTTTGGACGCAACGAGTTGGGGGCCTGTTTTTTGCAGAACAAGTTCTTCATTTTATTAGCACTATTTTTGGGGCAACAAACTTATTGATTGACTTTAAAAAAAAAAAAACTTTGGGGGATGGTGAATCACATTTTCTTTTACATCATGTGTACAACCAGGTGCGTCTGCATCACTTACCTAGGAAAGAGATGGTGCCAAGATACACTATGGGAAGAAGAAAAGCCCTATCGGTATATAGAGGTATTAAAGAGGATACGTCACCAGGTCCTAACAACCAATTTACATATATTACCTTTAGCCTGCACCTCAGAGTTTCCAGTGCTGTTTTTGTTCTGTTCCCTCCGTTCCTGAGTAATTATGAGCCTTACCTTAGGCACCTGATATGCTAATTCAATGTAGTTAGCCAAAGGGGCGTGAACTACAGTGAATCTCCCTGGCTGGAGCATCTTAAAGAGGCTCTGTCACCAGATTTTGCAACCCCTATGTGCTATTGCAGCAGATCGGCGCTGCAATGTAGATAAGAGTAACGTTTTTATTTTGAAAAAACTAGCATTTTTGGCCAAGTTATGACCATTTTTGTATTTATGCAAATGAGGCTTGTTAAAGTCCAACTGGGCGTGTTTAAAGTAAAAGTCCAACTGGGTGTGTATTATGTGTGTTACATCTGGGCGTTTTTACTTCTTTTACTACCTGGGCATTCTGACGAGAAGTATCATCCACTTCTCTTCAGAACGCCCAGCTTCTGGCAGTGCAGACACACAGCGTGTTCTCGAGAGATCACGCTGTGACGTCACTCACTTCCTGCCCCAGGTCCAGGGGCGGTGAAGAGGGCTCCACCCAGGGAGATTCACTGTAGTTCCTACCCCGTTGGCTAACTTAAGTGAATTAGCATATCGGGGGCCTAAGGAGAAGAGCATAATACAAGAAACAAGCACTGAAAACAGGGAGGGAGCTAATATATGTAAATAGGATTTTAGGACCTGGTGACATGTCCTCTTTAATGCCTGTTTACACTGGCCCATTTACTTTAACATACCCTCGTATGCAAAAAATCGTAACGATAATTGGCCAGTATAAATTAAAAAAAGGATCTCCGATAAACGATAAAACAACTGTTAATCGTTGATCTTGGTTGATTTTGCCACTGTAAAAATTATATAGGCAACAATGACGCTCCTCATCTGGCAGGAAGTCATTTTGGCGATGTCCATCAGATCTTATCAAATATATTTTTTAAAAACTGATAATTTAAAAAATAAATTTCAAGAAAATGGTCCTTCATTAGTACTGTATAGTGGCATCATTCATGTTTACAGGGTAGTGATTTATATATGGCGGCGTTATTCATTAGTAATGTATAGCAGAATTATTTATGGGTACAGGGTGGTGACACTATTTTGTACATTATGGCACCATTATTCATGTGTACAGGGTGGTACTGTTTGTGTGTACGTTATATGGCGGCATTATTTATTAGCACTGTTTGGCATTATTTCTTTGCACAGTATATGGCGGAATTATTCATTAGTACTGTATGGCACCATTATTTAAGTGTCAAGGTGAGCCATCCACTGTGTTAGACTGTGTTAACATCTAACCATTGTCCTCTGTGGTTAGATGATCTTTGCGTCAAATGTCTAATTTTGCTTTACTGGCCAACGTTGCATAAAATGTTCAACCAGCAAAATTAGGGCAGGGACTAATCCTTGCACTTTGCTATTGTATTAGACTGCAAAGCTATATTGTGAGTTATCGTTGATAACGTTAATTTATGCATATTGTTTCATGTGCCCTCCCATATGTTAAAACTAGTGGCATTAACGTACAATATAGCACTGCTATAGCAAAATGTGATAAAGGCCGTGCATAAAATCCCCATGGAATCCTGGTCTTAGACATCTGCCACTTGGAGCATCTAAGCAAGGCAAATAGATGTGGGCACAGCATTAAGCCTCGTGCACACAGTTGTGTGTATTTCAGTGCACAATATATAAACGGTCAGTGCAGTACCTTAGAGGGTACCTTATATGGCACTGTATTCCCCATTAGAAGCACCCAAAGAATTCTTCTAGGCTATTGCATTTAGTGGAGTCACTTTTAGTAAAGTGTATGCTGTTGAATAAAAAATACCCAGAATGCCCTTTTCCGGAATGTTCTATGCAACGTTCTATAGTACTGTACTATGTTATCCATTTTCGGTGTTCTTCAGCAAATATGCCACACCTGAAGAACACCGAACTCCATTGTCTTTCTCTCTCTAGTACAACTCTGGATTCAGCTGTGTTACATATTTCAGAGTACAAAATTAACTTTCCCTCCAAGATAAATATGTTGTTCAAGGTACACATCGGCTTCTTGTCCCTGTTAAATTACAAGCACGCTTCATAAAGCTGGCACGACACACACCAAAGAATTGTCAAAACAAAACTAAACTTACATGAGCTGTACTGGTGGCCAGGGATAGATGTTCTAGTAGAAGCGACTATTACATCTTGTGTCACTCAGATGTGTGATAAGACACCAGTTACACCCACACCACCATCGCATCCAGTTCTCTTCCATAACTCCTAATGGGAAAAGCTAACATACACCGGTATATCAGCAAAATAAACAACAGAATACTTGTTGATATGTCTTGTACCCTGTAAAGTGTTCTTGTCTATAGCCATTAACATGTACTGAAGGTGATGTTTATTTCAGTATGCACTCCATGAATGAGTACGTGTGTTCACACATTTAGATACTCTTACAAATGAAATTGCATTCATAAAAGGAATAGCCTTTGGCACAAACTTGTTCATGTAAGTCCTGATATTGACCAAAGGTTAAAGTAAGAATGCAAAGGATTGTTAAATTTGTAATATGTTCATCAAAGTCAAACCTGCAAGTATACAAAAATATAAGATTAGATGTACAGGACATGTCACCTAGTTATTAAAAACATGCACTGCATTTCAATATAATTTCATTACCTCTCAGAAACGGTCTATCAATATTTAATGCTGTAGATATTTTTGCATGAAACAAAAATATTGTTTTTGCAACTACTCAATATCGGAGGATATGAACCTGAATAGAATACATACATACATGATGCCTTGATCTTGCCCCGTCAGTGTTTAAAAGACTAAAAAATAGGCAGAAGAAAGATATAAAATATCCTTCTTATATTATGGTATCTGATCTGAACTCACAGGATGTAAAATCTTGCAAAACTAAATGCTGAAGTTAAAGTGTAGCTAAAAGTTTGACAAACTTCTGACATGTCATAGTGACATGTCAGAAGTTTGTATTGGTGGGGGTCCGAGCACTGAGACCCCCACCAATCGCTAGAACGAAGCAGCTGAAGTGCTCGTGTGAGCGCTCAGCCGCTTCGTGTCTGTTCGGCTTTTTCCGGAAAGCCGATGTATCGGAGTACGGGCTCATAGACTTTCTATTGAGTCCATACACTGATACATTTATTTCCGGAAAAAGCCGAACAGACACGAAGCGGCAGAGCGCTCACACGAGCGTTTCAGCTGCTTCGTTCTAGCGATTGGTGGGGATCTCAGTGCTCGACTACTTATCGCTTATTACAAAAAAAATTGCTTAAAACTTGGTGTCATAGTATTGCACTGAGTAGCTTGAAAACCTATTGAAAATCGCTACAGTAAAGCGACTCGCTAGTAATTTCTTTTTTTGCAATTTTTCATTTAGTTTCTACTTGAGCTAATTTTCTTGAGTTAAAGTAGTAGTTACTTTTGTCCTCCATAAATGAACATGAACATTTTTTGAAAAAAAATGCTTGTTCACGTTTTGATTCATTTTGGAAAAAAAAAAATCTTACTAAAAAAGTCTCAGCTTGGCCCTAGCCTAAGGCCAGGGCTACATACAGACTTTTTGTAGTCAAATCTTAACTATCGAGTAACAGTTGCAGTTTATAAGGTGCATGTGACTCAATGTGCTCCTCTGGACTGAAGCTGTAGGTAAGTTTGGAGAGTCTCACAACAAAAAGTCTGTGCATAAGGCTGGTAAGCAGAATGCATGCAATTATATAGGTAATATTAAACTGATCCTCCAGCCAGAGCGCCACTTTTCATAAAGTACCTGAAGTTTATTTCCTGCAGGAAAAAAATTGTACTGCACTTATAATGGTAGTCATGGTGATGGATGTTACCGTAACATCAGAATACTGTTTCCCCCATGGGACAGGGGGAAGAGATAGTCCGAAACCACCTGCAAAGCCTGTGCTGACAGTGCAAGGGACAAAAGGATCACAGGGATCCCACACTTTACCTGTACAGTGCTAAGCAGAGCTCCAATGGGAGAATATCAATGTGAAGGTGTCATTTTTTCTCACAGATTGAAATGGATCCGTGAGAAAAATAAGTTTGATTTTATGCAAAGGCGCAAAAAGGTACACTATGGCTGCCGTATTGTGAATCTATACAACACAGATCCGTACTGAGGCTGTGTGCATGAAACGTATAAATATAAAACATGGTGTTAATGCATTTTGAAGAAGTCATGCATACCGCCATATAAAAATACAGATCTTTTTTGATCAGAGATCGCATTCACTTAAATTAGCAGTATGCTCCATCTAATGCTGTATAACAGACTGAGTTTTATACCTTCAAACGGAAAACTCGGTCTTACATATGGCACCTAACACAGAACTATGCATATTGCTAATGAATTATATTCAGGTATGCTGTATTTTACCTACTATGCACTGTAAACAAGGTAATGCTTGTAACTTTAATTTATACAATAATCCAATGCCACAATTCCTTCAGTTTAAATGATGTATTACATTTTTATCTTAATACATTTTTCTGCTTGAATCAATGACTAATCTTTTACAATATTGCAAATATGAAAGACTAATCCAGGATTCTATCTGGTCAAGGACCAAATTTATTTGGCTTTAAAAGCAATAACCTTGGCTATACGCTAGGCTCTTCTGAAAGAGATTGCATTATATTTCCTGATCACTGACCTTCATATTCTAAGTGATTAACAACACATCAATACCGACAAGATGTTCAATTAAACAGACATGAACCATGACCCTCACCATGTCAAGGAATGAAATCTATAAATTAGAATTAATGACGATGAATGTTATTATGATAGAACAGGCTGTTCATCTTTTACAGTATTTAGGAGCAATGGTTAAACTGTCATTGTATAGACTGAGAGCTGACTGGAAGCAATTACTTATGTTGTATCATATATATATATATATATATATATATTAATTATAATTTACATTCCCTGCACATGTTGCCAATATGGTAGCTTCTTTTTTCAGCTTGAACAAAAGCATTTTAATTCAAAATTTAAAGGAAACCTATCATCAACTCAGGTTTTCTTTATATTAGGGCACCTAAGAGCCTATATTGCATTAGCTAAAGTACCTATCACAATGCCATTAAAGGGGAGACCACCACATTCATTACATGACCCATTCTGCTGAAAATCAAATCAGGTCATATGAAAAAAACTATTTTTTAGGCACATAATGATGTGAAGACTTCAAACAGTAAAGGGGTTTTCCCATCAGAGACATTTATGACATATCCACAGGATATATGTCATAAATTTCAGATAGATGCGGGTCCCACGTTCGGGACCCGCACCTATCCCTAGAACAGGGCCCCCTATACCCCGTTCTACCACTCTGTGTTCCCGCTGAAGCGTGTGATTTCCAACCATGTTAGATGAAAACAGCATAGCTCACTGAGATACTCTGTTTCTGTAAGTCCCATAGTAGTGAATGACAGTTACAGAATCCTGTGGATATGTCATAAATTTCCCAGATAATAAAACCCCTTTAAACTTTGAAAATGTTAAACCAATATAAGAAGTCTAACCTGGTAAAATTTTCTTTTTCAATCACAATTGCAAATTTACGATATATCTGGGTCGAGAATGTGTAGATAAATGTGTAAATTTTTACCGCATTTTTGATGTTTGCACCTCCAACTATTAGACAGCATTAGTAAATGTGGGCCAATATGTTTTCTAAGACAAGACACCATCACTAAAGATATGAACATTCTTAATGTTTACAAACTGTATTGCACCTTTAAAAGCGGTTTTCCCATCAGGACAACCCTTGCCCATATGCCTTTTTCGGGCATATGAACATCATACAGGGGGTCCCTTGCTTGAGACAACCCTGTATGTGCCAGAACACTTTAGCAGACCGTATGCATCTGGACAGTTATTCAATTTAATGGCTGGGCTATAAAGGTACTTTTCCCCAGAAGTAGCCACTGCAAGAAAAATGTGTGGCTGGACACATTGGCCGCTGCTGGGAAGATGTGTTTGCTGGCCGCAGCTTCCCCTGGCGATAACAGCTGATCACTAAGGATGATAGAGGCCGGACCTGCAGGAATCAGCTTAAGGCCATGCAGTTTTATTTTTTTAAAGGAGTTAAATTTGTGCGACAACCCCTTTAAAACATTCCCGACATCCGCTGTATATATACACGGCGCTGTCTGGCAGGGGTTCCCGCAAAGCCGCAGTACAGTTACGTCGCGGTGATAGTGCGGGCTCAGGTATGTTACAGCTGACACCCTACTGTAACAGCTAGGACCGGAGCTAGCCTCCGATCCGGCCGATTAACCCCTCAGTTGCTGCGTTCAATAGAGATTGCAGCGTCTGAGTGGTTTTCAGCCACCGGCACCCCAGCAACGTTATCGCTTGGTTGCCGGTGGCTGCAATAGCAACCAGAGGCCTAATACTGGCCTCCTGCCAGCTACGGAAGCCGTTTATGCGCCCGCTCGGAGGCGGGGCCTAAAAGGGGTCCGGTACCAACAGCAAGATGGTGCTGGCTCAGAAAATGAGCTGGCGTCATCAGCAGTAAATGTCCGCTGTATGTTACAGCGGACACCCTACTGTAATGGCAGGAACAGGAGCTAGCTCCGGTCTCTGCCATTAACCCCTTAGATGCAGCGATCAAAAGTGATCGCTGCATCTTAGTGGTTTGTAGTAAATTGGCAGCCCTGCAGGACTGCCAACTGCTACTATGGCAGCAGGAGGCCTAACAATGGCCTCCTGGTCTGCCATTACGGAAGCCCCGTCATTGAACGACTGACAGTTGTAATAAATTGCACTACATAGATAGTGCAATGCATTAGAACAGCAATCAAACAGTTGGACCTTCAAGTCCCCTAGTGGGACTAAAAAAAAAGTAACAAAAAATCAAATAAAAGTTTCAGGTAATAAAAGAAAACACAATTGCCCTTTTTCACCTATCAAGTCATTTATTATTAAAAAAAAAACAAACAAACCATACATATTTGGTATTGCCGCATCCGTAACGGCCTGAACTATAAAAGTATTATGTTTTTTATCCAGCGCAGTGAACACCGTAAAAAAAACACCCTAATAAACATTGCCATAAGTGCTGTTTTTTGGTCACATTGGCTTCCAAAAATTGAAATAAAAAGTGACCAAAATGTCGCATGTATCCAAAAATGGTACCTATAAAAACTATAGCTCGTCTCGCAAAAAACAAGCCCTCATACAGCTCCGTCAATTTAAAAAAATTAAAAGTTATGGCTCTTACAACATGACAACAGAAAAAAATACATACTTTTTACAAAAGTAATTTTATTGTGCAAAAAGTTGTAAAACATAAAAAAGTGCTATAAATTTGGTATCGCCGGAATCGTACTGTCCAGCAGAATAAAGATAACATGTAATTTATAACGCATGGTGAATGCTGTAGAAAAAAAAACCCTAAATAACTATGCCAGAATTGCTGTTTTTTGATCACCTTGCCGCCCAAAAAAAAAGGATAAAAAGTGATCAAAAAATCGCATTTACCCCAAAATGGTACCAATAAAAACTACAGTTCGTCCTGCAAAAAAAAAAAAACAGCCCTCATACCACTACATCTATGAAAAAATTATATAAGTTAAGACTCCGAAAAGTCAGGAAAGAAAGAATATGCAGTTGTGCAGGCCCAAGGGCAACATTTCTTCTGTTTCAAAAGGCGATTTATCAAGGCCCTAAAATTAAGGAACCAGGAAGGGGAGGACCCAAACATATCTGCGGGAAGTGAGGGTGTACGTATTATACCAGGACAACACTTTCCCAGCAAAATTACCCAAACTGCAAAGGTGCAGAGTGTGTAACAAAAGGGGGCTAAGAAAGGACACCATTTATCTATGCGACACTGGCCTGTGCAGAAAGCATTGCCTCATAGCGTAACGAATATCTATGGATTATTATTTTTTTACCCCATTATTATACCACCTGACAATGCCCCTGATATACTCTGCCCAGCTTACATATGCCCCCACATTATAAAATAAAATACCAGTAAAACTCCAAACAAAACTATTACCAAGCAAAATCTGCGCTCCAAAAGCCAAATGGCAGCGCAATCATTTATGGAAAAGTCCTGTAGGGTGAAAATGCTCACTACACCCCTTAATAAATGCCTTGAGGGGTGTAGTTTCCCAAATGGAGTAACTTTTGGGGCGTTTTCACTGTTTTGGTACCACAGGAGCTTTGTAAAAGTGATATGGTGCCGAGAAACCAATCCAGCAAAATCTGCGCAGCAAAAGCCAAATGGCCAAAAAGCCTTCCATTCTAAGCTCTGCTGGGTGCCCAAACAGCAGTTTATGACAACATATGAGGTATTTCCGTACTCTGGTGAAATTGTTTCACAAATATTGGGGTTCTTTTTTTCCTTTATTTGTTGAGAAAATGAAAAATGTTGAGCTAAAACTACATCTTATTGAAAAAAAATTGTTTTGTTTATTTTCACTGAAAAAATTCTAATAAAAACTATGAAACAACTGTGGGGGTCAAAATGCTCACTACACCCCTAGATTAATTCCTCAAGGGGTGTAGTTTCCTAAATGGAGTCACTTATGGGGAGTTTCCACTGTACTGGACCCTTAGGGGCTTTTCAAATGCGACATCGTGCCTAGAAACGAATCCAGCAAAATCTGCGCTCCGAAAGCCAAATGGCGCGCCTTCCCTTCTAAGCTCTGCCGTGTGCCAAAAGAGCAGTTTTTGACCACAAATGGGGTATTTACATACAAATGTTGGGCGGCTTTTTCTTCTTTATTCCTTGTGGAAATTAATTTTTTCTTTTGTAGCTAAAACGAAATCTTATTGGAAAAATTGAACAAATTTTATTTTCACGTCCAAATTCTAATAAAATCTATGAAACACCTGTGGGGTCAAAATGCTCACTACACCCTAGATAAATTCCTTCAGGGGGTCTAGTTTCCAAAATGGGGTCTTTTTTGGGTTGTTTCCTTTGTTTTGGCATCCCAAGACCTCTTCAAACCTGACATGGTGCCTAAAATATAATCTAATAAAAAAAAGGCCCCAAAATCTACTAGGTGCTCCTTTGATTCTGAGGCCTGTGCTTCAGTCTATAAACACACAAGGCAACGTGTGGGATATTTCTAAAAGCTGCAGAATCTGGGCAATAAATATTGAGTTGCATTTCTCTCGTTAAACCTTGAATTAAAAATGAATTTCTGAAAAAAAAATGAAATTTGTACATTTCCCCTCTACTTTGCTTGAATTCTTGTGAAACACCTAAATGGTTTAGAAGCTTTCTAAATGCTGTCTTGAATACTTTTAGGGGTGCAGTTTTTAAAATAGGGTGATTTATGGGGGATTACTAATTTATAGGACCCCCAAAACCACATCAGAACTGAACTGGCCCATGAAAAAATTGCCTTTTGAAATTTTCTTGAAAATGTGAGAAATTGCTGCTAAAGTTTTTGTAGCGCCAATGGCCTCGGACTGTCGGGATTACTCACCCCCCCACGGCCGCAGCCATGGATCAGTGAGCACTGGGCCGCATCTCCTCCCCAGGTGACGCCAGCGCTCACTTCCGCTCCGTTCGGCTGTGTCCCGTAGGACACATTATGAAAATAATTATCAATTAACCCATGACCACACTTGACTATAAGAAGGGCCCTACCCCTTCACTCATTGCCTGAGTGTTGTTGTGTTTACTCGTGTTAGTCTTGCAAATGGTCCCTTAGTGTTATCCTGTTCCCAGTGTTCCCGTACCTGCAACCTGTATCCTGTATTACCGTTGTTCCTGTGCCTTAGAAGTTGGAGTCGTGTTGTGCCTCTGGTCACCCCTGCTTTGTTACACCATGCCTGGTGTCATCTGCCACGCTTTGCATCATCTGCCATCTGAAGTACCATCTGTGTCTAGCCACTGCGACTGTCTGGACTACGGTGGTGTGGCCTCGTGGGTCCACAAACCCAGAGATCGTGATAGTACGCTCAAGCCATGGACCCCGCTGGTCAACCTAAGATTTTGACGGCGTCACAAGCCATGCAAGCAGATCTGGGAGACCTCCGGTCACGACAGGATCAACTCCTCCTGGCAGTGAACGCCATTGCACATCGGCAGGATGAGCAAGCTTCAGTCTCCACAGCTCCTGTTACCCCGGTTGTTCCTCCTGCTACACCTCCTGTCAGTACCAGTACTGATCCCTGATTCTCGCTGCCACAACCGCCTCGTTACAACGGAGACGCGAGTACCTGCAGGGGATTCCTGAAACAGTGCCAGATCCACTTCATGTTACATACCAGTACGTTCCCTTCTGATGGCGCAAAGATCACTTTCATCATCTCTCTCCTTACTGGCAAGGCCCTAGCATGGGTGAATCCTATATGGGAACGTCAAAGACCCGTGACTTACAGGGGTTCCTACGGACATTTCGCACAGTGTTTGAGGAGCCTGGACGAGTCTCGTCTGCAGCTGCCTCCTTGCTGACTCTTCGCCAGAGAGACATCTCCGTACGCCATTCAGTTCTGCACAGAACAGTCCTGGAACAACGAGGCCTTGGTAGCTACATTCTGGCAGGGACTGTCTTCCAAGATCAAAGACGAACTTGCCGCTCGTGATCTGCCATCTACCCTGGATGAACTCGTTCTGCTTTCCCAGGAGGTTTGCCGGGAGACAGAGTTCCCTAAACCGGCCTCCACTGTGCAGCAATCTCTGTTGCCCTCATCCGTTGTCCCACCTGAGGAGCCTATGCAGGTGGAAAGGCTGAAATTATTCGTCCAGGAGAAACAACGCAGACGCACTTTGGGACTTTGTCTGTATTGCGGCCTCGAATGCAATGTTGTGCGTCTGTGCCCTCATAAGCCAAAAAACTCCAATGCCTAAGATTGGTTGGGGAGACAACCCTAGGCGATACGCGACGAATGAAAGATTCTCCTCAAAACTATCCATCCCGTGACCATAGGGTCCGGCGAGAGGTCGCACCGGGTCTTTGCCTACCTGGACTCTGGATCCGCAGCTAATTTCATAGACTTAGTGGATCTTCTCCAGTTGCCCACAGTACCTCTGGAGACGTATTTGGCTGTTGTCTCAGTGAATGGACTGCCTCTGCCCGATCCAGTCGTATCTGTGACCAAACCGCTAATTTCTTTCTCGTCCTGCCCTACAACTTCGGATCCGCCAGGGTGATGAAGGGAAGACGGTATTCAACACCCGAGACGGGCACTATGAATACCTGGTGATGGCCTTCGGTCTGTGTAACGCTCCCGCGGTCTTCCAAGAGTTTGGCAATGACATCTTCTGAGATCTCCACTATGTCTGTATTGTGGTCTATCTCGATGACATCTTGATTTTTTTCTCCAGATCCCACGACTCATCAGAGACATGTCCGTCAAGTTCTGCTGCGATTAAGGGAATATCGCCTGTATGCCAAGCTGGAGCGTGTTTGAGAGAAATTCTCTACCCTTACTGGGCTACATCATCTCAGATCAAGGCCTTTAGATGGATCCTGAGAAGGTAAAGTCTGTCCTGGAGTGGCCACGCTTTCAAGGCTTAAGTTCCATACATGTTTTTTATTCGCTAACTTCTATCGGAAGCTCATCCCAAACTTCTCTTCACTAACAGCTCCCATCTCTACCCTCACCAAAAAAGGAATGAATGCCAAGGTGTGGACTCCAGAGGCAGAATCTGCATTTAATAGCCTTATAAGTGCCTTCACGTCAGCATCAACCCTCCATCATCCTGATGTATCTCAACTGTTTTCGTTGGAAGTGGATGCCTCCTCTGTTGGTGCAGGTGCACTTCTTTTCCAGAGAGGTCCCAAAGAGAGGGCAGTGGTATGTGGCTATTATTCGAAACTTTTTTCTTCCGCAGAACGCAATTACTCAACCAGCTCAGACCATGGACCCCGCTGGTCAACCTGAGACCTTGACTACACAAGCCATGCTGGCAGAGATGCAAGACCTTCAGACACGGCAAGACCAACTCCTCCTGTCGGTGAACACCATTGCACATTGGCTGGTTGCTCAAGCCACAGTCGCCACCGCACCTATTCCTGCTGTTCCTCCTGCTACACCTCCTGTCTGTACCAGTGCCGATCCCCTATGCTTCCTGCCGCTACCTCCTCGCTATGACAGAGGCACGAGGTCCTGCAGGGGATTTCTGAATCAGTGCCAGATCCACTTCAGACTACATGCCAGGGCCTTCTCCTCTGATGACGCTAGGATGGCCTTCATAATCTCTCTCCTTACTGGCAAAGCCCTGGCATGGGCAAATCCTCTGTGGGACCATCAGGGACCAGAGACTCGTGACTTGCAGTGCTTTTTACGGACTTTGCGTTCGATATTTGAGGAACCTGGGAGAGTGTCTTCTGCATCCTTGCTGACCCTACACCAGGGAGACCCCTTTGTGGGCAAGTATGCAATTCAGTTTCGTACCATGGCTGCTGAACTAACCTGGAACGAGGCCTTGGTGGCCACATTCTGGCAGGGACTGTTTTCTGGGATTAAAGACTAACTGGCCGCTCGCGATCTGCCACCTACCCTGGACGATCTCATCCTACTAGCCACCCGGGTTGACATGAGGATCCGGGATTGTTCCCAAGAGGTTCTCCGGGAGAAAGGATTTCCTAGGCTGGATTCTACTTTCCAGCAATCCCTACTGTCCTCTTCAGTCGTCTCACCGGAGGAGCCTATGCAGATGGACCTTGCCAAATGGTCTACAAAGGAGAGACAACGCAGACGCACTTCAGGACTTTGTCTGTATTGCGGCCTCGGAGGCCATGTTGTGCATTTTTGTCCTCAGAGGCCAGAGAGACCCCAGTGCCTAGGATTGGTTGACGAGACAACCCTAGGTGCAAAAGTGCCAAATAAAAGATTCAATTCTAAGCTGACTATTCCTGTGACCATAGTGTCCGACGAGAAGACGTGGTTTCTGCCTATCTGGACTTCGGGTCCGCGGCAAACAATCTAAAAGGATCTAGTGGATCATCCCCAGTTGCCCACAGTTCCTCTGGAGACATCTTTGGCTGTTGCCTCGGTGAATGGACTGCCTCTGCCCGATCCGATTGAATCTGAGACCAAGCCGCTGAAGCTCCAAGTTGGAGCCCTTCATTCAGAACTGATTTTGTTTCTTGTCAATCCTGTTCTGCTGGGTCTGCCTTAGCTTCGACTACATGCCCCAGTCCTGGACTGGAATTCCGGAGAGGTTCTCCAATGGGCACCAAATGTCTCAATCGCTGTCTGTTGAAAAATCCATCCTGTCCAGCCTCCTCTGCCCCAGTCATTGGTAGGATTACCCCCTCATTTCGCTCAGTTTGTGGATGTCTTCAGCAAGAGGGAGGTCGAGACGCTGCCCCCACATCGGACTTATGACTGCCCCATTGAACTGGTTCCAAATGCCTCTTCCCCGAGGACGGGTATATCCTCTCTCTTTGCCAGAGACTCAATCCATGTTAGCCTATATCAAGGAGAATTCGGAGAGGGGTTTCATATGAAAGTCTTCTTCCCTGGCCGTGGCCGGGTTCTTCGTTAAAAAGAAAGACGGATCTTTTTGACCCTGCATTGACTACCGTGGTCTTATCCAGATCACGATCAAGAACAAATACCCGTTGCCACTTATATCCGAACTGTTTTACCGTATACGAGGAGCCAGGATTTTTTCAAAGTTAGACTTGCGTGGGGCTTATAATTTGATCCGAATCCGTCAAGGTGACGAGTGGAAGACAGCGTTCAATACCCGAGATGGGCACTACGAATACCTGGTGATGCTCTTCGGACTGTGTGACGCTCACGCAGTCTTCCAGCAATTCGTCAATGATATCTTCCGAGATCTCCTCTATGTCTGTGTTGTAGTTTATCTCGATGATATTTTGATTTTCTCCCCAGATCCGACGACTCATCGGAGACATGTCCGTCAGGTTCTACTGCGATTAAGGGAGAATCGTCTATATGCCAAGCTGGAGAAGTGCGTTTTTTAAAATAATTCTCTGCCCTTCCTGGGCTACATCATCTCAGATCAAGGTCTCAAGGTGGATCCTGAGAAAGTAAAGTCCGTTCTGGAATGGACACATGCTTCCTCAAGGACGGAGGTCGTCCATACAGCGTTTTTTGGGATTTGCCAATTTCTACCGGCAGTTTATCCCAAACTTCTCATCACTGACGGCTCCCATCTCTACCTTTACCAAGAAGGGTGTGAATGCCAAGGTGTGGACTCCAGAGGCAGAATCTGCATTTATTAGCCACCAGAAAGCCTTCACTTCAGCCTCGATCCTCCATCATCCTGACGTGTCTCGGCAGTTCCCATTGGAGGTAGACGCTTCTTCTGTTGGTGCAGGTGCACTTCTGTTCCAGAGGAGTTCCAAAGGAAAGGAAGTAGTATGTGGCTATTACTCGAGACATTTTCCCTCTGCAGAGCGCAACCACTCTATTTGGGATCGGGAGGTACTGGCCATCAAATTGGCTCTGGAGGAGTGGAGACATCTGCTAGAGGGCACAGCTTACCCCATCCTGATCTACACCGACCACAAGAACCTCACCTATCTTCCGTCGGCTCAACGACTAAACCCCCGTCAAGCCAGGTGGTCACTGTTCTTCACCCGTTTCCAATTTGTGCTCCACTACCGTCCCGGTGACGAGAATGTGACGGCTGATGCCCTGTCCAGGTCATTTGAGATGGAGGCCACGCTGGAGTCCCTTCAAAGTATCATAGATCCATCCTGCATTGTCGCTGCCAATCCTCTGCAGGTTAGAGACATCCCTCCGGGGAGGACTTTTGTTCGGTTGGCAGAAGAATTCTTCGCTGGGGATATAGCTCTAAACTGGCTAGGCAAGCTGGTGTTCGTAGAACCCGAGACCTGATTACTCGTCATTTCTGGTGGCCCACGCTACCCAAAGATGTTGTGGACTTTGTCTCTTCCTTCACGGTGTGTGCTTCTAACAAGGTTACTCACTCCAAGCCCGCCGGTCTGCTCCAACCTCTGCCTGTACCCAATGCCCCCTGGCAGCAAATTGTGATGGACTTTGTCACAGACCTTCCTCCCTCAGCAGGATGCAACAGTGTCTGGGTGGTGGTGGACCGAATCTCAAAGATGGCACATTTTATCCCGCTGACTGGCCTACCTTCTGCTCCCCGACTGGCAAGTTTCTTCATTCAGCACAACTTCCGCTTGCATGGTGTCACGAAGGGTCTGTGGACCAACTGGGCCGTACCACCTTGGCGGTAAGGCAGCTGGGAAACAGGGAGCAGGTGAATGTATATAGGTCTATAGGTACCTGTGGCAGCTTAGACAGCAGCAGGGCAGGCTCGGCTGGGACTAGGTAGCAGGCGAACGTCAGGCGAGGTGGAGCAGGTCAGACGTGGATGCAGCACAGCTCAGTAATAGACCAGGGATGTATGGTTTGCTAGGAACAGGAACTGGAAACAGGTATAGTTACAGGGACTGGAACAGGAAACACACTAGGAAGCCATCACATAGACAAACTAGGGAACACAACAATGCTCAGGCATAGAACTAGGGGGCTGGACCCCTCTTATAGTCCAGGGTACTCACGGGTCAAAGTTCGTCAACGAGGTCCGGTGCGCACACTGCCCCTTTAAGAGCGGGCACAAGCGTGCGCGCGCATCGTACGGGATCCGGCTGAGGTGAGTGGACGCAAGCGCTGGTGTCTCCTGAGGAGGAGGCTGGGGCCAGCGCTTGCCGACTTGTGGCTGCGGCTGTGAGGGGAAGGTTGGAGCTGACAGCCCACAGCCACGGACATTACAGTATCCCCCTCTTACGCCCCCTCTTCTTGGGACCAGAGCGAGAGAGAAACTTCTTCAGAAAAGTAGGGGCATTGAGATTCTCCTCTGGCTCCCAGGACCTCTCTTCAGGGCCAAACCCCCTCCAATCCACCAAAAAAAGATTGATTACTTACCGGTAATCGGTTTTTCAAGAACCTATGACAGCACCCCTGGAGAGACATCCCATCCGCTGAACAGGAAACCTGAGGATATAAAAAGGGACACACCTCTCCACACGCCCAGTCTTCAGAAAGAACTTGGGATGAGAAATAGTTTTGTTTATATTGTTGTTGGTGTTTTTTTTTTTTATAACCAATTGTGAAATTCCCTCACACCTTTAGGGGGGATTCACACGAGCGTGTATTCGGTACGTGCGGGCCGCGTGGTTTTCACGCGGCACGCATGGACCAATACAAGTCTATGGGGCAGTACAGACAGTCCATGCTTTTTGCGCAGCGTTTGTCTGCTGCGCAAAAAGCGCGACAGGTTCAATAACTCTGCGTATTTCGCGCATCACGCACCCATTGAAGTCAATGGGTGCGTGAAAACCACGCAGGTAGCACTTCCGTGCGAACCGACTGAAACAGCGCACCAGCTGTCAAAAGGATGAATGTAAACAGAAAAGCACCACGTGCTTTTCTGTTTCCGAACATCCAAACGGAGTGTCTTTGCGATGCGCGAAGCCGGACAAGCGAACGGAACTTCACCGGGTTCGGCCGAACTCGTTTTGGCCGAACCCGGCAAAAAAATTATCGGTACGCGACGTCAGGAGATAGTCACTGTCCATGGTGCTGAAAGAGTTAAACTGTTTCAGCACCATGGACAGTGACTTCCGATCCCAATATACATGAACCTGTAGAAAAAAAAACGAAGTTCTGACTTACCCATAACTCCCGGCTTCTTCCTCCAGTCTGACCTCCCTGGATGACAATTCAGTCCAAGTGACAGCTCCAGCCAATCACAGGCTGCAGCGGTCACATGGACTGGCTCGTCATCCAGGGAGGTGGGGCCCGATGTCGAGAGGCGCGTCACCAAGGACGCGTCACCAAGGACGCGTCACCAAGGCAACGGCCGGGAAGTTCTCGGTAAGTACCAACTTTTTCTTTTTTTTCAACAGGTTTTTCGATATTGTGTTCGGCATTCACTGTCGAGGGTGCTGAAAGAGTTAGCTCTTTCAGCACCTTGGACAGTGACGGGCGTCGACTAGCCTCATCTCTATGATGGCGGCTGCGCGAAAATCACGCAGCCGCGCATCATACACGGATGACACACGCAGCTGTCAAATGGTTTTTGCGCGGGCAAAACGCTGCGTTGTTTGCGCGCGCAAAAACGCAACGTCCGTCTGTATCTGCCCTTATATATACAATATTTACAAATAAACACTTAAATTTAGGTTAGCGATCTACCTTATGAGGGCTCATTTGCCACAAACCATAGGGAGGGTAACAGCGGGGTGCTGTCATAGGTTCTTGAAAAAACGATTACCGGTAAGTAATTAATCTTTTACCCTTTCACCTATGACAGCACCCCTGGAGATGTAAAATAGAAATCAGTATTTTTAGAGTGGGACCACAGCTTGTAGCACCTTTCTAGCACCTTTAGGTTAGCGATCTACCTTATGAGGGCTCATTTTCCACAAACCATAGGGAGGGTAACAACGGGGTGCTGTCATAGGTTCTTGAAAAAACGATTACCGGTAAGTAATCAATCTTTTACCCTTTCACCTATGACAGCACCCCTGGAGATGTAAAATAGAAATCAGTATTTTTAGGGAGGGACCACAGCTTGTAGCACCTTTCTACCAAAGGCCAAGTCAGAGGCTGTATGCAGTTGTAATCGGTAGTGCTTGAAAAAGGTGTGAGGAGAACTCCATGTGGCAGCCTTGCATATCTGGTCTAGAGATGCTTCTGCTCTCTCTGCCCACGAAGTGGACACGGCTCTGGTTGGTGGAGTGAGCTCCGAAAAACTCTGGGGGCTTGAGCTTCTGATTTATGTAGGCTAATTGTATGGCCTGCTTAATCCACCTCGCTATAGTGGCTTTACTGGCTGCCGAACCTTTGTTATGACCCTGAAACTGGACAAACACATTTTCTGAGGATCTTAGATCCTGGGTAATCTTTAGGTACTGAACTAGGCATCTTCTTACGTCTAGGCAGTTAAACTGTTGTTCCCTCTGATTTTTTTGGGGAATCACAAAAGGAGGAAAGAACAATATCTTGGTCTAAATGAAAGGGGGAGACCACTTTAGGAAGAAATCCTGGTAAGGTTTTTAAGATGACTCTATCGTCTAACAGTAGGGTATGTGGAGGGAAGGCAGAGAGGGCCTGAATCTCACTCACTCTACGGGCTGATGTAATGGCTAACAAGAATGTCATTTGGAGTGTCAGCATTTTCAAGGTGATAGAGTCTATTGATTCAAATGGTGGATTTATCATAGCCTGGAGAACGAGATTTAAGTCCCAGGGAGGAACTGGGGATCTTATCTGGGGTTTAAGTCTGCAGGCAGCGGTTAGGAATCTCTTGTTCCAGGGGTGTTCTGCTAATTTAGAATTGAAGAAGGAACTTAAAGCAGAAATCTGAACCTTTAACGTAGTAGGCCTAAGGTTTTTATTTAATCCTGCCTGGAGGAAATCCAATATTAAGGGAATATCTGGTGTGGTTAAAGGATTAATATCCTTGCCTGCAAAATTCAAGAATGCCTTCCTGGACCTCAGATATATTTTTGAGGTAACCGGTTTCCTACTGGCTAGTAGGGTGAAAATGACATATTCTGAGAATCGTCTTTGCCTAAGGGATTATCCTTTCAGTTTCCAGGCTGTCAGATGGAGTTTCTAAATGTCGGGGTGTATTACTGGGCCCTGATAAAGGAGATCTGGCATGTTCGGGAGAACCCATGGTTGGTTTGAAGACATTTCCTCAACCACGTGAACCATGGTCTCTTTGGCCAGAAGGGGGCTATTAATATCACACTGGCCTTGTCTTCTCTGACCTTTCTTATTACTCTTGGGAGGAGGTTCAGGGGGGGAAGGCGTAGCCCCTCTCTTGACTCCAACACTGGGAGAATGCGTCTATTGCAGTTGGGTAGTCTAAAAGGTTTAGGGAGAAGAATCTTTGGGTTTTTCTGTTTTCCTTGGACGCAAATAGATCTATTGATGGGGTTTCCCATTTGAGGATGATTTTCTCAAATACTGTTGTATTCAGGCATCATTCTGATTGGCGAAGCCGTTCTCGGCTTAGGAAGTCTGACACCTGGTTGTCTTTTCCCTTCAGATGGACTGCTGATAGGGTCAATAGGTGGTGTTCTGCCAGGAAAAAGATCTGTGAGGATAAGTCCATCAGCGAGGCCGATCTTGTACCCCCCTGCCGATTTATATAAGACACTGTCGTCGTGTTGTCGGAATAGATCTTTAAATGTCGACCTGAAATTGCAGGTATGGATCTCTTCAAGGCCTGAAGAACTGCCGCCAGCTAGAAGAGGCAGAGAATGTGGATCTTTTTTCCTTTTAAGGGACTTTAGGGAGTTTCTAACTTCAGCCCTCACAATATCCTTGATACTTGTGGCTAAATAGGCCATGGATTGGCTGGAAGGACCTCAGCTCCGAACGCTGGAGCGCCTCCTCCCCACATGGGTCACCGGAACCACCGCCTCCTGGAGTGTTGGACGCATCACCCCGCCAGAAGTGACGCTTCACGGCGACCGGAAGTGCCTGTGAATGCGCCGGAAGCTGCCAACGCTGGGCATGGTCAAGCTGAGCTGAACATGACCCCGGGAAGCCACTCCCCACCAGAGGAAGGACCACGGTGTGGACCTTAAACCACCTCCATTTGCAGGCTGCAGGAGGGAGGCGATGGACCGGGAGAGGAGCGAGTACCTGTAGCAGGCTCAAGGCTGCTCCCTCCAAAGGAGACTTATACCTTCCAGAGCACCCCTAGTGGGCTAAGGTAAGACCTTGCTAGGGGGTCTGCAACCCCGGGAGAAGTGCTTTTCCTCAGGACAATCCTTCCATCCGGAGGACAGGAAACCTGACTGGGCGTGTGGAGAGGTGTGTCCCTTTTTATATCCTCAGGTTTCCTGTCTAGCAGATGGGACGTCTCTCCAGGGGTGCTGTCATAGGTGAAAGGGTAAAAAAGTCTTTCCTCTCACTCTCTTGGTGTCCAATATCTCTTTGACCTCAAAGATGTCCGAAGGGCCGCTGGGAGTCTTGGAATTGCGGGTCAGGATCACAGGTTTCAGGAGGGAGACATGGAAGGAGTTGGGAATCCTGAGGGTAGGAGGCAGCCGAAGCTTGTAGGGGACAGGGTTGATCTGCTGCAGAACCTCGAATGGTCCGAGGAACCTGGGGGCAAATTTACATGACGGCACCCTCAGTCGGATATTCCTGGACGACAGCCAGACCTTAGTGCCAAGAAGAAACCGAGGAGGCTCTCTTCTCCTTGTGTCCTCCCTCCGTTTCATGCGGTCCACTGCCATTAGAATGGAGGATCGAGTCTGCTGCCAGATCTGCAAAAAGTCTCTAAACGTGGAGTCAGCTGAGGGTACCTCGGAAGTATCAGCCACCGGGAGAGGAATTTGTGGGTGCTGGCCATAGACAATGCAGAACGGTGTATTCCTAGTAGAGTCGCTGGTGTGATTATTTTAGGAGAACTCTGCCCACAGAAGCAGCTGTACCCAGTCATCATGGTGCTTGGAGATGAAGTGGCGTAGCTAGTTCTCCAAAATCTGGTTGATCCTCTCAACCTGACCATTAGACTGAGGATGGTAGGCAGAGGAAAAGTCCAACTTCACGCCAAGAAGTCCGCAGAGGGCTCTCCAGAACCTCGAGGTAAACTGAACCCCCCGATCAGACACAATATGCTGCGGCAAGCCGTGCAGGCGGAAGATGTGTTGGATAAATATCTTGTCCAACTGAGGAGCAGAAGGAAAACCGGTCAGAGGAACGAAGTGGGCCATCTTCGAAAATCGGTCCACCACCACCCAGACAGCACTGCATCCAGCAGAGAGCGGCAGGTCCGTGATGAAGTCCATAGCTATATGCTGCCAGGGAGCATTGGGCACAGGCAATGGCTGGAGCAGAACAGCAGGTCTGGAGTGGGTGGCCTTGTTGGCTGCACATACAGCACAGGAAGAAACGAAGTCCACAATATCCTTGGGCAGTGTGGGCCACCAGAAATTATGAGCAATCAAATCCCGGGTCTTACGTAACCCCGCGTGACCTGCCAGTCTAGAGGAGTATCCCCAGCAGCGGATTCTTCGACGATCAGCCAGGGGCACAAAAGTCCTCCCTGGAGGAATGTCCCCAATTTGCAGGGGACTGACCGAGACAATGCAGGATGGATCAATAATGTTCTGTGGACTCTCTAGGGTGTCTTCTGTCTCAAAAGACCTAGACAAGGTGTCGGCCGGGCGATAATGAAGCTCAAACTGAAACCGTGCAAAGAATAGTGACCACCTGGCCTGACGAGGGTTCAGCCGTTGGGCCATCTGGAGGTAGGTCAGATTCTTGTGGTCCGTAAAAATCAAGATCGGATGAGCTGCGCCCTCTAGTAGATGTCTCCACTCCTCCAGAGCCAATTTGATGACCAGTAACTCCCGATCCTCAATCGAGTAGTTGCGTTCTGCGGAAGAGAAGAGCTTGGAGAAGTATCCACATACCCTTGACTTGCCCTTGGGACCTCTCTGGAACAGGAGTGCACCAGCACCGACAGAGGATGGGTCCACCTCCAACGAGAACTGCAGAGAGACATCCGTATGATGGAGGATAGAGGCTGACGTGAAGGCACTCTTCAGGCTATTGAATGCGGACCCTGCCTCAAGAATCCACACCTCGGTGTTCATACCCATCTTAGTAAGGTTAGCGATAGGAGAAGTCAGTGAGGAGAAGTTCGGAATAAACTGCCTGTACAAATTAGCAAATCCCAAAAAGCGCTGTATGGCCATCAAGCCATGAGGGTGTGGCCACTCCAGGACAGACTTTACCTTTTCAGGATCCATCTTGAGACCACGATTCTAGATGATGTAGCCCAGGAAGGGTAGCGCATCCTTGTCAAATACGCACTGCTCCAACTTGGCGTACAGACGATTCTCCCTTAACCGTAGCAGAACCTGATGGACATGTCTCTGGTGCGTTATAGGATCTGGAGAAAAAAATCAAGATATCATCAAGGTAGTCTACAGCACAAACATAGAGGAGGTCACAGAAAATGTCATTACACAAACTCCTGGAAGACCGCGGGAGCATTGCACAGGCCGAAGGGCATGACTAGGTACTCATGGTGTTCATCACGGGTGTTAAATGCAATCTTCCATTCATCACCCTGGCGAATCCGAACTAGGTTGTAAGCCCCACGCAGGTCTAGTTTAGAAAAAATTTCGCACTACGTATACGATCAAACAGTTCAGAGATCTGTGGCAACGGATATTTATTTTTCACCGTGATCTGGTTGAGACCACGGTAGTCGATGCAAGGACGAAGAGAGCCGGGGAGGAAGACTTTCGTATGAAACCCCTTTCTAAGTTCTCTTTCACATAGGAGGACATGGACAGAGTCTCTGGCAAGGGGAGAGGATATACCCTACCACGGGGAAGGGATGCACCAGGAATCAGTTCAATAGGGCAGTCATATGCTTGATGTGGGGGCAATGTCTCCGCCTCCCTCTGAAGATGTCCGAAAAGGCAGCATAATGACCCGGCAATCCTGCCAATGACCGAGGCAGCGAAGGCTGAGCCGAACCAATCCGCACCAGGCATCGACCTTGACACTCAGGGCCCCACTGGAGAACCTCTCCAGAATTCCAGTCGAGAACTGGGGCATGCAGTCGGAGCCAAGGCAGGCCCAGCAACACAGGATTAACAGCTTTGGACAGGACAAAAAAAGACAAAAGTTCGGAGTGAAGGGCTCCCTCTTGGAGCCTCAGCAGCTTGGTCACAGCTATAACTGGGTCTGGCAGTGGTAGTCCATTCACTGATGGCCTCTCCAGGGGGGTGGTGGGAAATTGAAGATCCACCAGGTCTCTGAAATTAGCAGCGGATCTACAGGGTGGGCCATTTATATTGATACACCTAAATAAAATGGGAATGGTTGGTGATATTAACTTCCTGTTTGTGGCACATTAGTATATGGGAGGGGGGAAACTTTTCAAGCTGGGTGTTGACCATGGCGGCCATTTTGAAGTCGGCTATTTTGTATCCAACTTTAGTTTTTTCAATGGGAAGTGGGTAATGTGACACATCAAACTTATCGAGAATTTCACAAGAAAAACAATGGTGTGCTTGGTTTTAACCTTACTTTATTCTTTCATGAGTTATTTACAAGCTTCTCTTTGTTTACAGCCATTGACATGTCGCAGAGGTTAACACGTGAGGAGCGGATAGAAATTGTGTTGATGTCTCGTGAACGCAGTACCCGGGTCATTGCAGCAGATTTCAATGCAAGACACCCTACGAGACCACCCATCTCACATGCTACAGTTTGCAAACTGCTTGCCAAGTTTCGTGAAACTGGTTCAGTGTTGGATTTGCCCAAATGTGGACGCATGAAAACTATCACTAATGAAGAAACATCAGTGGCTGTCCTAGCTTCATTCAGCAGGAGCCCACAGTGTAGCACTCGCCGCATGTCACTGGAGAGTGGCATCAGTCGAACATCCCTTCGGCGGATATTAGCTACTCACAAATGGCACCCTTACAAACTCCAGCTGCTGCAGCATCTCAACGAGGATGACCCAGATCGGCGCACTGAATTTGCAGAATGGGCAAAACAAAAATTGGAACAGGACCCTCAGTTTACACAGAACATTTTGTTCAGTGATGAGGCAAACTTTTATGTGAATGGTGAAGTTAACAAACAAAACCACCGCTATTGGTCTGACACTAACCCACATTGGATAGATCCCTCCAAGACTGTTGGAACACAAAAATTGATGGTATGGTGTGGTATATGGGGTACAAAGATAGTGGGGCCATTCTTCATCAATGAAAACCTCAAGGCCACGGGATATCTGAAATTGCTACATGATGATGTGTTTCCCTCTTTATGCACTGAAGCTGGCACGTTCCCTGAGTTTTTCCAGCAAGATGGTGCACCACCACATTATGGGTTTCAGGTCCGAGCATTCCTAGATGAACAGTTTCCTGGAAAGTGGATTGGTCGTCGTCGGCCAGTTGAATGGCCCCCTAGGTCTCCCGATCTGACCCCCTTAGACTTTTATCTTTGGGGTCATCTGAAGGCAATTGTGTAAGCTGTGAAGATACGAGATGTGCAGCAACTGAAACTACGGATACTGGAAGCCTGTGCTAGCATTTCTTCTGCAGTGTTGCTATCAGTGTGTGGAGAGTGGGAGAAGAGGGTTGCATTGACCATCCAACACAATGGGCAGGACTTTGAACACATTTTATAAGTGGTCAGAAACGTGTAAATAACTCATGAAAGAATAAAGTAACGTTAAAACCAAGCACACCATTGTTTTTCTTGTGAAATTCTCGATAAGTTTGATGTGTCACATGACCCTCTTCCCATTGAAAAAACTAAAGTTGGATACAAAATGGCCGACTTCAAAATGGCCACCATGGTCAACACCCAGCTTCAAAAGTTTCACCCCTCCCATATACTAATGTGCCACAAACAGGAAGTTAATATCACAAACCATTCCCATTTTATTTAGGTGTATCCATATAAATGGCCCACACTGTAGAGTCCAGATACGCAGAGACCTGATGCGTTATCTCGCCGGACACTATGGTCACAGGTATGGACAATTTAGACGGAAGTCCATCTTTACCCAAGGTTGTCACTCCTAGCAACCCTAGGTTTTGGGATTTTTGGGGGCACAGGCGCAGAAGATGGCCATCGAGGCCAGATGTGCGTCTGCGTTGTCTCTCTTGAGGAGATAATTTATACTGGTCCGTTATTACCGACTTTTTAGAAGGATCGACATCTGAGGACAGCAGGGGTTGCTGCAAAGTAGGGACCGGACTAGGAAGGGCTCCCTCCCGTTGAACCTCTTGGAGGCGTTCACGGATCCGTATATCAATCCGGGCAGACAGAAGGATGAGGTCATCCAGGGTAGACGGCAAGTTCGTCTTTAATTCTGGAAGATAGTCCATGCCAGAATGCAGCTACCAGAGCCTCATTGTTCCATAACAGCTCTCCCGCCAGGGTGTGGAAGTGGATGGCGTACTCACTCACGGAGGTGTCTCCTTGGCGCAGGTTAATCAAAGAAGCCGCTGCAGATGAGACTCGTCCAGGCTCCTCAAACACCATGTGAAAAGTCCGGAGGAACGCAGGGAAGTCACGAGTCTCTGGACCTTGTCTCTCCCAGATAGGGTTTGCCAATGCAAGAGCCTTGCCAGTGAGGAGAGAGATGATAAAAGCGACCCTTGCACAATCAGACGAAAATGTCCTAGCATACAGGCTGAAGTGGATCTGGCATTGATTAAGAAAACCACGACAGGTACTTGTTTCTCCATCATAACGGTCAGGACGTGGCAAAGAAACACGTGGGTCAATACTGCCAAGAGGTGTAGCCTGAGGATCAACACTGCCAGGAGGTGTAGTAGGAGAAACGGCAGTTTGTGCCTCCTGCCGACGTGCAAGAATGTTCAACGCCTGGAAGAGTTGGTCTTGTCGAGACCGGAGGTCCAGCATATCCGCTGCCATCTCCTGTGACGTCATCATAGTCTTGAATCGACCAGTGGGATCCATGGCCTAAGCGTACTGTCACGAAGGATCTGTGGACCCACTGGGCCGTACTACCTTGGCGGTAAGGCAGCTGGCCAACAGGGAGCAGGTGAATTTCTATAGGTCTATAGGTACCTGTGGCAGCTCAGACAGCAGCAGGGCAGGCTCGGCTGGGACTAGGTAGCAGGCGGAAGTCAGGCGAGGTGGAGCAGGTCAGATGTGGATGCAGTACAGCATGATGTTGGCACAGCTCAGTGCTAGACCAGGGATGTATGGTTTGCTAGGAACAGGATCTGGAAACAGGTATAGGTACAGGGACAGGGACTGGAACAGGAAACACACTAGGAGGCCATCACATAAACAAACTAGGGAACACAACAACGCTCAGGCATAGAACTAGGGGGCTGGACCCCTCTTATAGTCCAGGGTACTCACGGGTCAAAGTTCGTCAATGAGGTCCGGTGCGCGCGCTGCCCCTTTAAGAGCGGGCACGAGCGTGCGCGCGCACCCTACGGGATACGGCTGAGGTGAGTGGACGCGAGCGCTGGCGTCTCCTGAGGAGGAGGCTGGGGCCAGCGCTTGCCGACTCGTGGCTGCGGCTGTCAGGGGAAGGTTGGAGCATTTTTTTCACGTAATTTGTTCCGCGAGAACGAAAAATGCATAAAAAAAGTATACAAAACATGAAAAAATAGTGCTGTTAGGCTATATTCTCACAGTGCGGTCAAATAACGTTTTTGCCGCAATTTTGCAAAAATTGTGGCAAAAAATTTTAATTTGACCGCACTGTGTAACTAGACTAAGACCTTATTCAGACAGCCGTGTTTAGTCCGTGACATACGGCGCGTGTATTGGCCGTATTTCCATGGCCGACCACAATTCATGGAGCATCACAGTTATCAATGCTGCTAGGATTCCCTGCCTCCCTGCGGGAATACTGCCCCATACTGTAATGATGCCTTTAGTATGGGACTGGGGACAGTATTCCCACGGGAAGGGAGTGACTCCTCTGATTATAGATAATTGTGATGCTAGAAACCCGGCTCCCTGAACTGCGGTCGGTCCGGGAAATATGGCCGATACACGGTTCGTATATCACAGACCAAACATGGACGTCTGAATAAGGCCACTTACTTGTCTCCTATATTTGGTGCGGATTCACTGCAAATTCACTGCAAATTACAATATAAGGCGATATTTAGACGAACGTGTGTGAAATCACCCGTAAAGAACCACCGTTTTTCACGGCCGATTTGCACCCGTACGGGACTTGTTTTCACAGATCCCTCATAGACTTGAGTCTATTGAGGGATCCGTGAAAATGCACAAAAATAGGACATGTCCTATTTTTTTACAGGCCCTTCACACAGTCCGTTAAAGCAACAACTATGTGAATAACACCATAGAAATACATGCAGCCGCATGATGGCCATTAAAAAAAACATCCTTCACACGGACGATTAACACATTAGTCTGAATAAGCCCTAATTCATGCAAGTGAAAAACCCCTTGCAGCAAAAAAAAAAATCTGAATGGAATTTAGGACTTGCTGCTGATTTATAACCCCTTAACACAATATCACATAACTGTATGTGATATGGGTTAGGTATGTATGGGAAGTACAGAGCAAGCTTACGGGCTGAGCTCGCTCCATACACAGCGGATGACGGCTGTGTTACGCAGCCAACACCTCACTGCAATTGGCAGAATCAAAGATCACTTTGACTCCGTTTAACACCTTAAATGCCGCGGACCGTGGCATTTAAAGTGTTAGTATCAGGGGGCGCCCCCTGAAAGAAGCCATCGGGCCCCCCCCCCCCCCCGTGGCACGATCAGCTGTTAACAACAGTTGTTATAGCAGCCTGGGGGTCTAATGAAAGCCCCCAGGTCTGCCATCTTTGTACACCATTGAAGCTCTGCCTCCGGTAGTATATTACGATAAACTGCAATACACTGCAATACACTGCATTATATCATGCAGTGGATGACCATTGAGGTGCATCACTGCTTCAAGTCCCCTAGGGGGACTAATAAATTAAAAAAAGTAAAAGACAGTTAAATAAAGTTTTATTTTATGTTCCAAAGAAAAAATAATAAATAAAGTAATAAAATAATAAAGTATTAAAAGTTCAAAAACTCCCCTTTTCACATTTTTCCCATAAGCAATGTTAAAAAAAAAAAAAAGTTAACATAATTAGTATTGCCGCATACTTAAAAGTCCGAACTATCACAATATAGCGTTGTTTAACCCGCTGGGTGAATGCCGTAAAAAAAAAATATAAAACACAGAAATTGTTGGTTTTTGGTCACCTTAGCGCTCCAAAAAAGTGATCAAAAAGTCGCATATATCCCAAAATGGTATAGGTGAAAACTGCAGCTCGCCCTGCAACGTTTAAGCCCTCACATTGCTAAATTGATGGAAAAATGAAAAAGTTATGACTCTCAGAATACGGCGACACAAAACATTTTTTTAATTTAGCAAATACTTTGGTTCACACAACCTATTTTCAGGCGTAAACGAGGCGTATTATGCCTCGTTTTACGTCTGAAAATAGGGCTACAATACCTCGGCAAACATCTGCCCATTCATTTGAATGGGTTTGCCGACGTACTGTGCAGACAACCTGTCATTTACGCGTCGTCGTTTGACAGCTGTCAAACGACGACGCGTAAAAATACAGCGTCGTCAAAAGAAGTGCAGGACGCTTCTTTCAGACGTAATTTGAGCCGTTCTTCATTGAATTCAATGAAGAGCAGCTCAAAATTTACGGCTGTCAGAGAAGCCTCGCAAAATGCGAGGAGCTTTTACGTCTGAAACGAGGCAGCTGTTTTCTCCTGAAAACAGTCTGTCTTTTCAGACGTAAAAGCCTGCTACCATGTGCACATACCCAAAGGGTATGTGCACACGAGAACTGGCTTTTACATCTTAAAAGACAGACGGTTTTCAGGAGAAAACAGCTGCGTCGTTTCAGACGTAAATGCTCCTCCTCGCATTATGGGAGGCGTCTTTGACGCCGTAATCTTGAGCTGCTCTTCATTGAATTCAATGAAAAATGGCTCATAATACGCCTCGTTTACGTCTGAAAATAGGTAGTGTGAACCCAGCCTTAGGCTTTCTCTGCCTCCCATTGATGTCAATGGGAGGTCAGAGACGGAAATGCCCGAACAAAGGGCATGTCGCTTCTTTTTATCGCAAGCGTTTTTTTCCGCTCGCGGGAAAAAGACGCCTTTGCCTCCCGTTGAAATCAATAAGAGGCAATTTTGGCTGTTTTTTGTCGCAGTTTCCAACGCGGTGTCCGCTCCAAAAAATGCGGCAAAAAACTGTGTGAACAGGGCCTTATTCTCGTGCGGATCTGCTACACGCTTGTGGCACATCTGCGCCAGAAATCAAAGGGTAAGCCTCAAATTTTTGCTGTGGAAAAACACATTGAACTTTAATGGCAACGTAGGAACGGAGCATTAGTACATCCTCGCAAGCGCTTCCCCCTCCATTAACCCCTTCCCAACATTTGTCCTAAGTATACGACATGAAAAGCAAGTGCTTCCCGCAAAATGTCACATACTTACGCCAAATGCTTGGCACCGGCTCAGAAGCTGAGTCGGTGCCATCATCCCCGGATGTCATCTGTATCTGACAGCTGACATCCTGCTGTAACGGTGGGGACCGACGTTAGCTTCGATCCCCACCATTAACCCCTTAAATGCAGCCGTCAAACGCGATCACTACATTTAAGGAGGCGGGGCCTCAAAGTCTTCCATAGCCGCCATCAAGATGGCGCCGGCTCAGGAGATGAGCCGGCGTCATCAGTGGTGGATGTCAGCTGTATGTTACAGCTGACATCCACCTGTAAGGGCAGGAACCGGAGCTAGCTCCGATCCCTGCCATTAACCCCTCAGATGCAGCGATTGGATGCGATAGCTGTATCTTTGTGGTTGTTAGCAGATCGGCAGCTGTCGCCTGAAATCGCACGACTGCCGACTGCTATTATGACACCAGGAGACCTAACAATGGCCTCCTGACTGCCATTACGGAAGCCGATTAGGCCCCGCTTGCTGTCAGTGAATGACTGCGTAGGTAGTGCAATGTATTAGAAAAAAAATCTGACAGTTGGACATTCAAGTCCCCTAGTGGGACTAAAGTAAAGTGTAAAAAAAAGTGCAAAAAAAATGTGAAAATAAAGTTTTAAAAAATATAATAGAAGTTTTAAGTAATAAAATACAACACAATCGAGCTTTTTCCCTTATCAAGTCCTTTATTATAGAAAAAATAAATAAACCATACATAGTTGGTATCGCCGCGACCGTATCAGCCTAAACGATAAAAATATTATGTTATTTATTCCACGCGGTGAACGGCATAAAAAAAAAACCGTAAAAAATAATGCCAGAATTTCTGGTTTTTGGTCACTTTGCCCTACAAAAATTGAAATAAAAAGTGATCAAAAAGTCGCATGTATCCAAAAATGGTGCCTATAAAAACTATAGCTCGTCTCGCAAAAAACAAGCCCTCATACAGCTCCGTCAACGAAAAAATTAAAAAGTTATGGTTCTCACAACATGGCGACAGAAAAAATACATTCTTTTTACAAAAGTAATTTTATTGTTTCAAAAAGTTGTAAAACATAAAAAAGCCAGGTATCGCCGGAATAAAGTTAACATGTCATTTCTAACGCATCTGTACTCTGAAAGTCAAATTGCGGTCCTTCCCTTCTGAGCCCTGCCGTGTGCCCAAAAATGAGTTTATAACCACATATGGGGTATTGCCGTACTCGGGAGAAATTACTTAACAAATGTTGGCGTTCTTTTTCTGCTTTATTTTTAGAGAAAATGAAAAATTTAGCGCTAAAGCTACGTCTTATTGCCAAAAAATGTTTTTTCTTTTTACTGACAAATTCAAATAAAATCTATGAAACAGCTGTGGGGTCAAAATGATCCCTATACCCCTAGATTAAGTCCTCAAGGGGTGTAGTATAACAAATGGAGTCAGTTTTGGGTAGTTTCGACTGTACTGGTACCTTAGGGGCTTTGCAAAAGCGACATTGTGTCAAGAAACCAATCTAGCAAAATCTGTGCTCCAAAAGCCAAATGCCGCTCCTTCTCTTCTGTTCCTAACCATGTGCCCAAACGGCAGTTTATGACAACATATGGGGTATTGCCGTACTCGGGAGAAGTTGCTTTACAAGTGTTGAGGTTCTTTTTTTCCTTTATTTGTTGAGAAAATGAAAAATTTTGAGATAAATCTACATCTTATTGAAGAAAAAGGATTGTTTTTATTTTCACTGCCCAATTCCAATAAATTCTATGAAACACCTGTGGAGTCAAAAGGATCACTACACCCGTAGATGAATTCTTCAAGGGGTTTAGTTTCCAAAATGGGGTAACTTTTTGGCGTTTTCATTGTTTTGTCCCCTCAGGGACTCTGCAAATGCGACCTGGCCTCCACAAACCATTCCTGCTAAATTTGAGCTCCAAAAGCCAAATAGCGCTCTTTCCCTTCTAAGCCCTGCTGTGTGTCCAAACAGCCGTTTATTACCACATATGGGGTAATGTTTTACTCTGGAGAAATTGCTTTACAAATTTTGCAGTGCTTTTTCTCCTTTAGTCCTTGTGGAAATGAGAAAAAAATAGCTAAACCTACATTTTCTTTGAAAGAATGTAGATTTTCATTTTCATGGCCTACTTCCAATAATTTCTGCAAAAAACATGCAGTGTCAAAATGCTCAATATACCCCTAGATAATTTCCTCAATGGGTGCAGTTTCCAAAATGGGGCCACTTGTGGGGTGTTTCCACTGTTTTGGTCCCTCAGGGGCTTTTCAAATGCGACATGGCCTCCGAAAACCATTCCTGCTAAATTTGAGCTCCAAAAGCCAAATAGCGCTCTTTCCCTTCCAAGCCCTGCTGTGTGTCCAAACAGCCGTTTGTAACCACATGTGGAGTACTGTTTTACTCGGGAGAACTTTCTCTACAAATGTTGTGGTGCTTTTTCTCCTTTAGTCCTTTTGGAAATTAAAAAAAATTAGCTAAACCTACATTTTATTTCAAAGAATGTAGACTTTCATTTTCATGGCCTACTTCCAAAAAATTTCTACAAAAAAACTGTATCGTCAAAATGCTTACTATACCCCTAAATAAATTCCTCGACGGGTGTAGTTTCCCAAATAGGGTCACTTTTGGGGGATTTCCACTGTTTTGGTACCACAAGACCTCTTCAAAGTTGAAATGGTGCCTAAAATATATTCTAATAAAAACGAGTGTCCAAAATCCACTAGGTGCTCCTTTACTTCTGAGGCCTGTGTTTCAGTCCATAAGCACACTAGGGCCACATGTGGGACATTTCCTAAAACTGCAGAACATGGGCAATAAATATTGAGTTGCGTTTCTCAGGTAAAACTTTGTGTTACAAAAAAAATGGATTAAAAATGAATTTCTGCAAAACAAAAAATGAAATTTGTAAATTTCACCTCTACTTTGATTTAATTCCTGTGAAACGTCTAAAGGGTTAAGAAACTTTCTAAATGCTGTTTTGAATACTTTGAGGGGTGGAGTTTTTAAAATGGGGTGACGTTTTGGAGGTTGCTAATATATAAGGCCCTAAAAGCCACTTCACAACTGAACTGGTAAAAATAGCCTTTTGAAATTTTCTTGAAAATGTGAGAAATTGCTGCTAAAGTTCTAAGCCTTGTAACGTCATAGAAAAAGAAAAGGATGTTCAAAAAACGATGTCAATCTAATGTAGACATATGGGGGATGTTAATTAGCGACTACTTTATGTGGTATAATTGCCTGTCTTACAAGCAGATACATTTAAATTTAGAAAAATGCCAATTTTTGCAATTTTCCGCTACATTTTGGTGTTTTTCACATTTAAATACTGAATGTATCGAGCTAATTTTGCCCATAACATAAAGTCCAATGTGTCACGAGAAAACAATCTCAGAATTGCTTGGATAGGTTAAAGCATTCCGAAGTTATTACAACATAAAGTGAAACATGTCAGATTTGAAAAATGAGGCTCTATCAGGAAGGTCAAAAGTGGCTAAAGAGGGAAGGGGTTAAGGCTCCTTCACATCATGTTGTTGCCCTGATTTTATTGTGTACGTCAGGAAATCTCCTAACGTACACTATAAACAACGTAGACGATAATTCACAGGGCTCCATTATGACTTTTTAGCCAACATCGGGCTTGTAGACGTCGGTAAAACTTATTTTTGAAGGATGGAATAGCGTAGTAGAGTTTGCTATTCCAGAATCTCCAGGCAGAGCATCACAAGTGCTCTACCCATGAACTTTGTCCCTGGGAAAGCTCTTGACATCACTGTCCATATATGTAAAGTGACATGAGGGAATTCTCCAGGGCCGGAATTCCTGGCCAGAGAGTTGCCGACGCTCCAGCCGTGTACTCAGGGTTTGCAAAGCTTCGAACGTCACTTTACATATATGGACATCAGGAACAGCGCGATAGTCCCTGGGCAGAGTGCTAGTAGAAGGCTCCAGCCCTGTTCATGGACAGTGACTTCAGGAGTTTCCCCTGGGCCATTCCCCGGGCGAGGTATCCCACTGTATGCCATACAGACTGATACATTTTGATCAAAATCCAGAGCATTAACCGGTCACTGCCTGCATGGTTTCGTTCACTGTAATTGACATCAGCACCAAAATAAGTTATGTCTCATGCACACAAACGTATTTTTTTCCTCCCGTAAATACTGGCGTAAATATGTGTCCTTTGTCACACGTATTCGACCCGTATTCCACCAGTATTTATGGACACGTGCCCGTAAATATGGGTCCGGTGTCACCAGTATTACACCCGTATTTATGGACCCGTTTTCTCTGCACTAATAGGCAGCCCCTTCTCTCTATCAGTGCTGGAAAGAGAGAAGGGGCAGCCCTTTCGGGCAGAGTTTCCGCAGAGATTGAAAGTAAAAGTTCATACGTACTGTTGTCTTGGTGACGCGTCCTCCTTTTGACATCCAGTCCGACCTCCCTGGATGACGCGGCAGTCCATGTGCCCGCTGCAGCCTGTGATTGGCTGCAGCTGTCACATGGGATGAAATGTCATCCCGGGAGGCCGGACTGGAGGAAGAAGCAGGTAAGTTAACTTTTAATACTATTAACTCCAGCGGTAGTCACTGTCCCGGGTGCTGAAAAAGTTACTGCCGATCAGTTAACTCTTTCAGCACCCTGGACAGTGACTGTCCCCTGACGTCGCCTAGCAACGCTCCCGTAATTATGGGTGCACACAAGTAGCCATCCGTAATTACGGGAGCCCCATAGACTTCTATGGGCCTGCCCGTGCCATTATTACTGCCTGAAATAGGACATGTTCTATATTTTTCAATGGCACGGGCACATTCCCGTAAGCATACAGGAAGGTACCAGAGGCCAATAGAAGTCTATAGGCCCGTAATTACGGGCTGTGATTACGGCTCGTGATTACGGGCGTTTTTACGTTCGTGTGCATGAGGCCACAATGCTTATAACGTACAAATGTGAGTGCCACACTTTCCATTGCCCAATCCCGGTAATGAAGGGGGGGCAGACATCTTGGCTGTATGGGGCCCAGAAATTCCTGATGGACATATGTATATGTAAAGGATCTGCCAGACACAGCTTCTGTGTCGACGCCCGTGGGTAATCAGTCTGCACCTGCTCCTAAGTCTGAGAGAGTGACACGATCTTCTACCAGTCAGGCTGGGAGGCTGAGGAGTGGGAGAGCCTATCACAGCCTGGCCAGACGGAGCTAGCTCCCGCCCTCTGTCTATTTATACCTGTATTTCCTGCTCCTCCTTTGCCTGTGATTCTTTTCTGTTTCCTGGCTCTGCTGCTCCTGCTATGATTATTGACCTTGCTTCATTTTTGACCCAGGCTTTGCTGACTACGCTCCTGCTCTGCGATTTGTACCTCGTGCACTCCTGGTTTGACTCGGCTCGTTCACTACTCTTGTTGCTCGCTGTGTTGCCGTGGGCAACTGCCCCATTTCCCTTAGCTTCTGTGTACCCTTGTCTGTTTGTCTGTCGTGCACTTATTGAGCGTAGGGACCGTCGCCCAGTTGTACGCCGTTGCCTAGGACGGGCCATTGCAAGTAGGCAGGGACTGAGTGGTGGGTAGATTAGGGCTCACCTGTCTGTCTCCCTACCCCGTCATTACAGTATACACATGCTTTAAAAGGGACCTGTCAGCTCTCCTAATATTACATGAGCTACAGGCTGGGGCTGTTCCTCTTGCATGACCACTTCCTCTGCGATACAGGGGACGAGGCCCGGTAGGAATGAAACATCCTATAACACAAATTAATTTAAGTATCGCAATATACCATTTACCTATTACTAAATGAGATACCACAATAAAATAGTTTCTTTTTTTTAATCTACTGTATGTATTCTGGAGGGCTATGGATTTTTCTTGAGTAAATGGCGGATTGACACTCTAGTGACTAGAGTGCTGAACTCACCACTGCTAGGTCCTCTGTTATTTCTACTAGAGATGTTACCAGTTGGGGGGTCAGCAACCTGTGGCACCGTTGCCATAGTCGGCACATGGAGCATGGTTTGCTGGAACACTTCCCTCTCCCAGTGTCCAGCGCCCAGAGTCCGGCGCTGAACACAGTGAGAGAGAGTGGCGCTTTATTATGCACTTGTCGGCACTGATCACCATGAGAGAGTAGTGCTTCATTGTGTTTGTCGCTGCTGAACACTTGGCAAGAACACAATGCAGCACTGCTCTTTCTCCTGTTGTTCAGCATCACCAAGCACATAATTAAGCGCTGCTCTCTCCTGATGATCAGCACCCCAAAGATGAAGTTGAGTAACTACTCTGTACAAGAAAAAGTTAGCAGCTCTCTCTCCTATGTGCAAGCCCCACAAGCTGGTGTCCAGTAGCTGCGGTCTTTCCTATGAGCACCCCCCTCAAGCTGGTCTTTAGTATGTCACAGTCTCTCCTATGTGCACCCCTATAATCTGGTGTTTAGTATCCGCGGTCTCTCCTATGTGCACCCCCTAAGCTAGTGTTCAGTAGTAGCTCTCTGTTCTGTGTGCAGCACCCCCAATTGGTATTCAGTAGCTGTGGTCTCTCCTTAGTGCACCCCCCTTTTCCTCAGCTGGTGTTCAGTAACCGTTTACGGGTTCATATGTATTCCTGTTTGCATGGCAGACTAAGTACTTCATCATTGATTTTTTTTTTAATCAGCACTCTATATAAAAAAGGTTGCCTACCCCTGCCCAGCATAGTCTAACAGTGTCCAATCAGTGCTGACAATGCCAGCCTGTGTAGAGACACACCCCTTTATCAAGGGAATGATAACAACTAGTTGTCAATTTATTAATACATTTTCAGTAGGAATAACAGAGGAACGGCACAACGCAGCGTTCTAAAAAAATGCTCTAGAAATGTTTTTGATGAGAGACATGTCTCTCTAAAAGAGACTAAAAAGACCAAGGGTACGGCCACACGGAGTGGCCCTGATATGGTCGCAATGCGGCCAACAACCGCATGTAAAGTGCCCCAGGGTTTGATCAGCCCTCCCCATTACATGCTGCACTCAGCTGCACATGTATGGGGAGGTGAAAGGTTCTCTTTAAGTCTTTTGTGTTTACTGGCTTTTGTACTTTACATACTTACAGATGAACTGTTCTATTTTTAGATCTGCTTATTTTCAAATACACTGATAAAATGCATGTGTTTAAATGATATACAAATAATAAATTTGTATGTGTTAACAAATATGTATATGTTGGCAATTTCATTTGGATGAGCTATTCGTAATTGCTGACCCTATGTTCTCAGCATGCTTCTGAAATAACTTAACCATCTGGAAATTTTTCATTTTTGAACGGGAGCCTACTTTTCATTTTGAATAAATAACATCATGATATTTTGTTATGAAAAAAATGGAAGTGACTAATTTTGGACTATCCTAGGCTGTGAAATGGATAAATAGCTCTCTAGAATGTTTCGCTCTAATCCTTTAAATAGAAACCAAAATAATATAAGCAGGTGCACAAGCTTTATGGTACACCATATCTGTATATAGATCTTGCAGATAGAAGAATGTGTTTCTATATGCTACTCCTCCTGGTGTTTATGATCAGCAGGCTGACGCCACTATTTTAACCCTTTCCCGCTGCAGCCACTTTTGGACTAAATGACAGAGCCCCATTTTTCAAATTGGACATGTACCACTTTATGTGGTAATACCTGTGGAATACTTTTACCTATACAAGCGATTCTGAGATTGTTTTCTCGTGACAAATTGTACTTTATGTCAAGGGTAAAATTTGGTCAATAAATTTGTTGCTTATTTTTTAAAAAAAACAACTAAATTTAGAGAATATTTGAAAAAAATTTAATTTTTCAAAATTTAAATGTATCTGCTTGTAGGACAGATAGTAATACCACACAAAATAGTTACTAGTTAACATTTCCCATGTCTACTTTATCTTTGCATCGTTTTTTAAAAATTCTTTTATTTTTCTAGGACGTTAAAAGGCTTATAAGTTTAGCAGCAATTTCTCAAATTTTTCAGAAAATTCCAAAAGCCTACTGTAATAGGGTTCAGTTCAGTTCTGAACTGGTTATGAAGAGCCCAAAACAGCATTTAGAAAGTTTCTTAACCCTTTAGGTGTTTCACAGGAATTGAAGCAAATTGGATGTGAAATTTACAAATTTCATTTTTTTTTTGCAGAAATCCGATTTATTAAATTTTTTTCTGTAACACATCAAATGTTAACAGAAAAACACAACTCAATATTCATTTCCCAGATTCTGCGTCTTTTAGAAACATCCCAGATGTGGCCCTAGTGTAATGGACTGAAGCACAGGCCTCAGAAGCAAAGGAGCACTTATTGGATTTTGGGGCTTTCTTTTTATTAGAATATATTTTAGACACCTTGTCAGGTTAGAAGAGGTCTTGTGGTTCCAAACAAAGGAAACACCTAAAAAAATTGCCTATTTGGAAACCCCACAATGAATTCATCTAGGGGTGTAGTGAGCATTTTGACCCCACGTGTTCCATAGATTTGATTAGAATTGGGGAGTGAAAATTAAAATTACATTTTTTTCCAATAAAACTTAGCTTTAGCTCAAAATTTTTTACTTTCTCAACAAATAAAAGAGAAAAAATACCCTAACATTTGTAAAGCAACTTTTCCAGAGTAAGTAAATATTCCATATGTGGTCATAAACTGCTGTTTTGACACACGGCAGGGCTCAGAAGGGAAGGCCATTTGGCTTTTGGAGCACAGATTTTGCTTGATTAGTTTCTTGGCACCATGTTGCTTTTGCAAAGCCCCTAAGGTACCAGTACAGTAGAAACTCCCCAAAAGTAACTCCATTTGGCAAACGACACCCCTTGAGGAATTCATCTAGAGGTGTAGTGAGCTTTTTACGCCACGGATGTTTCATATATTTCATAGATATTATTAGAATTGGGCAGTGAAAATTAAAAGTATTTTTTTTCACTAATACGTACTTTCAGTTGAAAATTTTCATTCTCTTATCTCTTGTAAAGCAACATATTCAAAGTAGGGAAATACCCCATATGTGGTCATAAACTGCTGCTTGGGCATACAGCAGTGCTCAGAAGGGAAGGAGTTATTTTTCTTCTTATAAGATGTAGTTCTAGCTCAAAATGTTTCATTTTCACAAGGACTATAGGAGAAAAGCACCTCAATGTTTGTAAAGCATTTTCTCTCGAGTATAGCAATACCCCATATGTGACACACGGCAGGGATCAGAAGGGAAGGAGCGCCATTTGGCTTTTTGAGCGCATATTTTGCTGAATTGGTTTCTGGGTGCCATGTTGCATATGCAGAGCTTCCTGAGGTACCATTACAGTAGAAATTCCTAAGATGTGACCCCATTTTTGAGACTTTACACCTCAAGGATGTTAATTTGGGGTGTAGTGAGCATTTTGACCCCACAGGTGTTTTATAGATTTTATTAGAACTGGGCCGTGGAAATTTAAATCTAAATTTTTTTAATAAGATGTAGGTTTAGCCAACATTTTTCATTTTTACAAGGACTACATAAGAAAAGGCACCCCAAAATTTGTTATGTAATTTCTCCTGAGTAAGGCAATACCCCATATGTGGTTGTAAACTGCTATTTGGACACACAGTAAGGGAAGGAGCGCAATTTGGTTTTTGGAGTGGAGATTTTTTTCAGACACCATGTTGCATGGGGTTGAGGTACCGGTACAGCGGAAACCCCTGAAAAATTACCCTATTTTGGAAACTACATCCCTCAAGGATCTCATCTAGAGGTATTGTGAGCATTTTGAACCCGCAAGTGTTTTGCAAAAATTAGTGCAGTGGATGTTGCAGATTGAAAATTGCCATTTTCCACAGATATGCTATTTCAGTGCCCAATGTGTTGTGCCCAGCTTGTGCCACTGGAGACACACACCCCATAAATTGTTAATAAAATTAGTGCAGTGGATGTTGCAGATTGAAAATTGCCATTTTCCATAGATATGCTATTTCAATGCTCAATGTGTTGTGCCCAGCTTGTGCCACTGGAGACACACACCCCAATTGTTAATATGTGGTCATAAACTGCTGTTTGGACACACTGCCAGGCTCGGATAAACCACCATTTGGCTCTTGGAGCGCATATTTTGCTTGGTAGTAGTTTTCTATGGGGTTTTACTGGTATTTCAGCCTATAATGTGGGCGCATATGTAAGCTGTGCGGAGTGCATCAGGGCATAATAGGATGATGTAATAATGGGGTGAATGAAAAAAATTAATAATCCATGAATTGGTGTGGTACGCTTTGAACCAATCCTTTATGCACAGGCCAGGTTTTTTGGGTATTATACAAAATACCTACCAGTATTGCCAAATCTTTGACTTCTTCACTAGCCTCATAAGCAGCTCAAGGCACTAAAGTGTCCTCATCTCCGCTGCATCTACAGGTCCACCTGTGGGATCTAGCAAATGATGATGTGGGGTTTTTTTTTGTGAAAAACTACTGGACTTAAAACATTAGTCTGGGCCGTCATTTAGCATCATTGTGTTCTGAGAGTCATACCATTTTATTTTTCTGTTGATGGAGCTGTGTGAGGGCTTGGTTTTTGTGGATCGAGCTGTAATTTTTATTGGTTCCATTATGGGGTACACACGATTTTGAGGAAACCAAAAAACAGCAATTCTAGCATTGTTTTGTTTTTTCTTTTTTACTGTGTTCACCGTGCAGTATAAACAACATGTTAACTTTATTCTGTGGGTCGATACGATACCAAATTTATATCATGTTTTTTTACGTTTTAATATATTCCCACAATGAAAACGCTTTTCTAAAAAAAAATCATGTTTTAGTCTCGTCATATTCTGACAGCCATAACTTTCTTATATTTCAGTTGATATTGCTGTGAGAGGGCTTATATTTTGCGTGACGAACTCTAGTACCATTTTGGGGAACTTGCAACTTTTTAATCACTTTTTATTACGTTTGTTTTGAGACAAGGAGACCAAAAAAATATATTTTTATAGTTCAGGCTGTTACAAACGTGCTGATACCTAATATGTATAGTTTTCTTCATTTTTTTCCAATTATAAAGGACTTGATCGGAGAAACATGGCGATTATTGTTTTTATTACATAGAACTTTTATTTATTTTACTTAAATACTTGTTTTTTTTACACTTACTAATAGGCTTCCTTAAATGGCCAACCAGGAAGCTGTTGCTAGTCTTCCTGTTTGCCATAGCAACCATCGGCAAGCCACGATCGCTCGCGGGGGGGGGGGCGGTCGGTTACAGAGGAAGCCCCTTTCTCGGTCAACCACTTAAACGCGGCGGTCATTATTGACCGCCACATTGAATGGGTTAAACGGAGGCGATCTGAGGTAACTGCGATCGCCGCCGTTGCAGCGGATGTCAGCTGTATATTACAGCTGACACCCACTGAAGATGAAGCGAGCACAGCTTTTGTGCCCGATTCATCTTCAGGACGTGCCTGGTACATCAGATTGCACTAAGTTACCTGCAATCCTGACGTACCAGTCACGTAAATTTTCAGGAAGGGGTTGAGATACCTATTTTCAGAGTTAGATTTCGAACTATAAAAATTAAGGGGTTGTCCAGTTTTTATTTGTAAAATTGGAAATCATAGTTTTCTAATATAAATGTATTCTAAATTCTGCTCACATACATTTATTATAGTGCATGAGGCCCCTGTCACAGTAGAATTGTATAGCCCACAGATTAGTCCTGTGTAATGCATCCACAGGCCACACACACACACACACACGCACGCACGCACGCGGCTGCCCCTCATAGAGACTGACAGACACGATGATGATATGTTGCTGTACATAAAAATACTTTATACCTTCTGCTCCTCAATCACCTATTATTCACCTGTAATATACCTGGACATTGTTACCTGAATGCCAGGGGTCACATGACTGTTCATTCAGTTATCCTATGGGTGCTTTTTTTATGGACAAGTCTGTGTGCTATACAATTTTTTTTATTTTTAGACAGAGACAACTGCACTGATATAAGAAAGGTTTGTGAGTAGAATTTTAAATACATGTATATTAGAAATCTGTATGATCTCCTATTCCATAAATAAATTAATAGAGAAAATAAAAAGTGCACAATCCAATTAACTTTAAATACAATGATCCCTCACTTTACAATCTGGATTCATTTCAGAGCCACAATTGCAAGGTGAAAATATTGAAAAGTGAGACCTCAACTATATTGTAAAGTAAAAGCATAAAAAGTTTCATTATACTCACTATTTGGAGTTTCCTTCATTACAGTGACGCCATCTGTTTCATCCTGTATGTGATGACAAGTTGTCCACACTAAGCGGTGGATAAAGGGGAACTTTCCAGTTTTATGTAACGTTCATCGGTGAGTCACTGTGGCAGGTTGCTATTGGATGATATGTGTATCGATCTAGGGGTATGTGGACCCAATAGGCCACTCCACCATAGTGGAGAGGCAGCTGGCCAAGTCACAGTCTATGCAAAGTAGTTTTTAGCACAAGGGTACCTGAGATAGTCCAGACGGTGGCAGAGGCTCTGGCACGGGTGGGACTAGATGTGGCAGGTTGTGCAAGATGTGGCGGATGGAACCAGGAGTGGCAGATGACACCAGACGTGGTGTATAACAGCAGGCGTGGCAGGTTCCGTCAGACGTGGCGGATGATACAAAGGATGACAGATGACACAAGATGTGGTGTATACCAAGCAGGCGTGGCAGGTTGTGCCAGACGTGGTGAATGATACCAGGAGTGGCAGATGACACCAGACGTGGTGTATAACAGCAGGCGGCACAACACGACTCCAACACTAGACAGGCTCAGGAACAAAACACAGCACGGGATACAGGTAGCAGAGCACAAGAACACTGGGAGCAGGATAACATTAAAGGAAGGGTCTCGCGAAATATATTTTTTTCGATCAATTTGCTTTTAGTGTTTTATTAAAAAAAAAAATATTTATTTGTGTGTTTGTGTTTTACTTTTTTTTTTTCTAACTTTTTCTTCACTATGGGGGCTGCCATTTTTTTTTTCATCTCTGTATGTGTCGATTAACGACACATACAGAGATGGAATACGGCACATACATCCCCATAGAGAATGCGAATGGGAGTCGTTCGCATTCACTATGGAGTACGCCGTCTGTGTGGGAACGGCGTATGCGCCGTTCCCACACAGTCCAAATGGAAGGTCTTCGGCCGAGCGACATCCGGCGCCATTTTCTTGTGGACCGGAAGCCGCGGCCGGACAGTAAGATGACTACTTCCGGTCGCGGCTTCCGGACATGTGTTCTGAAGCAAGCACTAGGAGCGGAGGGAGCAGACGGAGCGGACCAACCGGAGGGAGCGGCGGCGGCTGGAGAACGTAAGTTATGTCTGTGTATGTTCGTGTTTTAGTGTGTGATTACCACTGTATGTAAGCCTACTACACTGTGTATTCGCTCAAAAAATGGCGACACACAGCGTAGGAGGTTTGAACATTCAATCCCCTCCTTTCTCCTGGTGCTAGCCAGGATAAGGGAGGGGGGATTCTGTGGGCTCACTAGACCGTGTGTGTTTACACCAAATTTGCAGCATAAAGCAATGTGGTTGCTTTACCACATGCCAATTCTGCAATTTTGGGAATTGCTCCCTCTAGTGACCAGCACAGGGAAATGTTATAAATTAGAATCTAATTTAAAATATTTCCTGACTTGTGAAAACATTTTAAAAATTATAACAATGTCTAATCATGTATACACTAACTGTTTAACAGCGACACATTCCCTTTAAGGGACCATTTGAAACATGAACATGGGAAAACTACAACAATGCTCAGGCAAGGAGTGAAAGGGCAGGGCCCTTTTTATAGTCCAGGGTGATCTGGGAAATAATAAATTATTTTCATATGTGCGTGCTGGCCCTTTAAGGCCGGGAACCAGCACGCGCGCGCCACCTGGCAGACATAGCAGGGCAGAGCGGCCGAATGCACTGACGTCTCCCGGGAAGGAGACGTCGGCCAGAGGATGAAGGTCTGAGGTCGCGAACATCAATAGGTAAGGGGAGGCGGCGATAGATATGGTAAACCATATATATTAACAGAGCGTAATTAAGCGGCAAACCTCCCAGCTTTCTGCCAGATTTCCTAAATACAAAGGTTTAGGCTGGGTTCACACGACCACATTAACGTCCGTAATGGACGGACGTATTTCGGCCGGAAGTCCCGGACCGAACTCAGTGCAGGGAGCCGGGCTCCTAGCATCATAGTAATGTACGATGCTAGGAGTCCCTGCCTCTCCGTGGAACTACTGTCCGATACTGAAAACATGATTACAGTATGGGACAGTTGTCCTGCAGAGAGGCAGGGACTTCTAGCATCGTACATAACTATGATGCTAGGAGCCCGGCTCCCTGCACTGAGTTCGGTCCGGGACTTCCGGCCGAAATACGTCCGTCCATTACGGACGTTAATGTGGTCGTGTGAACCCAGCCTTAGCGTACAGATACAGTATCAGAACCAAGCTTAAAGAATAAATACTAAATACAATACCAGAAACAAGCTCATACTATAAACACAGTACAGAGATCAATTGCACAGTCAGGTTAGCCCCTGCCATATAAATGTATACTAGCTCCGAGTATGACCTGAACAATAGTAAGGGTATGATGGGTGTTGTTGTTTCACAAACAAGAATACTACCACACATCATCTTGCTGCAGACAATACTAGTGGATTCATAACTGATCAGACGAGTCAGAGGTGACATTTCTCTAATTGTAAATATTCTCCTTCAATTGGCACAGGCCTTCATATACCTTCTCCCAGCCACAACTCGTCTCTGCAGTTTGCTGCCCTCACTTTGCAGCAAATCCCTACAATGTGCCCTTAAATATAATAACTCACCATGCACTGTTGCCCTGTGAAAATAACAGTGTTATTTATAGTGCCCCCTGAAAATAACAGTGCCACATATAGTTCCCCCAGAAAATAATAGTGCAACACACTGTGCCCCCGAATATAATAGTGCAAACACTGTGCCTCCTGAAAATAATAGTGCCAATTGAAATTAACAGTGCCACACACAATGCCCCTGAGTGCCCTCTGAGTAAAATAATGCAACACTATGCCCTTGAAAATAACAGTGCCACACATAGTGCCCCCAGAATAAAATAATGGTGCACATAGTACCCCCAGTAAACAGTGACACACTGATGCCGCCTATAAATAAGAGTGACCCCCCCATTTAAGAACACTCACCTAACCCCTTCCCAAGCCGTCAAGCCAGGCGTGGCCTTTTCTGGCCAGGCTACTGCAGAATATATGTACAACATATTTTCCATTGTTTGTTACTTTAGAATAAAAATCATTTACTCATGATACAACCATCTTTTAGAATTTTTTTAACTCCAATTTTTGATACATTCCATAAGTATTCAACTATATAACGCTGAGCTTTCCTCTAACCTTCATACCATGCCGTGACGTTTCAGGAGACTCCGTCCCCTTTCTCATGCGATGATGTCACCACGCTACCTGAATCACAAAGAAGGCATTGGATGTCAGGGCATGGGGCCGAGCAGCTGTTCCCTGCTACCCTCTAGTGCTGTAGGCATGTCTTATGGGTGCAGATACAATTAAATCCACGGATAGGACCAGGTCGTCACCCTGCTTCTCCCTAGTTCTGCCAACTGGCTGTTATATTAATAACTGGTTTGGGAGAAATGGGTAGAATCGGATGCATCCCACCCCTGCGTATACCCTATGGTATGTACACCAATATATTGTACTTGTACTAAATTCAAGTACACACATAAAACATTTTTGCGAATATTCTGCAGATCTAGTAGAAATGCCAATGTCAACAAAAGAAAATTGCAAGATAATACTTTTCATAAATATTCTGCAGTGTGTCAGCTCGGCAACATCTGAACATCTTTATTTCAAAGTACCACAAACACTGGGGTTCTGTTTTACTCAGTAACATTCAGTACATTGTTTTCAGTGTAAGAAAATGCTCCAGCAAAAGCCATATATAATACTTCCCTTGCTAGCAATCATGGAACAAATAGAGTCAAGGTTTACATACATTTTATGAATTCACAATTCTATATATTATAAAATATATTGTAGCCATCTTAAAATATTGCAGCGGAAGAAGTCTGATTTTCTAATTATCGTAGAACACTTAAATAATGGATTTTAGAGTGAAATGACCTCAGAAGGTCATGGGAACACATTATTTGACTCAAGCTTTAACATGCATTCGGGAAATAGGAAATGTGTATTAGTACTTAGACTTAAAGTTGAGCAAATTCAAACAATACCAGTGTACAGTAACAGCAATGCTTTTCTAAGATCAATGGACTCAAACTGTTCTCTGAGTAAAAAAAAGACACCCCCTGGACAACCCCTTTAACTTTAAATACAATGATCCCTCACTTTACAATTTGGATTCATTTCAGAGCCACAATTGCAAGGTGAAAATATTGAAAAGTGAGACCTCAACTATTTAGTAAAGTAAAAACATAAAAAGTTTCATTATACTCCCCCTTTGGAATTTCCTTCATTACAGTGACGCCATCTGTTTCATCCTGTATGTGATGACATGTTGTTTACACTGAGCGGTGGATAAAGGGGAACCTTCCAGTTTTATGTAACGTTGATAAGTGAGTCACTGTGGCAGGTCGCTATTGGATGATATGTGTCACGACCTAGGGGTATGTGGACCCACTAAGCCGCTCTGCCATAGCGGAGAGGCAGCTGGCCAAGTCACAGTCTATGCAAAGTCCATACAAGTAGTTTGTAGCACAAGGGCTCCGAAGGTGGCAGAGGCTCTGGCAGGGACGGGGCTAGATGTGGCAGATGACACCAGACGTGGTGTATACCAGCAGGCGTTGCAGGTTGCGCCAGACATGGCAGATAAAACCAGAGATGGCAGATGACACCAGAAATGGTGTATACCAAGCAGGCGTGGCAGGTTGCGCCAGACATGGCGGATGATACCAGGAGTGGCAGATGACACGAGACGTGGTGCATAACAGCAGGTGGCACAACATGACTCCAACACTAGACAGTCTCAGGAACGGGATACAGGATACATGTAGCATGGCACGGGAACACTGGAAGCAGGATAACACTAAGGGACCATTTGCAATACAAACATGGGAAAACTACAACGCTCAGGCAAGGAGTGAAAGGTCAGGGCCATTTTTAAAGTCCAGTGTGATCTGGGAAATAATTAATGAATTACATATGCGCGCACTGGCCCTTTAAGGCCGGGAACCAGTGCGTGCACCCCCTTGCGGACATAGCAAGACAGAGCGGCCAGATGCTGCTCTGACATCTCCCGGGAAGGAGACGTCGGCCAGAGGAGGAAGGTCTGAGGTCGCGGCCGTCAATAGGTAAGGGGAGGCGGCGGTCTGCGGCTGCGGCCATTACAATATGCAAAGCATCCGCACTGGAACAAACAAGAATCCATACAGTATGTTTGGAGTATATTAAAGATAACACTTGCAAACTAAAACCTGCTCAGTGCCAATTATGCCACATTTAGCCTCGCAGTATTTATCAGAAGAGAGGTGCCCCATCCTCTGCCACTCATCAATGATTGGCAGCTATCATTGTGCTAAGGGGGATAGGGCAATGTGCTGCCAGAAGTAAAATGTGGAGTTTCTTTCGGGGGTGGGCATGTGCTCCTAGTGGGGGTTATGCTTTTAATTTTATGTTCATACAACGAAATACAACATGATTCCAAATTATCTTGATAAACAATATATAGTATCAGAGAGTAATTGAACGGGAAATCTCCCAGCTTTCTGCCACATTTCCTAAATACAAAGGTTTAGGCTATGTTAACACTGAGTTTTTTGCAGGCGGAATTCCTGCCTCAAAATTCCATTTGGAAGTTTGAGGCAGATTTTTCTTTCCCTGCACGCCGATTTTCACTGCGTTTTTCGCCCGCGGCCATTGAGTGCCGCGGGCATAAAATGCCACGACATACTCTTTCTCTGCCTCCCATTGAAGTCAATGGAAGGTCAGAGGCGTAAACGCCCGAAGATAGGGCATGTCGCTTCTTTTTCCCGCGAGGCGGTTTTACCTTTTGCGGGAAAAAGACGCCTCTGCATCACATTGAAATCAATGGGTGGCATTTTCGGGCCGTTTTTGACTAGTTTTTTGGCGCGTTTCCGCGTAAAAAAACTCGTCACAAAAACTCAGTGTGAACTTAGCCTTAGAGTACAGATACAGTATCAGAACCAAACTTATAGAATAAATACTAAATACAATACTAGAAACAAGCTCATACTATAAACATAGCACAGAGATCAATTGCACAATCAGGTTAGCCCTTGCCATATAAATGAATACCAGCTCCGAGTATGACCTGAACAATAGTAAGGGTATGATGGGTGTTATCGTTTCACAAACAAGAATACTACCACACTTCATCTTGCTGCAGACCATACTAATGGATTCATAACTGATCAGACGAGTCAGAGGTGACATTTCTCTAATTGTAAATATTCTTCTTTGTTTTCTCCTCCAATTGGCACAGACCTTCATATAACTTCTCTCAGCCATGACTCGTCTCTGCAGTTTGCTGCCCTTACTATGCAGCAAATCCCCACAATGTGCCCTTAAATATAATAGCTCCATACACCGTTGCCCTCTGAAAATAACAGTGCTACTTATAGTGCCCCTGAAAATAACAGTGCCACATATAGTTCCCCCAGAAAATAATAGTGCAACACACTGTGCCCCTGAATATAATAGTGCAAACACTGTGCCTCCTGAAAATAATAGTGCCAATTGAAATTAACAGTGCCACACACAATGCCCCTGAGTAAAATAATGCAACACTATGCCCCTGAAAATGACAGTGCCACATATAGTTCCCCCAGAAAATAATAGTGCAACACACTGTGCCCCTGAATATAATAGTGCAAACACTGTGCCTCCTGGAAATAATAGTGCCAATTGAAATTAACAGTGCCACACACAATGCCCCTGAGTAAAATAATGCAACACTATGCCCCTGAAAATAACAGTGCCACAAATATTGCCCCCTGAATAAAATAGTGGTGCACATAACATAGTACACCCAGTAAACAGTGACACATTGATGCCACTATAAATAAGAGTGGCCCCCAGTTAAGAATACTCACTTGACCCCTTCCCAAGCCGTCATCAAGCCGTGCAAGCCAGGCGTGGCCTTTTCTGGCTAGGCTACTGCAGCATATATGTGCAACATATTTTCCATTGTTTGTTTCTTTAGAATAAAAATCATTTACTCATGATACAACCATCTTTTAGAAAAAAAAATTAACTCACATTTTTGATACATTCCATAAGTATTCAACTATATAACGCTGAGCTTTCCTCTAACCTTCATACCCCATGACGTTTCAGGAGACTCCGACCCCTTTCTCATGCGATGATGTCACCACGCTACCTGAATCACAAAGAAGGCATTGGATGTCAGGGCATGGGGCCGAGCAGCTGTTCCCTGCTACTCTCTAGTGCTGTAGGCATGTCTTATGGGTGCAGATACAATTGAATCCACAGAGAGGTCCAGGTCGTCATCCTGCTTCTCCCTAGTTCTGCCAACTGGCTATTATATTAATAACTGGTTTAGGAGAACTGGGTAGAATCCCACCACTGCCTATACCCTATTGAAGTTTCGTAGATGTACACCAATATATTGTACTTGCACTAAGTTCAAGTACACACATAAAACATTTTAGCGAATATTGTGCAGGTCTAGTATAAATGCCAATTTCAACAACAGAAAATTGCAAGATAATACTTTTCATAAATATTCTGCAGTGTGTCAGCTCGGCAACATATGAAAATCTTTATTTCAAAGTACCACAAACACTGGGGTTCTGTTTTGCTCAGTAACATTCAGTATATTGTTTTCAGTGTAAGAAAATGCTCCAGCAAAAGCCATATATAATACTTCCCTTGCTAGCAATCATGGAACAAATAGAGTCAAGGTTTACATACATTTTATGAATTCGCAATTCTATATATTATAAAATATATTGTAGCCATCTTAAAATATTGCAGCGGGAGAAGTCTGATTTTCTATTTATCGTAGAACACTTGAATAATGGATTTTAAAATGAAATGACCTCTGAAGGTCATGGGAACACATTATCTGACTCAAGCTTTAACACGCATTCTGGAAATAGGAAACGTGTATTAGCACTTAGACTTAAAGTTGAGCAAATTCAAACAATACCAGTGTACAGTAACAGCAGTGCTTTTCTAAGATCAATGGACTCAAACTGTTCTCTGAGTAGAAAAAAAAAACACTCTAAGGGGAGATTCACACGAACGTTGCGTTTTTGCGCGCGCAAACAACGCAGCGTTTTGCGAGCGTGTCAGCAGCGTGGCCAATGCGTTTTTGAACGATGTATGCGTGTAATACGCGCGTAAGACATGCGTTTTTCCCGCGCGTGGAAAAAACGCACTCAGCTGTTCTGTTTACGCCAGGCTTCAAAAGGGCCATTAATGCAATACCCCTGCTTCATCTGTGCACCTGTGTTAATTCATTTGTGTGCTTTGGATGCAACCCACTGTTTCTACCAGTATTTTAGTGAAGTTTGTCTGCCAGACTGCATTGATGCCACCTAGCTCTCTGGCCCGTGTGCTATTAGCATGGATGATATCCCGTAGGTTTGGGCAACGAGGTAGCCCTCTACGGCCACACCGGCGGAGATCAGGTAGGATGTGGGTTCACCCAATAGTGGCCCAACGCACCTCTAAAGGGCATTTTCATATCCTCTTTGCTGACCTCCGTCGTCACCCTGAGAAATTTCGGGCCTTTTGCCGCCTGTCTGTGCATGCCTTTGATATGCTGCTGGAGCTGGTTCGGCCTGGAATAACCTATCAGAACACAAACATGCGACGCTGTATTTCCCCCGAGGAGCGTCTCCTTCTGACGTTACGGTATGTGCAGTTTTGTGAGCCAGGTTACACCTTTTTTAATGTCCTTAATGTCCTAAACTAACATGTTTTCTTTGTGCTTTGCTTGTATGAATTTCTGTAGTTTTTTGGCGACCGGCATTAGCTACCATGCCCTTCATTTTGAATTCCTAATTGGAGTCTCCACTATTTGCGGCATTGTCCCAGCAACCTGTGTGGTCCTGTGGCAGAGATTGAAGAGCAGCGTGATCCCTCAGCCTACGGCCCAACACTGGCTTCGCATAGCGCAGCAGTTTGAACGCGACACCCAATTTCCTAACTGTATTGGTGCACTCGATGGGAAGCACATCCGTGTGCAGAAACCGCCCCACTCTGGCTCTCGCTACTTCAATTACAAGCAGTATTTTTCAATAGTTTTGCTTGCGTTGTCGGACTGTAATTTCTGCTTTACCATCGTGGACATCGGGTCCTATGGCAGCTCGGCGGATGCACGCATTTTTCGCTCATCTAGAATGGCACAGCGTCTAATGTCCAACCAACTTGATGTCCCCGAGCCTAGCATCCTCCCTGGCACCAGCGGGCCACCCCTTCCTTATGTTATGGTTGCAGATGAAGGTTTTGCCCTCAGCAAACACGTAATGCGGCCATTTGCGCGGAGGGGCATGGATAACCGTAGGCGCATTTTCAATCAGCGACTATGCAGAGCACGGAAAGTCGTGGAATGTGCCTTTGGCATCATGACCAGCAAGTGGAGGGTCCTGATGACATCAATGCAATTGTCGCCGTCAAATGTCACATGCGTGATCAAAGCCTGTGTTGTGCTGCACAACTTTACCCGCATCAATGATGCCGCTCATGATGTGGAATATATGGGAACATCTGCACCCACCACCAGCCTGAGCCAGGCTGCTCGGCCTGGCCGGCCACCGACATGTGGGCAGCGAGTGCGCCACCAATTTGCCGAGTATTTTGCCAGGCAGGCTTGAGAAGTGACCTGCCAGAACGCTGCCATTTGAGTTGTGGTGAAGTTAATCTTATTTGAGAGAACGTCTGTTTATCCCTCAAGGCCTTTTTTGGTGGGGGGGGGTGTGGGGGAGGGTTAGGGACTCGCAAAACTTGAGGCCCCTTGACGTGGGTTGCGAGCTTAAAGCTCGGTAGGCGCTTGGAATACCCTTTTTAGACGGCAGGAATGCATGGACATCACATCCTCTTGTGGAAACTATGTATTTCCTGCCCTATATGTATGTGAGCGTTTCGGGGGGAGTAAAGTTAGTTCTGGCCAAACACTAACTATACTAATTACAGCTGAGTTCCTGGTATTCCAAACCCCTTCCGAACAACGAAGACCTCAAAGATGTGGTGGAGAAATCTAATACCGTCACAACCTCTAAGGCAACAGCACCTCCTAGCGGTAGAGGCAGTAGAAAAGGTGTGCAAGGTAACAAAAGGATTGTCCACACAGAACTTCAAAATATCGAACTTTAGTAGTAGTCATGTTTGTGGCACATACTCGCCATATCAGCCAAATAAATACAGAGGCGGGAAAACATACCCGAACAAAAAGGTGCACCAACATGATGCATATACAACAAATTCCTAGCATGTCATCGATTTCTAACATGTGTCGGTAGAAAAAAAGAGCCCCTAAAGATTCTGATAGGCATGGGTCGGCGAGCTGTAACCCGACCGTTCCGCACCACTCTGCTGTACCCGGCCCTGAGGAGCCTGTTCCTGCACAGCATATTGGGGTTGATACTGCGGGTGGTAACCCTGAGGCTGCATGTGAGCCTGTAAACTTGGCCCAGGTATGGAGTATTGAGGAAAGTGATGGACTGGCCCAGGCATTGGGGCAGGGGAGAGGTATCTTGGGGCAGGAGGGTATTGCGCCATCTGCGAGAAGACGGGGGCAGGTTGGGAGGGCCTTGGCACATGGGCACGCGCTGAGGGCATATATACACTACGCCAGTGCTCCAGAGAAGTAAAGCACCGGCCTGGACTTAGCGGGGGTGTCGCACAGTCGATTAAAGACAGCATATTTATTTGCAGCCGCACCAACCTATCCTCTGGTACCCGCCGCATCAAAGGTGCCATGCTCCGGCAAAAAAAATCGTGCTGGTCCTCATCGGCTGCACGGCGCAGGTACTCCAGAACACGGGCGTCAACCTGTGCAGCTGCGGGTGGGTTACCAGGACGTCTGCGGCGGGGTGCTGCTTGTCTAGGTGCTACTTGGTCCGGTTGTCCTGCTTCAGGCGCTGAGGCGACTGGACCAGGATCCTCTCTAGTGGCCTCCGGGGTGAGGGCGACCAGGGGAGCAGCGGCTTCGGACGCCTGGCTACACTGGGGCCGTGCCTCCTCTTCTGAAGCATCCAGAGTGTCGCTAGTTCTATAATATAGGGGACACGTCAGTTGAGGAAACAAATGTCATGTGCAAACACCAAGGCGTTTTGGGGTATGTAACATGTTTGGAGGGTGACGTGGCCACAAAGGGACAACAACGAGTACTTACGGTCGCATGTCCATTATTTCCCGCAGGAACAACAGCTGGTCGTAGTACATGTAGCGCCGTTTTTGGGGACCACCATCTCCGCTACGGGCGCCGGATCCATGTTCTCGACGGAACTGGTCCCTCGAGCTGCGCCACCGTCTCTTTACATCGTCCACTGTATGATGAATAAGAACACATCATTGATTAAACTCAGCAGATGTGAGTGCGCACACAGACAGTGCATGTATAAACTGGTGTTATTAAACACACGTCTACACAAGAACAAGCCTAAGTTGATGATACTATATATAAAGATGGCACTGAACCGAAACGTTGGCAATGACAGGCAATTATTCAGCAGGGACGCAATATCCAATATGGATGTCATTATACACATCAATGGCGACACACAGATATCCACTCACCAATTTGTAGCCGGTCACGGGTGCGGCTGTCGGCCCACTCCTGCTCAAATAGCGCCTCTGCTATCTGCTCCCATGCTGCCTCCTTCAATGTGCGGTCATGGTACGACTCCGCATGGGTGTTCCAGACCTCCGGCCGCTCCTGAACTAACCGAATGAGCTTCCCAACATCCATCTGCCGAGGCATGCCTGCAAAGTGCTTGTGGTGCTTTTGCAAACGGTGTGGCCTCTTTTGCAAAACCTGCTGTCTAACCAACTTCCTGCTTTTCTGCTGGTTTCAACTAGTTAGTTCAAACTCATTTGCATTGAGACAACGTGTACTGCGTGAAAAACGCGCGTTCGCAGCTGCTGCCAGCGTATGACATGCGTGATTTTCACGCACCCATTGACTTCAATGGGTGCGTGATGCGTGAAATACGCAGAGTTTTTGAACCTGTCGCGTATAGTACGCAGCGAACAAACGCTGCGCAAGAATCACGCACCGTTTGAACTGCCTCATTGACTTCTATAGTGCTGTGCGTGATGCGCAGAAAATACGCGGCCTGCACGCGCGCAAATCGCGCTTGTCTGAATCCCCCCTAATGGTGCAGTAGCTAAATTGAAAAAAGAAAGGAAAAAAGACACATAAGTGTAATTACCAGTCTATGTTGCATGAGCACACTCTCTAAGAAGAGGGAAAAAAATATAAAAAAAACTAAATAAATAAATAGCGGTAGGGCGGCACTGTGTAAAGGATTCACCAAGTTGACCTCTAAAACCTAGACCATAACAAAGAGAAAGCACCACTCCAATCTGGCATAATTCAAATATTTTGTTTCGTCACCTATAGTGGAGAGGCAAAATTTTGACCCTACCATAGAGTAATTTTTAAGCCTTTTCAAATGACTATGATAGGGTCGAAACGTTGTCTGTTCACCATGGGTGAATAAACAAAATATTTGGATTAACCCCTTCAGGACTGCCACACGGCTATATACGTTCTATCTGCCGATGCCCCGTGCAGTTAGTACGTGTATAAACGTTGACAGCGCAATGCTGCTTCAGTGTGAGCAGCACCGTACTCTCATGTCGGCTGGAGCTTTGAGAGCCCCGGAATACACCCTCCACTGTAGATAGTGCCACCTACAACCCCCTGTAGGCAGCGCAAAACCCTCTGTAGATAGCGCCACCTAAGCTCCCTCCAGCATCGGAATCCCCGGCCAGCGCTCTGGCCGAGGATTCCCCTCCTAGAGGGAGCCCCCGCCATCGTTCCATCCCCGCTGTAGATAGTGCCACCACCCCTGCAGATAGCAACCCCCCCCCCACTGTAGATAGCATCGCACCCCTCACTGTAGAAAGCGCAACCAGAACTGACTCTAGTAGTTGAGTCCCCAGTGTCAGATCGCACTGGCCATGGATTCCACTTCTAGAGAGAGCCCCTGACGTCACTGTCCATTTGGACAGTGACATTAGTGGCTCTCTCTAGGAGCGGAATCCCCGGCCGACACTCTGGCCGGGGATTCCGCTACTGGAGAAGGCCCTGGTGTCAGTATCTATATATGGACAATGATGTTAGCGGCTCTTTCTAGAAGTGGAATCCCCGGTGTCAGATCGCTCTGTGCCAGGTTTTCCACCACTGGAGAAGCCCCTGATGTCACTATCCATATATGGATAATGACGCCAGCGGCTCTCTCTAGGGGCGGAATCCCCAGTGTAAGATCTGTTGGGGATTCCGCTACTGGAGAAGCCCCTGGTGTCACTATCCATATATGGACATTAACGTCAGGGGCTACTCTTGGAGCAGAATCCCCGATCTGGCAGGGGATTCCGCTTTTAGAGTTAACCCCTGACGTCACTGTCCATATATAGACAGAGACATCAGGGGCTTCCTATAGGAGCAGAATCTTTGACCAGACGGATTCCGCTCCTACAGGGATCTACAGTGGTGCTATTTACAGGATGGGGTGTCATTTACGGGGAGGGTGGCGCTATCTGCAGCGGGGATATTGCTAAATACAGGGGGGATGTTGCAATCTACAGGGGGGTGGCACTATTTACAGGGGGTGTGGTGCTATCTACAGGGGGGTGCTATATACAGGGGGTGTGGCACTATCTACATGGGTACGGTTGCATTATTTTGGCACTATCTACAGGGGACACTGTGGCGCTATCTACATGGGCACTGTGTGTGGCACTATGTGGTCATTATCTATAGGGAGAACTGTGGCACTATGTGGGCACTGTGGCACTATTTACAGTGGGCACTATCTATGTGGGCACTGGCACTATCTATGTGGGCAATGTGGCACTATCTACAGTGGCTTTGCATCACTATCTACATGGGCACTGTGGTATTTTCAGGTGGTTGGGACAAAAAACCCTAACAAATAAAATTCATCCATTTTTTTAACGTCCATGAAAAACTGATGGTTAAAAAGAGTCAGACGGCCGGGAAATGGATTACAATTTTGAGATTCATTGATGCAAAACAGCCATGGAAAACTGACAGTTGATACATTGTTTACTGCCATTTTTTTCACGGTCGTGTGTTTGTAGCCCACTTCACTCTCCCCTCATAGCGATCCCGGGTGACGGAGAGAGTAGGACTAATTGTTACAGAGCCCTACAGCGTACGTATATGTGTGTATATATACATATATATATAGAGAGAGAGATAAATAAATAGATAGATAGATGATAGATAGATCTAAAAAATTAAAAAAAAAGTGTTTTGTTTTTTTAAAAAAAGTCATTTGTTCATAATAAAAATTAAAAACACTGAATTAATTAAACTAATCTAGAAAATGAAAGCCTCAAAGCGGTTCCAAAGATATTATCGTTTAAAAAAGTGCATATCAAAAATGGAAAATTTGACCTGGACACAGGGGCATCAATGATCCTTGGTCATGAAAGAGTTAAGTTACTTTGTAATCAAATTTACAGATTCAGGAGAAGTGTTATGAATAAGTAGCGTGCCTAGTGGTCCTAGTGATCTAACCATTACTGTGGAGAGATTATGTTTTCAGTGGAAAAACCCCTTAATGACACGGCCAATTTTTGTTTTTTTGTTTTTGTTTTCTTCTTCCCGTGTTCCAAAAGCCCTAATTTTTTTTCATTTTTTCGGCGACAAAGCCATATGAGGGCTTGTTTTTTACAGGACAAGTTGTAATTTTTTATGGCACTATTTAATGTACGACATAATGTACAGGCAAACTGAAAAACAAATTATTTGTGGGGTGTGTAACACCCATAACCGCGGGCCGTCAGGTTCGCTCACCTAAGCCATGGATCACTTCCGCTTCACTCTGCTGTGTCCCGTAGGGTGCGCGCGCACGCTCGTGCCCAGTCTTAAAGGGCCAGTGTGCGCAACTGAATTTATTACCCAAATTAGCCCATGAGCACCCTGGACTATAAGAAGGGCTCTGCCACTTCCTGCATTGCCTGAGCGTTGTTGTCGTTTACCTATGTTCGTCTCTTCAAATGGTCCCTTTAGTGTTTCCCAGTTCCCAGTGTTCCCGTTCCTGCTACCTGTAACCTGTGTCCCGTGCTATCCTGGTTCAAGTGCCATTTTGATTTGGAGTCGTATTGTGCTGTGTACTACGCCTTCTAGGTTACACCACGCCTGGTGTCTGCCTGCTGCCAAGGTCCCATCCGAGCCTGTCTTCGCTACTGTCAGAAGTTACCACAGTTACACCTATTCGAACTATTGACTTTGACTTGTACCCTGTTGGCCAGCTGCTATACCGTCAAGGCGGTACGGCCCAGTGGGTCCACGCACCCAACGTGACATGGTGAAATGGCCAATAAACAGCGATTGCGCCAATTTTTTTTTGTTTCGTTTTTTTTTGTTTTTATGGCATCCATCGTGCAGTACAAACTACAAGTTCACTTTATTCTACGGGTTGATACGATTACGGCGATACCAGATTAATGTTTTTTTTTAATGTTTTGCCACTTTTCTAAAAAAACAATTGTATTGTATTACACAGCCACCACCTGCTAATTATGGAGCGCTTTCAGCCCGTGAGCCAGCTCCATACTATCCCTTAACAGCTGCCACGTACATGTATGTAACATGCCATTAAGGAGTTAAGTTGAAGCAAATGAGTAATGAGTATTTAGCTGGGTGGGTTGTCTGGTTTAGAAAAAACATTATTACATACCCTATTTTGAGTTATTAGAAGAGGGTCCCTAATTCTGGACCATCATCTATAAGCCGGAGTGGAAAACCGTTACAAAAAGTATCTTCTGCTCCGGAGGACTTCTATTAAGTATTATGGTACTTCCAAGGTCAGGATGGTCACCCAGAGTTTATATTTTTTTTGCCCCTGTGTAATTCTGGTATAACAAGAAACACTGGAAATAGATGATTCCTTAATGGCAAATTGAAGGCTATTTTTAGATGTTTTTGGACTAGGGAGAAGGACAGACTATTGGGGGCTGGATTACGTGCAAAACCCACCCCACTAGGCTGACCTGCCTCAGTCAATCTTATTTAAAGAGGCTCTGTCACCAGATTATAAATGCCCTATCTCCTACATAATCTGATCGGCGCTGTAATGAAGATAACAGCAGTGGTTTTTATTTTGAAAAACGATCATTTTTTAGCAAGTTATGAGTAATTTTTGATTTATGCTAGTTTCTTAATAACTAACTGGGCGTGTTTTTACTTTTTACCAACTGGGCGTTGTACAGAGGAGTGTATGACGCTGACCAATCAGTGACCAATCAGCGTCATACACTTCTCATTGTTCCAGCCCAGCTAATTTCACTACACAATCACGCTGTAACAATGAGAAGTGTATGACGCTGATTGGTCACTGATTGGTCAGCGTCATACACTCCTCTGTACAACGCCCAGTTGGTAAAGAGTAAAAACACGCCCAGTTGGTTATTAAGAAACTATTTAGCATAAATCTAAAATTGCTCATAACTTGCTCAAAAATGATTGTTTTTCAAAATAAAAACCACTGTTGTTATCTACATTACAGCGTCAATTAGATTATGTAGGAGATAGAGCATTTATAATCTGGTGGCAGAGCCTCTTTAACCCCTTCAGGACACAGCCTGTTTTGGCCTCGTGGACACAGATGATTTTTTCAAACCTGACAAGTTTCACTTTATGTGGTAATAACTCTGGAATGCTTTTACCTATCCAAGCGATTGTGAGATTGTTTTCTCGTGACATATTGTACTTTATGTTAGTGAAAAATTTTGGTCGATAAATTCAATATTTATGTGTGAAAAACGTCACATTTTTGCGAAAACGTGCAAAAATGTGCATTTTTCGAAATTTAAATGTATTTGCTTGTAAAACAGATAGTAATACCACACAAAATAGTTACTAGTTAACATTCCCCATATGTCTACTTTATGTTTGCATCGTTTTTTTTTTACGTCCTTTTATTTTTCTAGGACGTTACAAGACTTAGAACTTTAGAAGCAACTTCTCATATTTTCAAGAAAGTTTCAAAAGGCTATTTTTTCAGGGACCAGTTAAATTCCGAAGTGGCTTTGAGGGCCTTCTATATTACAAAGTCCCCATAAATCACCCCATTTTGAAAACTGCACCGTTCAAAGTATTCAAAACCACTTTCAGAAAGTATTTTAACCCTTTAGGCGTTTCACTGGAATTCATAAACATTTTTTATTAGAAATTAATTAACCCTTTCAGGACTGATCCTTTTTTGCTTTTTCATTTTCGTTTTTCACTCCCCGCCTTCCAAGAGCCATCATTTTTGTACTTTTCCGTCAATAGAGTGGTGTGAGGGTTTATTTTTTGCGGAAAGAGGTGTAGTTTCTATTAACATAATTTAAAGTACCATTTAATGTACTGGGAAACTGAAAAAAAATAATTTGCGGGCTGAAATTGGAAAAAACTGTGATTCCTCCATTGTTTTTGGGGTTTTGTCTTTAGGTCTTTCACCGTGCGGTAAAAACGACAACTTTAGTTTTATTCTGCGTCTCAATACGATTACGGTGATACCAAATTTATATAGTTTTTTTTTTATATTTTACTACTTTTACAAAGAAAAGACTATTTGTTAAAAAAAAAATATTCTTTTGTATCACATTCTGACATCCAGAACTTTTTTATTTTTTGGTCGATTGAGCGGTGTGAGGGCTTATTTTTGGTGGGACGAGCTGTAGCTTTAATTGTTACCATTTAATGGTACATACATCTTCCTGATCACTTTTTATTACTTCTTTCTAAGCGCTAAGGTGACCAAAAAACAGCGATTTTGGCGTTTTAAATTCTTTATTTCTTACAGCGTTCACCGTGCGCAATAAATTACGTTTTACTTTATTCTGCGGGTCGGTACGATTACGGTGATACCATTTGTATATAGTTTTATTTAAGTTTTGCAGCGTTTGCACAATAAAATTACATTTCTATAAAATAATTTATTTTCTGAGACACCATATTCTGAGCCGTAACTTTTTTATTTTTTTTAGTCAAAAAAGCTGTGGGAGGTCTTGTTTTTTGCAGGACGGGTTTTAGTTTTTATTGGTACTATTTTGGGGTAAATGCGACTTTTTGATCACTTTTTATTCTATATCTTGAGAGGGGTGGTGACCAAAAAAATAGCCATGCTGACATTGTTGTTTATTTTGTTTGCAGCGTTCACCGTGCGGAAAAAATAACATTATAGTTTCATAGTTTGGGTCGTTACGAACGCGGTGATACCAAATATGTGTACTTTTTTTTTTAACATTTTCATTTTTTCCCTATAATAAATGACTTATTATAGGAAAACAAAAACGTTTATTTTTACACTTTTATAAAACATTTTTATGAACTTTTTTTTTTTACTTTTTACACTTTATTGTTTTTACCTGCAGCTCTGATCGCTGCTAGAATACATTACACTACCTAGGTAGTGTAACATATTCCAACTGTGAGGCTGGGTTCACACAACCTATTTTCAGACGTAATTGAGGCGTTTTACGCCTCTAATTACGTCTGAAAAAATGGATCCAATACGTCGGCAAACATCTGCCCATTACTTTCAATCGGCTTTACGATGTACTGTGCCGACGACCTGTCATTTTACGCGTCGCTGTCAAAAGACGGCGCGTAAAATTACAGCCTCGTCAAAAGAAGTGCAGGTCACTTCTTGGGATGTAATTGGAGCCGTTTTGTTCATTGACTCCAATGAAGAACAGCTCCAAATTACGTCCGTAAAAGACGCCCCGCAAAACGCGAGTACATGCAAAACAGCGCCGTAATTTCAGACGTAATTGCAGTTATCGTTTGCACATACACAGTGACTGTGTGAGGTCACAGTCACTCTGACAGTAAGTCTACGTGGACCAGCCAGAGGCTGGTCCTCATAGACTTCCATGCCTGGCCTCCGGACGCCATCACAAGCATCAGCAACCTCCACAATTGCATGGGGGCTGCTGATGTGCTACAAACCCCCTAAATGCGGAGATCACAATCAAGCGCCACATTTAACGGGTTAATTGCCGAAATCAGCGGCGATGAGCCGATGATCGGAAACACTGGAGTGTCAGCTGTCGGGGACAGCTGACCTCCCAGTTCCCGATGCACACCTGGTCGCCGACAGTGTGCATCAGGAACGACACAGTGACTTCCTGTCACTCTGACGGGAAGCCTATCAGCACCAGCCGGAGGTTGGTCCTGATGGGCTTCCGTCCATGGCAGAGACGGAGGCCATTGTTTGGCTTCCGTTTGCCATGCTATCGGCAAACCCCGCGATTTCGGACCAGGGTCTGCCGATATGCTAGAAACCCCTAAAATGCGGCAATTGCAACCGATCGCCGCATTTAAGGAGTTAATTTGCCAAAATCAGCGGCAAAGGACCGCTGGCCGGCAAGAGTGGAGTGTCAGCTGTCGGCGACAGCTGACCTCCTGGTTCCCGGTGCACAATGTCGGCGACAGTGTGCATCGGAAACAACTCAGTAACTATACGTCCTTGTGCGGGAAGTAACCTCCCGCGACGACGTATAGTTACTTACTCGGTGCGGATAGTGGTTAACCCGTTAAGGACTGAGCCTGTTTTGGCCTTGAGGACGAAGCAGATTTTTTCAAATCTGACATGTCTTAACTTATGTAATAATAACTCTGGAATGCTTTTACCTATCCAAGTGATTCTGGGATTGTTTTCTCGTGACATATTGTACTTTATGTTAGTAAAAAAAATTTGGACTATAAATTCGATATTTATGTGTGAAAAACACCAAAATGTTGAGAAAATGTGCAAAAATTAAAATTTTTCTTAAAATTAAATGTATCTGCTTGTAAGACAGACAGTAATACCACACAAAATAGTTACTATTTCATATACCCCATATATGTACTTTATGTTTCCATTGTTTTTTGAACATTCTTTTAGTTTTCCGGGACGCTACAAGGCTTAGAACTTTAGCAGCAATTTCTCATATTTTCAAGAAAGTTTCAAAAGCCCATTTTTTCATGGACCAGTTCAGTTCTGAAGAGGCTTTGAGGTCCTTATATATTAGAAAATCCCCATAAATCACCCTATTTTGAAAACTGCACCCCTCAAAGTATCCAAAACAGCATTCAGAAAGTGTTTTAACCCAACAGGCACTTCTCAGGAATTAAAGCAATGTAGAGGTGAAATTCTCAAAAGTTTTTGTCAAAAATAATTTGTAATACAATTTTTTCTGTAACACAGAAGGTTTTACACGAGAAATGCAGCTCAATATATATTGCCCAAATTGTGCAGTTTTTAGAAATATCCTACATGTGGCTCTAGTGTGGTAATGGACTGAAGCACAGGCCTCAGAAGCAAAGGAGCACCTAGTGGATTTAGGCACCACGTCAGGTTTGAAGAGGTCTTGCGGTGCCAAAACAGTAAAAGAAAAAAAAAGTGACCATATTTTGGAAACCACAGCCCTCAATGAATTTATCTAGGGTATAGTTAGCATATTGACCCCACAGTTGTTTTGCTAAATGTATTTGAATTAGTCTGTGAAGATGAAAATCAAAATTTTTTTCTGAAAAACTGTAGAAATGTGTAAAATGTGTAATTTTTACAAGGAGTAAAGGAGAAATAACACCCCAGCATTTGTAAAGTAATTTCTCCCAATTACGGCAATACCCTATATGTGGTAATTAACTGCTGTTTGGACCCACAGCAGGGCTCAGAAGAGGAGCGTCATTTGGATTTTGGAGCGCTGATTTTGCTGGATTAGTTTTCAGTGCCATGTAACATTTGCAATGAACTGGAGGGACCAAAACCGTGGAAACCCCCAAAACGTGACCCCGTTTTGGAAACTCCACCCCTCACAGAATTTATCTAGGGGTATAATTAGCATTTTGACCCCAGTTTTTTTTTGCTAAATGTATTTGAATTAGTCTGTGAAGATGAAAATCTACTTTTTTCTGAATAAACGTAAACATTTTTAATTTTTACAAGGAATAAAGGAAAAACACCACCCCAGCATTTGTAAAGCAATTTCTCCCGATTACGGAAATACCCCATATGTGGTAATAAACGGCTGTTTGGATCCACAGCAGGGCTTAGAATGGAAGGAGCGCTATTTGGCTTTTGGAGCTCAAATTTAGCTGAAATGGTTTTCGGGTGCCATGTTTCATTTGCAAAGCCCCTGAAAGACCAAAACAGTGAAAATACCCCAAAAGTGACCACATTTGTGAAACTACACCACTTAAGGAATATATCTAGGGGTATAGTGAGCATTTTAACCCCACAGGTCTTTTGCAGAATTTATTAGAATTAGGCCGTGAAAATGAGAATCTACAGTACATTATTTCCACTAAAATGCTGAATTTTTTAATTTTGACAAAGAATAAAGTAGGAAAAAGCACCCCAACATTTGTAAACCAATTTCTCCCGAGCACGGCTATACCCCACTGGCGTTCATAAATGTTTTTTTATTAGAAATTAATTAACGCTTTCTGGACTGATCCATTTTTTGCTTTTATATTTATATTTTTCACTCCCCTTCTTCCAAGAGCCATAACTTTTTTATTTTTCCGTCAATAGATTAACGTGAGGGCTTATTACTTGCGGGAGAAGTTGTATTTTCTATTCACACCCTTTTAAAGTACCATTTAATCTACTGGGAAACTGAAAAAAAAATCTTTGCAGGCTGAAACTGGAAAAAACTGTGATTCCTCCATTGTTTTTTGGGTTTCATTTTTACGGCTTTCACCGTGCGGTAAAAACGACAACTTAATTTTTTTCTGAGACTTAATACGATTAAGGCGATACCAAATTTATACAGTTTTTTTTATATTTTACTACTTTTACAAAGTAAAAACTATTCGTTAAAAAAAAAATAAAGTTTTGTTTCACCATATTCCGAAAGGCATAACTTTATTTATCTTTTGGTCGATTGCGAGGTGTTAGGGCTTATTTTTTGTGGGATGAGCTGTAGCTTTTATTGGTACCATTTTTTGAGCACTTTTTATTAACATTTTTTTTTAGAGCTAAGGTGACAAAAAAAACTGCGATTTTGGGGTTTTAAATTCTTTATTATTTACTGCGTCCACCGTGCGAATAGTAATAGTTCGGACTTTTACAGACGCAGCGATACCATTTTTTACATTGCTTTAGTGAAAAAATGGGAAAAGGGTTTTCTTCTGGATTTTATAAATATTTATTTAATTTTTTTTCACTAATTACTCGATTGTTTTTTTTTTACATATTTTATTAGTCCCCTTAGGGGACTTGAACCAGCGATCATTAGATCGCTTGTACAATACACTGCAATACTAATGTATTGCAGTATATTGTAATTTTTACAGGCTCATGTAACAGCGCGATCGCTGTTCCTGTCTGTTAGTACCGGGTGTCAGCTGTAATACATAGCTGACACCAGCAACGCATGGCACGGGTTCAGCGCGTGAGCAGGCTCCATACATCACCCCCAACATGCTATTAAGTCGTGGTGCACGAAGGGGTTAATGTGAATCGGGTGGTGGAGTGAAAATTACAATTTTCCACTCATATGCCATTTTAGTGCACAATATGTTGTGCCCAGTTTGTGCCACTGAAGACAAATACCTCATAGAATATTAATCGGGTTCTCCCGGGTTTTTTGCGATGCCAGATCTGTGGACGTAAACTGCTGTTTGGGTACGCTGTAGGTCTCATAAGAGAGGGCGCGCCATTTGGCTTTTGGAGCGCAGATTTGGCTTGGTAGTAGTTCCGTGTGGGGTTTTACTTGTATTTCAGTTTATAATGTGGGGGCATATGTAAGCTGTGAGCAGTACATCAGGGTATATGCAATCTGTGCAGGGTACATCAGGGCATAATAAGAGGGTATAATGCAGTAAATAAATAATAATCCGCAGATATGTGGCCAGTGTCCTGATAAATGGTGTCCAATCTTATCCACTTTTAGAACACTCTGCATATTTTGCATCGCCATATTCTGAGAGCCAGAATTTATTTCTTTTTTTCTCCACCGGAGCTGTGTGAGCGCTTATGTGTTGCGGGACAATCTGTAGTTTTCATTGGTACCATTTTGGGGTACATGCAGGTTTTTTGATCACTTTTTAATTCCATTTTGCGGCAAGCAAGATGACCAAAAACCATAAATTCGGACAATGGTTTTTATGCTTTTTTTTATAATTTTTTTTTTACAGCATTCACCCTGGACTATAAATGACATTTTACTTTATTCTGCGGGTCGGTACGATTACGGCGATACCATATGTATAGTTTGTTTTATGTTTTGCAGCATTTGCGCAATAAAATCACTTTTTTTATAAAAGAATGAATTTTTTGTGTCACGATATAGTCATAACTTTTTTATTTTTCAGTCAAAAAAGCTTGTTTTTTGCGGGACAGGTTGTAGTTTTTATTGGTACTATTTTGAGGTACATGCGACTTTTTGATCACTTTTTATTCTATATCTTGGGAGGGGTGGTGACCAAAAAACTAGTAATTCTGGTATAGTTATTTTACTTATTTTTTTTGCGGTGTTCACCGTGTGGGAAATATAACATTATAGTTTGGGTCGTTACGAACACGGTGATATCAAATGTGTACTTTTTTAACGTGTTCATTTTTTTCCCCATGAAAGACTTATTATAGGAAAAAAAGCATTTTTTGATTATGTAACATAATTTTTAAACTTTTATAAAAAAAAATTATTATCTTTTTTGTACTTGTCCCACCAGGGGACATTTAGACTTACAGCTCTGATCGCTGCTAGAACACATTACACTATCTATGTAGTGTAATGTGTTCTAACGGTCATTGTGACGTGACAGTCACTCTGACAGGAAGCCTGTCCTCATAGCCTTCTGTACATGACAGTCTGGCGTCCGGTTGCCATGGGGACCATCGCCAGCCCCCGTGATTTAATGTGGGGGCTGGCGATCTGCGCGAAACTCCTTAAATGCGGTGATCGCCTCCAAACGGCCAAAAAATTGGAAGCAGAACGCCTCCAAACATCTGCCCATTGATTGCAATGGGGAATACGATGGGCCTTTTTTTTTACGCGGCCGTTTTGAAAAACGTCCACGGAAAATAAGTGCAGGACACTTCTTGGGACGTTTTGGGAGCTGTTTTTCATATACTTTATTGAAAAAAGCTCCAAAAAAGGCTGTAAAAAACGCGGCGAAAATCGCGAGTGGCTTCAAAAACGTCTGAAAATCAGGAGCCGTTTCCAATTCAAAACAGCTCCGTATTTTTAGGCGTTTTTGACTCAGCGTGTGAACATACCCTAACTGTGTCATAATTGTCCTGCCCTCTTTCGGGAACTCCTTGCTGTATTCATGCGACGGATGTCGGGAAGGGGTTAATTCTTACAACAAAAAAAATACATAAATCTCACACAACTCCGCTAAACAAATAATGTTTAATCAACCAGAGGCACGCTGCCACATTCTCCTGATAGGATTACATTAGAATGAATAGAGGAAATTATTCAGAATTTTTTTTAATCTGAACAGATCACATCAATAAATGATTTCAGAGATGTAGAATTTCATATCTGCAGAACAGTTCACAATATAAAGCTTCAGAATAAATGGCTTATTAACAAAGAAGTAGTTGAACGGACATCCTTGCCAACAACCTTCAATAAACTGGCATTAGACGAAAGGCAGAGCAGCTAAATCGGTTCTAAAATTGTTTTATTTTTTTACTCAGTTTAATGTTCAAAACATGAGCACGTTTAGCTGAACGGTAGAGGAAATCTTCCACTTGTAGTTTTGGTAGATCTTCCTTATATTACATTTCAATATGTTCATATTAAATGTTCAGACCTCAGTTCAATAGATGTACAATGCATGAATAGATTAGAGCATGCAGTATAAAGTGTCATCCGGCAAAGCCTTCTGTTCGCCCACCCAGCAGTACTGTGTGGCTGGCACGGTGTGACTTGTAGGAGTTCTAATTTAAGCAACTTAAAGGAGCAATTCACACAAAACAGTTACCGTGCTATGCCTACTTCATACCATGACTGATATTCTCTTTGGTGTTCTTTAAATCCGTTTGTTATGCCATGCACTGGCCATAAGGGTATGCTCACACGCACGGTTTTCAGACGTAATTTGGGCGTTTTACGCCTCAAGTTACGCCTGAAAAAATGGCTCCATTACGCCTACAAACATCTGCCCATGGCTTTCAATAGGTTTTACAATGTTCTGTCCCCGTTGCTGTCAAAATACGGCACGTAAAAAGTGCATGTCACGTCTTGGAACGTTTTTGGAGCAGTTTTTCATTGATTCCATTGAAAAACAGCTCCAATAACGCCCGTAAAATACGCAGCAAAAAACGCGAGTTGCTACAAAAACGTCTGAAAATCAGAAGCTGTTTTCGCCTGAAAACCTCTCCGTATTTTCAGCCGTATTTTGCGAAGGCTTGTGAACATACCCTAACAGTGCATCAGTTTTACCCAAATAGCTCCATTTGAGACATTTATGGCATTTCTATAGCGGCCCTACAGAGGACAGGACGAGACAAAGAGGTGGCTATGTATGGGTGTGGCTATGTAGGTTATCGGAGTTGTGAACCGCTAAGCCGTTTCCATAACCCCTATGAACTTCTATGGAGCCTTGTGAATGAGCGGCCACCTAATCCCCTCTTCTGTGAAGGGCCAAACTAGGGGACCCCAATCTATAAGACATTTATGACATACAGTTTTGGGGAATGCTAAGTGTCTATCTTGGCAATACCCCTTCAAGTTTTATTGCACCTTGGGAGTTGGTCCAATCAGACAATGTGGCTCTCAGGCGAGAAAAAAAGTTGTGAATTCATGCCCTAAATAAGAAGCATTGCTTTATAGGTGCACGTTATTTACTGTATATGTGAAATTCCCAATTTTAGAATGTTTCCAAGAGAAGAAATATGTAGAAATATCCTTTTCCATATTGCAACTACTTATCACTTTGTAAGTTTACTTGCTCCAAAAGTTAAAGAACCATATTGGTACGAGAAAAATGAAAGACGATTAAGTCTGTAGGAAAATGCCTGCTGACGTTCCTCAGATCAGATTCTGTAGAGGATGCAACTTAAAAGTACTGGCTAGTAAATAGTCATTTTTCAGATACATCTTCATTCAGGACATGGCTGCCATCTTGACCACTTGGGATTTTTAAATGTGGGCATTGCAGAGCTGGTCAACATATTAAACAAAAATATTCATGGTGCTACAACGCAGCAATGCTACACCATTAGAGACTCAATTGTTATACAACTGGTGTAACATATTTCATAACCTGCAGTAGCCCTAATCACGTAGGCAAGCTGTTCCCCAAGTTCTGAAATAGGATTCTTAAACATATTGGAAACATCCTACATAAAGATAATACACTACTGCCCAAACTTTATTTTGGTACATCACAGATGATTAATCTCTGGGATTGAGAATATGAGACCACCTTCGAGGTTTGGGAATTATGATAGCCAAATTTTACAGAGGGAAAGCCAGTGGATGTATAGACTTGCTCGTAGTAAATTTAGGAGTCCAGTGTATAGCGCCCCCCTCCAGTAATTGATGATCCACAACAGATGCTCCAGAAGTGTTATTTTATGAGGAATACAAGTATTGACTAAAACATCTCAGGAGAGCTGGCATTTATTTTTTTTAAATTTGCCTGCCTGAATCAAAACTGAAAATACATTTCTTAATAGTTTGTGATGGGAAAAGACACACAGCCTTGGTAACAGAGGACGAAACAGCAAAACATTTGATAAAGAAAAAGCTATTAGTTGTACAAATTTATTTACACCCTTAATATACTGCATTATTTTGTTATAGATTATGCAATTTAATGTTTTAAATATTTCTGATAATCTAAATCAAATTAACAGAAAATAAAAAATGGTCACCTTTTTCAGAAAGTCAATCATTCAACATTTTTGTTAAAAATATCAACTTTATACAAAAGAAGCCTTATTACAAAATAGCATGTGACATGTTACTGTAAACATAAAAAGTCCTAAAAATCTGTAGACATGTCACTTTAGAAATATAGGCTAACTGACACTTTACTCAAGTTGTCTGCATACAAATATGTTTTACAATACATTAAAGGGAACCGGTCAACCGTTTTGAAGCCTCAAACCTGCTGACAAATCAATATATTGGGGTGGGAATTATCAACATACCTTTTTTATCAATCATGCAAGTTGCATGACCAACAAACAGGAGTTTGATTCCCCAGGCGCTGCGGTCGCAATTGCTCCGAGTGACAGATCTAGCGGCCAATCAGTAGTCCACTAGAGGTGTCAGTCACAAAAGAGGGGCAGGGCTAGCAGTGTGCAGTGCAGGATCACTTGAACCTCCAGTCCCGCCTTAGTGGCACTTGCGATCAGCGCCTGGGGAATTAAAAAATTTCTCGGTCAAGCAGCTTGCACGACAGACAAAAAGTAAGTCTAAAATGCCTTCCCCACCCCTTAATCGCAGTCAGCAATTTTGAGGCCACGAAATTGCTAACATGTTCCCTTTAAAGTTTTCAGCAATTGCACTATTAACATTTTGAATATAAATCGAAAAAACACTATTAAAAATAATATTTTAAATCCAGAAAGCCAACATAATCTATCAGTAGCTAGGCTCTCCAGAACTGGGAGGAGCAGGTGGTGGAGGAGGTGGTGGTGGTGGAGGAGGAGGTGGTGGCGGCGGCAGATTGTACAAGTGTGAGTTTTGCATATAAGGAAAATGTATGTTTTGTGCAGGCCAATTCATATCTGTAGGCGGTGGTGGAGGAGGAAATGCTTGCATATTACTATAATGTCCATAGAAATTCGACATAGGAGCATAGTACCCATTATTTGGCAGTGGCAAAGTATATTCTTGAGGATTAGCATTGTGATAAGTATATGCATGCTGCATCATTTGGTGTTCTGGAAAGCCTGAAGGGTAATATGGTCGGTGTTGATGTCCATATGCATTTTCTTGTGGAAGTGAACCTTGTCCTCGAGAAAAGCGTGGTGTAGAACCATTTCTTGCATAAGGTCTTGAAAACATCTGAGCACCAGAGAATTGATTTGATACCTGGGCACTTGTTGCTTCATAGGAAATAAGAACAAAATTAGAAATTAACATTGAGCAGCATGGTCTTCCTCACTACAGTGGTATTTCATCTCATAGCTTCTAGTGCAATGCTAAAAATTTGGGTTTATTTAAATAATGCCTAAAATTATGCAGCTAATTGTAATTAAATGTTGAACTTTTCCTGTGGGAGGAGCAATGTCAATTTATTTTAGCCCTGCAGCCAAGAATCTACAGATGTAACAGGAATTTTAAATATCGAAGCCATCGCTACGGTTAGGAAACCTTAACATCTGTACATCAAACTTGTTGCATGCTGCTGTATAATACTGTCTCAATGAACGTCCAGCTTGCGAAACTGGAGGGTGTGAGGCATGTGGAATCGAACTCTTAAAATGTATCTATTAAAAAATATATATATATCTTTACCCCTCAGTAATTCCTATGTTGTGGCAGAGATCAGAACCTGGTCGGATTATGCACTTACATTGTTTATCTTGATCACATTTTTGCTTCTTTTTTCCAGGGTTTTGTGCTTTTTTCTTCTGTTTTGCTTCTCGTTCCCGCTCATCATCACTGTACTCAACTGCCTTTAAAAAATAAATATATGAATAAAATGCTCACCGTTAAATAGGAATATCCAGGCAAATACCTATCATTCTATTTGTACTTGGCGATGGGAAGATCTGAATCCTCGGCATTACTTACCTGGAGCCTGACATATCCACTCTTCTGGCTGCATTGATCGTGTCACTTAGGACTATCAGTTTCTTTTAGACTAAGCCTCTCCCAAGCGCACTCTAGTAACGTCAGTGGAAGCTAAAGGGGCACAAGGCTCAAGAGTAATGCAGTGACTCTGTTCTAGTGATCAGTGGACAACTCAGCGCCTAGAAGCTGATTACCTTCTAATATGTCCCTCAAAAGTCTTCATAAAACACCCCTTAAGGTGTTTTCAGGCCTGATCATTAACACCTTAGTGACCAGCCAATTTTAAGCCTTAATGACCAAGCTATTTTTTACGTTTTTCCATCGTTGCATTCAAAAAGCTATAACTTTTTTTATTTTTGCGTCTACGTAGCTGTAGGTGGTCTTGTTTTTTGCGAGACAAGTTGTATTTTTTAATAGCACCATTTTGGGGTACATATAATTAATTAATTTTTATAAACTTTTGGGGGGAGGGGGGGTAGAAAAAAGCCCCAGCAATTTCGAAACTTTATGCGCACTAAATTTACACTGTTTACCGTGTGGTATAAATAACACAATAACTTTATTCGGCCGGTTGTTACGATTGCAACGATACCAAATTTATATAGATTTTGTATGTTTTACTAGTTTTACACAGTAAAAACACTTTTTTTCAAAATTATTTGGCTTTGTGTCTCCATATTTTTTTTTTTTGGCGGGACTACTTATAGTTTTATTGGTACCATTTTGGAGTACATGCAACTTTTTGATCACTTTATTTAAGGCAGGATTCACAGAAAACAGCAAATCATTGTTTTTTATTTTTTTAGGGCGTTCGCTGAGTGGGTTAAATAATGTAATAGATTTATAGTTAATAATAATATATTAATAATCAAGCATTTTGTAAGGGGAAAAAGTGGGTTTTAAATTTTTATTCACTTATTTACTTTATTAAACTTTTTTACTAGTCCCACTAGGGGACTTCACTATGCAATCATCCGATCACTTTTATAATACACTGCAATACTTCTGCATTGGACTGTATTACGGTGTGTAAAACAGACAGGCATCTGCTAGGCCATGCCTCTATCATGGCCTAGCAGGCATTAACTAGAGGCAGAATGGGGGGGGGGGGGGCTTTATTAGGCCACCGGCTGCCATAGAAGACACTGGACAGGGTGCTGGTGGGGTGAGAGAGGGAGTCCCCTTTCTCCCTCACCACTCAGATGCGGCGCTCGCTATTGATCGCTGCATCTGAGAGGTTAAACGAGCGAGATTGATACGGATATCGATCTAACCCGTTAGAGCAGGGCTGCTACTAGCCCTCAGCTACCGGAGGTAGCCGAGAGCAGGGAGATTTAATGGCTCCCTGCTCGGTTTATTTATTCTGATGCAGCACCATAAAAAGGCTGCTACATCAGAATAAAGCCGGTTAGTGGCCGACGTAAAAACACCTAACTGGTTAAGGGGTTAAACCACAAGCAACATTTTTTTGATTTTGCATCTGCATTTCAGCAGCCATAACTTTATCTTCTCATTAACGTGGCTGTATGAGGCCTTGTTTGACGCAGGAAAAATGTTATATTTTTTCACGCAGTTTGAGGGTACAACTAAATTACTGTATCATTTATGTAACTTTTTTGTTGCGTGAATATAGAAACAAATTTGGCAACTTTTTTTTCATATACCGTTTACATATCACACTAAATATCCTGTTAAATTAGTTCATCAGGTTATTACGGTCATGTGGACACCCAATATGTGTAGGTTTTTATTTTTATGTAAATGTATGGGAAATAAATGACTTTTTGTAAACATTTCTTTATTATGAAATTGTTTTATTAATTTTTTTCTTATCCACTGGAGGGATAACTTTATTTTACAACTATTTTAAAAGTATAATGTATTAGCATATTCCTGTATGCTAATACATTATACTGTGTCACAGGCTGCTGTTAAGGCAACAATTAGTATGCCCTGACACAGGCTTAATGAAAAGACGGCCCTGGAATCCTATCCAAGTCCCTAGGGCTGACTGCCGAGAGGTTCCTCAGTCTATGATCGGGTCACAGGGAAATCTGGTGATCCAAACACAGAAGGGTGTCCCCTTTGATCATGCAGCGGTCACTGAAACAGGCGATCAAAGTGTTAAGTGATTCCTCCGATCACGGATGAATTTAGAGGGCTACACTAAGTGAAAGCGGTTAGTAACCATTCCTGTTTAGAGAATGAGCGCTCACTGTAGCCTTTTTTTAAAAGACATCACTTGTAGACTCGGGACCTACGACTCCCATCGTCAAAAGACAGTGTGTCACTAAGTAATAACTTTGGAATGCTTTTACTTATCAAATTGATTCGGAGATTGTTTTTATGTGACACATTGTACTTTATCTTCGTGATAAATTTTGGTCAATCTTATTTTTTTTCAGAAAGAGTAAACAAAATTTTCGTTTGTTATAAAGGCTTATAAGTTTACTAGCAGTTTTCAAATATTCAACAACATTTGCAAAACATTTTTTAAGTCACCACTTCAGTTTTGAAGTAGCTTTAAAGGGGCCTATATATTACAATCCCCTTAAAATTTAGGAATTTGTTAGCCCTCTAGGTGTTTCACAGGAATTAAAGCAAAGTGGGGGTAACATTTACAAATTAGATTTTGTTGCAGATATTCAATAATAATGCAATTATTTCAGTAGCACCGCAGGTGTGAACAGGAAAACCCAACTCCATAGTTATTGCCCAGATTCTGCAGTTTTCAGGAATATCTCATATGTGGCCATAATGTGTTATGTGACTAAAATACAGGCCTCAGAAATGAAGGAGCACATTGCGTATTTTGGAGCACATTGCATATTTTGGAGCACAATGCGTATTTTGGAGCACATTGCGTATTTTGGAGCACATTGCGTATTTTGGAGCACATTGCGTATTTTGGAGCACATTGCGTATTTTGGATCCTCCTTTTTATTAGGACGTTTTCCATAAGAAACCCCCAAAAGAGAACTTTGGCCACACCGGTGTTTTATAGATTTTAGTAGAATTGGGAAAATGAAAAATTTAAAACTTTAATTAGATGTAGGTCTTAACACATAATTTTCACAAGGAATACGGAAAAAGGGCAAACCCAAAAGCTGTTATGCAATTTAACCTAAGTAAGGCAATACCCCATCCGTGGTTGTAAACCGCTGTTTGGACACGACAATCTAATAGGGAAGAAGTCCAATTTGGTTTTGGAGTGCAGATTTTACATGAATGATTTTCAGACCATAATTTGCATAGCACCGCTTACCCTATTTTGTGTCAAATGATGACATGAGGTTTTGGCCGAAAAAACGCTGTACCTATAAGTTAATCATGGCCATTATTTTGAATGATTGCGTTCAGAAAGTCCTAACTTCTTATTTTTAAGTTGAGAGTGGTCAACCACTAAGATGCTGCAATCGCACTTGCCTGCAGCATCTGAGGGAGTTAAATGAGGGGTAACTGATCTTGGGAGTTGCAGCAGGATGTCAGCTGTATATACTGCAAAGATTAAAAGAGAATCATTGCAAAAGAAAAAAGTTAAATATTTTTCAATCACCGTATTTTTCGGACTATAAGACGCACCCAGTTTTAGACAACAGAAAACAGGTAAAAAATTATTTGTTAAAAAATAATTTATTCTGCTTCACCACATTCTGAGAGCCAAAACTTTTTTTTATATATATATTTTCATGTATTGAGCGGTGTGAGGGCTTATTTTTTGCGGGATGAGCTGTAGCTTTATTGGCACCATTTTTTTTTGGTACATGCAAATTTTTGGATTACTTTTCTTTACATTTCATTTTGTTTAAGCGCTAAGGTGACCAAAAAACGATTGAGGTTTTAAAATGTTTAAAAACTCACCGTGCAAGTTAAATAATAGTATATTGTAGTAGACCAGACTTTTACGAACGCAGGGATACCAAATTATTTTATTTTTACATTCTGCTTGGGGAAAAAAAAAAAAAAATGGGAAAAGTTTTTTTTTTTACACTCCGAAAAATGTATCGAACATTTATTTTTAATTTTACACATTTTATTAGTTCCCCTAAGGGACTTGAACCAGCTTACACTTGGTTACATGTGGAGTTACTGAAAAAGCATAACTCTCTGAGCTGTGCGGTTTCCCTAACTCCCATAGTAGTGAATGGCAGTTACGCGCAGAAATACACACCTTTGCATGCTATCAATGAGGTTATTAACCCCTTAACGCCTGCCATACGGCTATATACATTCCAACTGCAGATGCCACATGCAGTTGTCACATATATAAATGTTTGCAGCCTGGAACAGGATTTAATGAGTACAGTGCTGCTTCATTGTAAGCAGCGGTACACTCTGTCCGCCGGGGCTTTAGAAGCCCCAGAATACACCCCCCCCCCGTAGATAGCGCAAACCCCGCCTGTAGGTAGCACCACCTAAGCTTCCTCTTGGAGCGAAATCCCCGATCAGATAGCTCTAGCTTTCTCCATCCCCATTGTAGATCGTGCCACCCCCTGCAAATAGCATCACCACTCTTATAGATCGCAGCATTTCCCCTGTAGATAGCACAAGAACCCCCCCCCCATAGATAGCACAAACCCCCCCCCCCCCCATCCCTGTAGATAGCACAATTCCCTGTCAGATCGCTTTGCTCGATGATTCCACTCCTAGAGAGAAGCCCCTGACATCACTGTCCAGGGCTTCCTCTAAGAGCGGAATCCCTGGCCGGAGCGTCAGCAACTCTCTGGCAGGGGATTCCGCTCCAGGAGTAGCCCCTGAAGTCACTGTCCATGTATGGACAGTGACGTCAGGGGCTCCCTCTAGAAGCAGAATCCTCCGGCTAGTGACGTCAGAGGCGTCCCTCTAGTAGCGAAATTCCGCTCCTAGAGGGCTCTTAGGTGGCGCCGGGTCTGGTGCCATCTACAGGGAGGGTGTGTGTGGCACTATCTACATTGGGAACTGTAGCACTATCTACAGTGGGCACTGTTGTAGTTTTCAGGGGGCTGGGACATAAAAACCCTAACAAATAAAATTCATCCATTTCTTTTAACGGCCATGAAAAACAGATAGCAAACGGCGGTTAAAAGCGGTCAGATGGCCAGGAAACGGATCTAAGTTTTGAAAAACTGACAGTTGATCCATTGTTAGCTGCCCTTTTTTTCACGTCGTGTGAATATAGTCTCTCACCTCACAGCGATCCAGGCTGACAGAGAGAGGACTAATTGTTACAGAGCTCCACAGCATATACAGTTAGGTCCAGAATTATTTGGACAGTGACACAATCTTCATAATTTGGGCTCTGCATGCCACTACGTTGGATTTGAAATGAAACGGAGATGCAATTGAAGTGTAGACTTTCAAGTTTAATTCAAGGGGTTGAACAAAAATATCCTGTGAAACGTTTAGGAATTGCAACCATTTTTCTACACAGCCTCCTCATTTCAGGGGCTCAAAAGTAATTGGACAGATTAACATTGCCATAAATAAAATGTTTTTTTTTTAAATACTTTGTAGAGAATCCTCTGCAGGCAATGACTGCCTGAAGTCTGGAACCCATGGACATCACCAAACGCTGGATTTCCTCCTTTGTGATGCTTTGCGAGGCCTTTACTGCAGCTGTCTTCAGTTGTTGCCTATTTGTTGGTCACTGCACTTCGTTACGGTTTTGTTACTGTTTCTATGGTAGTTACAGCAGAGCAAAGCGTGATCTCGCTGTAACCTGTAATTTACTGCGTAATCTCGCGAGATTACGCTTCCTCTGCTTTAACTACCACAGACAGAGTAACGAAGTGCAGAGATTGTGAATAGACATCCCGTGGAATGTCTATTCACTGCCTAAACACTTCAGTATTGTTAATGTGTTAGTATAAGGCAGCACATAAGGATCTAGCAGGATCCCTATGCGCTGAGTAAATGAATGGAGAGGAGTGCATGACGCTGATTGGTTAGCATCATACACTCCTCTGTACAACGCCCACTTGGGCATTAAGCAACTCAAGAGCATAAATCTAAAAAAGCTAATAAAGTGGTGAAGATACATCGTTTTTTTTAAATAAAATGCATTACTGTCACCTACATTATAGCGCCGATCTCCTTATGTAGGAGATACGGCACTTATAATGTGGTGACAGAGCCTCTTTAAGCAAGTGAAACGCATGCTCAATCGGGTTGAGCTCTGGTGATTGACTTGGCCATTGCAGAACATTCCACTTCTTTGCCTTAAAAAAACTCCAGGGTTGGTTTCGCAGTACGTTTTGGGTCATTGCCCATCTGTACTGTGAAGAGACGTCTAAATCAACCTTGCTGCATTTGGTTGAATCGGAGCAGAAATTATATACCTGAACACTTCAGAATTCATCCGGCTGCTTCTGTCTTCAGTCACATCAATAAATACTAGTCACCCAGTGCCTTTGGCAGCCATGCATGCCCATGCCATCACACTGCTTCCACCATGTTTTACAGGGGATGTGGTGTGCTTTGGATCATGAGCCGTTCGAAGCCTTCTCCATGCTTTCTTCCTCCCATCATTCTGGTACAGGTTGTTCTTAGTTTCATCTGTCCAAAGAATGCAGTTCCAGAACTGGGCTGGCTTCTTTAGATGAGAAACTACCAAGAAAGAATGATCGACTTGAGGCACGTGAGATTACAAAAAATGTACAATTTTTATTAAATAAAGACAATGGACAAGTTAAAAGATGGAATGGAAGATAAATCACACAATAAAAAAAGAGACGTCAAATCAATCATGAACCAAATATAGTTATTTGCTCAATGTGTTGAAATCAATAAGCAAGGTACTATAGCAGCAAAAGGGTAAATGAGATCATACCAGGCTGCAGCACGTTATGCATATGTTTAGTAAGATGGTGGCGATTGAGGCAAGTATGAAGAAAACATATATAAACAGCGCCAACAAGTTACAGTAGTATGAAGCAAGGTTTAAATGTGCAGAAGCCGGTTTTGAAATGGATTCAGAGAAAATTACAAGCAATATTAAATACAAGCTGCTAAAGATGGCAAATATTTGTTCAACATACCGATAGACATTGTGGTACAGAGAGAGGACGTCTACACCCGACGCGCATTTCGGCACCTGCCTTCGTGATTTCAACACATTGACCAAATAACTATATTTGGTTCATGATTGATTTGACGTCTCTTTTTTATTGTGTGACTTATCTTCCATTCCATCTTTTAACTTGTCCATTGTCTTTATTTAATAACAATTGTACATTTTTTGTAATCTCACGTGCCTCAAGTCGATCATTCTTTCTTGGTAGTTTCTCATGTCAATTTTTGATCGACGCACCAAGTGTATCTTGGTCAAATACTTCGGATATGATAGAGTGCCGCTCACATAACTAGCAACAGTGCTTGACAGTTTAAATGTTGATGTTTCGAGCACTATTGTTATCATATTCTGTCTGTTGGTATTTTTTTGGTTTATATGGCTTCTTTAGATGTTGTTTGGCAAAGTCTAATCTGGCCTTTCTATTTTTGTGGCCGATTAATGGTTTACACCTTGTGGCGAACCCTCTGTATTTGCTCTCATGAAGTTTTCTCGTTATGGTAGACTTAGATACTGATACACCTACTTCCAGGAGTGTTCTTCACTTTGGTAGATGTTGTGAAGGGGTTTTTCTTCACCATGGAAACGATTTTGCAATCATCCACCATTGTTGTCTTTCATGGACGTCCAGGACTTTGAGTTCACGAGATCACCAGTGCGCTCTTTTTTTTTCAAGAATGTACCAAACTGTTGATTTGCCCACTCCTAACATTTGAGCTATCTCTGATGGATTTCTTCATTTTTTTCAGCCTAACGATGGACTGTTTCACTTGCATTGAGAGCTTCTTTGACCTCATGTTGTGGGTTCACATCAACAGCTTCCAATTGCAAATGCCACACCTGGAATCAACTCCAGACTTTTTACCTGCTTAATTGATGATGGATTAACGAGGGAATAGCCCATTAAATAGTTTTGAGATAAATGTCCAATTACTTTTGATCCCTTGAAAAAGAGGCCGCTACATATTAAAGAGCTGTAATTCCTAAACCCTTCCTCAAATTAGGATATGAATACCCTCAAATTAAAAAAGTCGAGAGTCTGCACTTTAAAGAGGCTCTGTCACCACATAAGTGCCCTATCTTCTACATAATGTGATCGGCGCAAAATCACGCTTGCTGTCATTAAGTTCCACACAAACGTTACTGAAGTGTCGGGATTGTGAATAGACATTGCCTCCTGGCTGGAAGCGATGTCTAGTCACTCTCAAGACACTTTAGTAACGTTAATGTATGAGTAAGTGACTGCACATCGGCCCTTTCAAGCTTGAATTGTGGATTGTGGTTTGATCTTTTGTCAAGATTGCTCTGAGAATAGCACCCACAACTTTATGCTACAGTGCAGCTCCTATATCTCATTTGTAAAAATAGTTGTGATATTCAAAGCGGTTGCAAAGATATTATCGTTTAAAGAAGGGCATGTCAGAAATGGGATATTTGACCTGGACTGAGGGGCATTAATGACACTTGGTCATGAAAAAGTTAATGGTCGTCTGAGGAATGTTATGCCACGCTAAATGCATTTTGGGCACGCAAATCATCAAGATTGGCTGTTGGCAGCTCGCTTTGCAATTGCCGACCAATGACGTCCCAGATGTATTCCATGAAAGACAAGTTTGGAGAGGCTGCCGGCCAAAGTATTACGTTTAGCCCATGCAGGCTGCTCACAGTAGCACGAGCAACATGCAGCCTGGCGTTGTCCTGTTGAAAAACGGCCTCTGGGACACTTCGGATATGGCCGTAGCACTGGTTCCACGACCAAATCAATGTAATGCCGAGTTGTTCGCGAACCTACAAATGAAGACGAGAGGTCCAGCTACTGTATATTATGCCACCCCACACCACAATCCCGGGAGTAGGACCAGTGTGATATTCCCTTGTGAAGGCCTCTTCATGACGTTGCCCTCGTGGCCTCCAGACCAATCTTCGGCGATCATTGTGTCCAAGACAAAAGCGGGACTCACCACTGAAAAGAATAAGACCTCTATTCCAGCCTCCATTGCTGTGCACCATGATAGCCTTTGAGAGCGGTGGCGTGTGATCAATGGAACATCTGTAGCTGACCGTCTGGCTCATAGCCCAACGTTGTGCAAACTCCTTCTGATGGTTTCTGTAGACACTGGTTGCCACCCTTGGCTTGAGATGTGACATCCATTTTCACTTCCTGTACAGAATGGATCACTACACTCCATTTTTCCAATAAGACGATCAGTCTGTGCAGGGGGTTAGCCTCCGCGCACCTCTTGCGGTCATTCCCGTTCGTTGTTGTTCTTTGAACATTTGAACCTCCGAGACACGCAAAGTTGAACAGTGCTGACATCTCGTAGCAATTTGCCGGAATGATAAAACCAAGGTCTCTCAGTTCAAGGATTATATCCCTCTCAATTTGCAACAGGTGGCAATATCTGGCACGTCAACGAACAGGAGACATCCCACGACACTTGATCCACTTTTGGAGATTTCATGAGGCTAAAAAAACTTTGCTTTTAATCTGACATATGTACCTCCCACATGCCACAATCTTAGCAACTTGCCCATCTTGGTGTTGCAATTTCAATGTTGCAGTGTAATATTTAGTATTCGGCATTTAGCTGCGTGATACAGCTGTCTTTAGACAGCTGTAAAACGGAGCTTCAATCAGAGACCACTCAGCGTGGTCTCCGGTCATGTGATCATTCTGACAACCTGTCACAACGATCACATTGCTCCTAACAGCATCGCTTACGCCGACTGTGAAGAGCTCTGTGATACAGCTGTATCACTGAGCTTTCACCCGCAGAACACTCAGTGTTGTCTCCGGTCATGTGATCGCTGTGACAGGCTGACAGATATATGAAAGACCATTGGAAGCTGGCAGGCAACATTGGGCACAATACCAATTTACTTAGGAGACCGTTGCTTATACCAGTGGTCTCTGGATCTAGGCTGCACGTCCTGTCTGACAGACATCGTGTATACGTGCACTCTGCAAAAATTACTTAAGTCTGCTGGCCCGCTCCATGCATTGGAAATTTTATCCCTTTATGTTTGTTTTGTCTGTTGGTCTGTTTGCTAAATACACCACAATAAAAATTACAAATATTTTTTAATGATAGCTGGAAAATAGGGTTATTTTGCCTTTTGGCATTTGTTTGTTAGCCTGTCACAGCGAACACCAGTTGCATATTCTCTCTCTCTGGCAGGCTGCCAGCGAGGGAACAGAATAACGGAATGTAGGAAAAAAAAAAGAAGGATATATTAATAATAATAATAAATATATATATATATATATATATATATATATATATAGATTATTTTTTTCAATACATAAGTTTGTTTGTCTGTCTGTTACACTGCGACTTTGGCCACAGGTTTCGTAAAAAAACTGTGAACTGGGCCTTAGGGTGACGTTAGATGTGGCGGGTTCACTGCAGATTTTACCTGCGAATTTGTGCAAAGTCTGCAGCAGTTTACACTACAAAGCAAGTAGATGAGATTTCACAAATCTCATCTGCATGCTGCAGACATTTTACACGGCAGATTTTCAAATCTTTGATAGGCCATTAAATGAATACCTTAAGGGGGGGGGGTCTAATTTCCATGAGCGCAATTTTGGGGGTGTCGAAGGGGTTTTCCAGTCCACAAAAATTGATTGCCTATCCTCAGGATAAGCCATCAATATGTGATCGGTAAGGGCGCGACTGCCGGCAGCCCCGCTAATTAGCGGTTTTGAAGGGGCCGCGGGGCTCATACGAGTGCTGCTTCCCCTTTATTTCCTTCATTGCTCACACTGTGAATCGCGAAAACACTTGTAGCAGTGGCTCACAGTATTACAGCGTTCTCCCATTCGACTTTATACTGTAATACTGTGAACCGCCGCTACAAGTGTGTTCTCGATTCACAGTGTGAACAGAAAAAGGAAATGAAGAGGAAGTAGCGCTCGCACGAGTGATGTGGCCCTTTCAAAACAGCTGGTCGGCAGGCATGCCAGGAGTCGGAAGCCGACCGATCAGATATTGATGGCTTATCCTGATAGGCCATCAATTTTTGTGGACTGGAAACGTCACAACATCTGTAATGGTCAGATGGTGTCAGCAAACCAACTTTGGAAAACGGTTCTCTAAAAGCCAGTTTGCGCACAATTCATTGCAAGCAATGCACATATATTTGGTATCGAAGTCGGCAGAAGCTGCCAAATATGTATTCAGGTGTTTACCCAGTGGCATGCCCCACAAGTCAAAAAACATCACCTAAAATTACATATTACATTTTATGTTCAATTTTTCCTTCTATATTTAAAAAAAAGTCAAATATATCTATTTTTTTCTTACACAATATGGGAGCCCAATATGTTCTATTATATTTCCAACATACGTGTATTTGGTCTTGTTTTTCTCAGAACAATTATTTGCTTTTAAATTGGCACGTCTAAAACTTAAAAATGGGCCTGGTCAGGAAGGAGGTTAAAGCTTCTTGTCAAAGACGGCTTTGGGGCGATTACAACGTACACACATATATGGACAGTACAGAGATCTTTTAACACCTAGGTCTGTAACCATGAAGAGTTGTCATCCTCTACATCTAGGGGATAGAATTTACCATCATCACAGATGGGCCTTCTTTAGGCCCCATGCACACGAACGTAAAAAACTCCCGTAATCACGGGCCGTAATTACGGGCCCATTGACTTCTATTGGCCACGGGTACCTCCCCGTATGCGTACCTATTTTAGGCTGTAATTACGCCACGGGCAGGCTCATAGAAGTCTATGGGGCTCCTGTAATTACGGGAGCGTTGCTAGGCGAGGTCAGTGGATAGTCACTGTCCAGGGTGCTGAAAGAGTTAAACGATCGGCAGTAACTCTCAGCACCCTGGACAGTGGCTACCAATCACAATATAGATCAACCTGTTAAAAAAAAAAAAAAAAGGAGAAGGACGTACTTACCCAGAACTCTCTGCTTCTTCCTCCAGTCCGGCCTCCTGGGATGATGTTACAGCCCATGTGACCGCTGCAGCCAATCACTGGCTGCAGCGGTCACATGGACTGGCGCGTCATCCAAGGAGGTCGGGCTGGATGTCGAAAGAGGGACGCGTCAACAAGACAACGGCCGGGTAAGTGTGAATTTTTTTTACTTTTATTACGGAAAGGGCTGTCCCTTCTCTCTATCCTGCACTGATAGAGAGAAGGGCTGCCGATTACTGCAGTGCAATTTTGCAGAGAAAACGTGCCCGTAAATACGGGTGGAATACTGGTGACACCGGACCCGTATTTACGGGCACGGGCCCATAAATACTGGTGCAATACGGGTCGAATACGTGTGACCAAGGACCTGTATTTACGCCGGTATTTACGGGAGGACAAAAGTACGTTCATGTGCATGAGGCCTTAGTGTAAGAGAAAAGAGACCATGGAACGCACTGCCACAAGATGTTCAGATAGTGGATTCACTGAACAAGTTCCAAAGTAGTCTGGATGCCTTCTTTGAAAGATATAGTATTACAAGTTATGGGTACTAGATATTTGGAGATGGATTACAGCAATCAGAATAAATCCCTGGATCAGTGTTTTGAGTTGGGAAGAAATTTCCACCCTAATATGGGGCAATTGGCATCTGCTTTATAGGAATTTTTGCCTTCCTCTAGATCAACATGGTAGGATTGCAGTTTTGACTTGATGGACCAGTGTTTCTTTCAGCCTCATCAGCTATATATGTAAAAGCCATTAACCCTTTCAGGACCAGACTAATTTTTGTTTTTAGGCTTTTGTTTTTTCTCCCCGCCTTCAAAAAGTCAAAACTCTTATTTATTTTTTGTTGACACAGCAAAATGAGGGCTTCATTTTTACAGGACAAGTTGTACTTTCTAATGGTACTATTTAATATTTGTGTGTGATGTACTGGGAAGCAGGAAAAAAACAGCAGTTCCGCCATTTTCTTATGAGTTTCTTTTTTATGGTGTGGTTTCACCAGGATGAGGGCGGCAATTCAGGATATAGACTGGGAAGAACTAATGTCAAATAATGGGACAAATGATAAATGGGAGATTTTCAAATCTACTTTGGGTAATTATAGTGCAAAATGTATTCCTACAGGTAACAAGTATAAACGACTAAAATTAAACCCCACATGGCTTACACCTTCTGTGAAAGGGGCAATACATGACAAAAAAAGGGCATTTAAAAAATACAAATCTGAGGGTACATCTGCAGCCTTTGTAAAATATAAAGAGCTTAATAAAATCTGTAAAAACGTAATAAAATCAGCAAAAATACAAAATGAAAGGCAGGTGGCCAAGGATAGTAAAACAACCCAGGTCTGAACATGTAGGACCCTTAGATAGTGGTAATGGGGAGTTGGTCACAGGGGATCAAGAGAAGGCAGAGTTACTAAATTGGTTCTTTTGCTCTGTATATACAACAGAAGAAGGAGCAGCTGATGTAGCCGCTGCCGGTGCTGTTAATATATCAGTTGATATACTGAATTGGATGAATGTAGATATGGTCCAAGCTAAATTAAATAAAATAAATGTACACAAGGCCCCGGGACCAGATGGATTACACCCTAGAGTTCTTAAAGAGCTTAGTTCAGTTATTTCTGTCCCCCTCTTCATAATATTTAGAGAGTCTCTCATGAGTGGTATAGTGCCAAGGGACTGGCGCAGGGCAAATGTGGTGCCTATTTTCAAAAAGGGCTCTAGGTCTTCGCCGGGTAATTATAGACCAGTAAGCTTAACATCAATTGTGGGGAAAATGTTTGAGGGGCTATTGAGGGACTATATACAGGATTATGTGACAATAAATAGTATTATAAGTGACAGCCAGCATGGTTTTTTACAAAGGACAGAAGCCTAGACAGAGGGGCCGCTGTGGATATAGTGTTTTTGGACTTTGCAAAGGCATTTGACACTGTCCCTCAGACATCTAATGGGTAAATTAAGGACTATAGGTTTAGAAAGTATAGTTTGTAATTGGATTGAGAATTGGCTCAAGGACCGTATCCAGAGAGTTGAGGTCAATGATTCCTACTCTGAATGGTCCCCAGTTATAAGTGGTGTACCCCAGGGTTCAGAGCTGGGACCACTATTATTCAACTTATTTAATAATGATATAGAGGATGGGATTAATAGCACTATTTCTATTTTTGCAGATGACACCAAGCTATGTAATATAGTTCAGACTATGGAAGAGGTTTGTGAATTGCAGGCAGATTTAAACAAACTAAGTGTTTGGGCGTCCACTTGGCAAATGAAGTTTAATGTAGATAAATGTAAAGTTATGCATCTGGGTACGAAAAACCTGCAAGCATCATATGTCCTAGGGGGAGCTACACTGGGGGAGTCAATTGTTGAGAAGGATCTGGGTGTACTTGTAAATCATAAACTAAATTTCAGCATGCAGTGGCAATCAGCTGCTTCAAAGGCCAGCAAAATATTGTCGTGTATCAAAAGAGGCATGGACTCACGGGACAGGGAGGTAATATTACCACTTTACAAAGCATTAGTGAGGCCTCATCTAGAATATGCAGTCCAGTTCTGGGCTCCAGTTCATAGAAAGGATGCCCTGGAGTTGGAAAAAATACAAAGAAGAGCAACGAAGCTAATAAGGGGCATGGAGAATCTAAGTTATGAGGAAAGATTAAAAGAACTAAACCTATTTAGCTTTGAGAAAAGATGACTAAGGGGGGACATGATTAACTTATATAAATATATGAATGGCGCATACAAAAAATATGGTGAAATCCTGTTCCATGTAAAACCCCCTCAAAAAATAAGGGGGCACTCCCTCCGTCTGGAGAAAAAAAGGTTCAACCTGCAGAGGCGACAAGCCTTCTTTACTGTGAGAACTGTGAATCTATGGAATAGCCTACCGCAGGAGCTGGTCGCAGCAGGGACAGTAGATGGCTTTAAAAAAGGCTTAGAAAATTTCCTAGAACAAAAAAATATTAACTGCTATGTGTTGACATTTTTTACTTCCCCTTTCCCATCTCACTTCCCCTTTCCCATCCCTTGGTTGAACTTGATGGACATGTGTCTTTTTTTCAACCGTACAAACTATGTAAGGCTGGGTTCACACGTGGCGGAATTTCACTTAAATTCCGCTGCGGACACTCCGCAGCGTTAATCCGCAGCGGAGCCGTTTGTCCATTGACTTACACTTTAATTTAGAAGTGTTCGTTTAGACGAGGCGTAAAATTCCGCTGCGGAGCATAGGCTGCGGAGCGGAATTTGGTGTCCGCAGCATGCTCTGTCTGTTGCGGAGCAGTTGCGGACTCATGGCGGAATTTCTCCATTGACTTCAATGGAGATTCAAATTTCCGCAATGAAGTCCGCAGCTGTCATGCACATGTTATGTGTGCTGCGGATCCGTCTTGCTTTTTTAACTTGACATTTCTTCATTCTGGCTGGACCTATGTATTTCTAGGTCTACAGCCAGACTGAGGAAGTCAATGGGGCTCCCGTAATGACGGGAGCGTTGCTAGGAGACGTCTGTAAATAGTCACTGTCCAGGGTGCTGAAAGAGTTAAGCGATCGGCAGTAACTGTTTCTGCACCCGGGACAGTGACTACCGATCCCAATATACATGTATCTGTAAAAAAAAATGAAGTTCATACTTACCGAGAACTCCCTGCTTCTGTCTCCAGTCCGGCCTCCCAGGATGACGTTTCAGTCTAAGTGACGGCTGCAGCCAATCACAGGCTAATAACAGGCTGCAGCGGTCACATGGACTGCCGCGTCATCCAGGGAGATCGGGCTGGATGCCGAAGGAGGGACGCGTCACCAAGACAACGCCGGTAAGTATGAAATTCTTTGACTTTCACAAGGGAAAGTGCTGTCCCTTCTCTCTGTCCTGCACTGATAGAGAGAAGGGAAGTACTTTTACCGCAGTCCGCAGCAGCTAGTCCGCATCAATTTACTGCACATTTTGTGCAGATCCGCAGCAGAATCTGCAACGCAGATTCTGTGCGGCATTGATGCGGACAGTTGCGGAGGAAATCCGCCACGTGTGGTCATGCCCTAACTATGTAACTATGTTATCTTTATTCTGCGGGTCAGTACGATCACGGTGATAACAAAAACGATAAAAAGTTTTGGTATGTTTAAGAACCTTTAAAAAGGTTGAAAAAAACGAAAAAATGTTTGCATTGCCATATTGTGATATCCTATATTTCTGTGTACTGAGTAGTGTAAGGCGTCTTTTTGTATGTGGAAAGATGTAGTTTTTATGAATACCATTTTGGGGAATGTTGGGCATTTAGATCACTTTTTAGAAAAACATTTTCTGGGAGAGGGGTGTTTAAGTGGCAAAAAAAACGGCGATTTGGCAATTTTTACCTTTCCCCCCGGCTCCCGAAGCAAAAGGGGCCGTAAAAACCCCTCAGATGCTGGTGGTCACATCTAACGCCGGCATCTGAGGGGTTAAATGCTTGTGGTCAGAAATTTATGGCACCCAATCTGCTTCTGAGCGGTCACCATATTTAAATACCCTTTCCTGACGTAAATCTGCAGATTAGCGTCACGAAAGGCTTAATTAAATACAAGGAAAAGAAAGACAAAAAAACACAAAGCAAAACACACAACTGTGGCGTGACACTGCCCAATTTAAGTCTCTTAATCTCATAGAGATGCTTACTTACATCTGGTGGCGGCTCTTGATCATTTGTCCATGAAGCATCAGAACCTCTATCTCTACAAACAGAATCAGTTAGATAGTTAGGAGAGAATATAAGACAGAACCTTAAAAATGCTTTTAAATTAACTTTTTTATTTTGGCAGCTGTTGCATTATAAAAAGAAATTAGGTTTGGTGTGATCATAAGTCATACTACTAGACATCTTCTGCTGCGTTAACACTAGGGCTCTCACAATACTAGAATTTGGACTTCGATACTGATACTTTGTGTAGTATTGCAATACTCGATACCAAAACGATACTTTTCCAACAATAATAATTTAAAAAAAAGTTCTTCCATTTTCAGATGCGATGCCCGGTGTGTGATAAATTTTGAACCTCCATGTGCCTCACATTAATTAGTCATAATGGACAACATTGGGTAAATGTGTGAGGTACATGATGGGGTTAATTACTATTAATGTGAGGCACATGGAGGTTCATAATTCATAACACCTCGGTCCTCACATTAATAAGTGAAAGAAAGAAGTTTTTATTATATAACATCATAAATTACGCTACAGCGAATGCGTGTATATTTTATGTATTGAAACTTATTTTAATGTTTATTGTAAAAAAAATGTGTGTTTTTTTATTTAACATTACTTTATTATTATTTTTTTAACTTTTTTATTTTTAAACTTTAATGTACTGGCATATATCTATATACGGATAGGACACATGCAGTTGTTAGGATATACAGTGAAGGAAATAAGTATTTGATCCCTTGCTGAGTTTGTAAGTTTGCCCACTGTCAAAGACATGAACAGTCTAGAATTTTTAGGCTAGGTTAATTTTACCAGTGAGAGATAGATTATATATATATATATATATATATATATAAAAAAAGAAAAAGAAAATCACATTGTCAAAATTATATATATTTATTTGCATTGTGCACAGAGAAATAAGTATTTGATCCCCTACCAACCATTAAGAGTTCAGCCTCCTCCAGACCAGTTACACGCTCCAAATCAACTTGGTGCCTGCATTAAAGACAGCTGTCTTAAATGGTCACCTGTATAAAAGACTCCTGTCCACAGACTCAATTAATCAGTCTGACTCTAACCTCTACAACATGGGCAAGACCAAAGAGCTTTCTGAGGATGTCAGGGACAAGATCATAGACCTGCACAAGGCTGGAATGGGCTACAAAACCATAAGTAAGACGCTGGGTGAGAAGGAGACAACTATTGGTGCAATAGTAAGAAAATGGAAGACATACAAAATGACTGTCAATCGACATCGATCTGGGGCTCCATGCAAAATCTCACTCGTGGGGTATCCTTGATCCTGAGGAAGGTGAGAGCTCAGCCGAAAACTACACGGGGGGAACTTGTTAATGATCTCAAGGCAGCTGGGACCACAGTCACCAAGAAAACCATTGGTAACACATTACGCCGTAATGGATTAAAATCCTGCAGTGCCCGCAAGGTCCCCCTGCTCAAGAAGGCACATGTACAGGCCCGTCTGAAGTTTGCAAATGAACATCTGGATGATTCTGAGAGTGATTGGGAGAAGGTGCTGTGGTCAGATGAGACTAAAATTGAGCTCTTTGGCATTAACTCAACTCGCCGTGTTTGGAGGAAGAGAAATGCTGCCTATGACCCAAAGAACACCGTCCCCACTGTCAAGCATGGAGGTGGAAACATTATGTTTTGGGGGTGTTTCTCTGCTAAGGGCACAGGACTACTTCACCGCATCAATGGGAGAATGGATGGAGCCATGTACCGTCAAATCCTGAGTGACAACCTCCTTCCCTCCACCAGGACATTAAAAATGGCTCGTGGCTGGGTCTTCCAGCACGACAATGACCCGAAACATACAGCCAAGGCAACAAAGGAGTGGCTCAAAAAGAAGCACATTAAGGTCATGAAGTGGCCTAGCCAGTCTCCAGACCTTAATCCCATCGAAAACTTATGGAGGGAGCTGAAGATCCGAGTTGCCAAGCGACAGCCTCGAAATCTTAATGATTTACAGATGATCTGCAAAGAGGAGTGGGCCAAAATTCCATCTAACATGTCTGAAAACCTCATCATCAACTACAAATAACGTCTGACTGCTGTGCTTGCAAACAAGGGTTTTGCCACCAAGTATTAAGTCTTGTTTGCCAAAGGGATCAAATATTTATTTCTCTGTGCACAATGCAAATAAATATATATAATTTTGACAATGTGATTTTCTGTTTTTTTTTTTTTTTTATATAATCTCTCTCTCACTGGTAAAATTAACCTAGCCTAAAAATTCTAGACTGTTCATGTCTTTGACAGTGGGCAAACTTACAAAATCAGCAAGGGATCAAATACTTATCTCCTTCAGTGTACCCAAGTATGCCCTTCAATGGACCCTGGGCTGTCTGGCCATATATGGCATGTCCCTCGATCACGTCACGGATTCCCCGTGACGCGATCCAAAGGGCATCCCCCCTTCTCATTTACCCCTTGAATGCTGCGGTCAGGGAATAGCAGTGGAGATGAGAGGTTTCTCTGATCTCCGCCGTTAGAGCAGGACTGCGGCTGTGTAATACAGTCATTGCCCCGCTCCTGACAAGAAGTGCGCGCGTGCGGTCAGCATAATGTCATGAGGGCGGTGATGCAATGAGCGGCGACGCCGGAACTGAAGACAGAACATGGGGGTGTTTTGTAGTGCGCCCGCCATGTTCTGATCATTAGTGCAGCGCTGGTCGCATCACATCATGCTGACCGCGCGCGCACACTTGTCAGGACTCCGGAGCAGGGAAATGGCTGTATTACACAGCCCCGCTCTTAACAACATTCACGTGTTACTATACTTAGCTGTAAGTCCGCACAGCTTAGTATCGAAATACATGAAATACCCATATTAAACCGTTTCAGGGTGCACGGTATCGAAACCGCATCGAAGTTTCGATGCATCGTGCAACCCGTGTTAACACTATTACAGACCAGTACTCCTACTCTGTAAGGTGAGCACATTTTATTGGTGTATACCAGTGCTTTTCAAATGGAGGTTGGGCCTAAAAGGTTAGGCATCCAACAGTTGAGAAGATGCGGTGGAGAGGCAGTTTTGACAGGAGTTATAATTTGCCAGTTGCTTCTGCTGAATAGGCCTTTCCCAGGCTGAATTAGTATCGGATTTAACGCCACAATGGACTAATTTTTGTTGGTTATTTTAATGTTATATTGGACTTAGACAAATAAAAGATGTATTGGTTAATAGATTTAATTTCTCAAGGACTTGGATGAACATGGTGGCACATAAGCCTTGCCAGTGGTCAGTTCTATTGTAAACCACATAACGTTAAAATGTGGTTGTCAAATTAGTTTATAGACCAAAGTGAAACGGTCGATATGAAATAGGTCCATGAAAGAGGCCCTTCAGCCTCTTGAAAGGTTACTATAGAGCAGTTTCTGTCACTTGCATAACATAGAGACATAAATGACAAAGTGGCGAGGAATGCCAACATAACTCCCCATGATGTACACACATAGATAAGTCTGTTTCTCTGTTAAATGGAAATATAAGCAACAATGCAAGATATCAGCATTCCACCATGGTCACTACTATACAATGAGAAACTATATAAACAAAAATAAAAAAAATATTCTACATTGCATATCACATTGCTCAGTGGCTTATGGTTCCCAAACAAAAAAAACATGTAATACTAAACTAAAGCCTTTCACTACACATAAGCTTACAGCTTGGGACAATACTTTAACCCCTTAGTGACCAGCCTATTTTAAACTTTGATGGCCGAGCTATTTATTACCTTTTTCCATCGGCGCATTCCAAGAGCTATAATTTTTTTATTTTTGCGTCTACATAACTATATAAGGACTTGTTTTTTTGCAGGACAAGGTGTATTTTTTAATAGCACCATTTTGGGGTACATATAATTTAGTGATTAACGTAACTTTTTTTCGGGGAGTAAAAGAAAACAATGTCGCCACTTTTTTAGCAACTTTAGTTTACGCCGTTTACCGTGTGGTATGAATAACAATTTTATTCAACGGGTCGTCACAATTGCGACGATACCAAGTTTATATGGTTTTATGTTGAACTACTTTTACACAGTAAAAACACTTTTTGGTAAATTGTTTTTGTGTCTCCATATTTGAATAGCAATAACTTTTTTTATTTTTCTGCCAATGCAGCTGTATGAGGGCTTTTTTTTTTTTTTTTGCAGGATGACTTGTAATTTCTATTAGTACCATTTTGGAGTGCATGCGACTTTTTAATCACATTTTTTTTGAAGGCAGGATGAACAGAAAACAGCAATTCTGCCTTTTTTTTTTTTTTGACAGCGTTTACCGAGCGGGTTAAATAACATAATAGCTTTAAAGTTGGGGTCGTTACGGACGCGGCGATACCAAATATGTGTAACTTTTTTACTCTCTTTTTTTTTTTTTTATTATAATAAACCATTTTGTAAGGGAAAAAAAAAAGATGGGTTTTTCATTTTTTTACTTCTTTATTAACCCCTTCCCGCTCCTTGACGTACTATTACGTCATGGCAGCTGTATCGTTCGCGCTCCATGCCGTAATAGTACGTCTCGGGAGTAACGGCCGTTTCGGCCGTCCTCCCGACACATACAGGAGCTGTGACGCTGCTGTCTTGTTCAGCAGCTGTCACAGCTCCTACAGCGGGGACCGATCGCTGTGTCCCCGCTGATTAACCCCTTAAAAGCCGCGTTCTATAGAGATCGCGGCTTTTTAGGGGTTAAGCTGCCATCGCCGGCCTGCTACGCGATAGCGGCCGGCGATGGTGACTATGGCAACCGGACACCAAACAATGGCGTCCGGCTATGCCATAGACGGAAGCCTAGTGGGTCCTGACAACGTCAGGACCCACTATGCTTGCTGTCAGTGAGTAGCTGACAGTTCTAATACACTGCACTACGCATGTAGTGCAGTGTATTAGAATAGCGATCAGAGCCTCCTGCCCTCATGTCCCCTAGTGGGATAAAGTAAAAAAAAAGTTAAAAAAAGATGTGTAAAAATAAGAAAATAAAAGTTTTAAAAGTAATAAAAGTAAAAGTCCCACTTTTTCCCTTATCAGTCCTTTATTATTAATAAAAATATATAAACAAACAAATAAACTATACATAATTGGTATCGCCGCGTCCGTAACGGCCTGAACTACAAAATTATTTTGTTATTTATCCCGCACGGTGAACGCCGTAAAAAAAAATATTAATAAACCGTACCACAATCACAATTGTTTGGTCACTTCACCTCCCAAAAAATGGAATAAAAAGAGATCAAAAAGTCGCATGTACCTAAAAATGGTACTGATGGAAAATACAGTTCGTTACGCAAAAAATAAGTCCTCGCACGGCTTTATTGATTGAAAAATAAAAACGTTCTGGCTCTTAGAATAAGGTAACACAAAAAGTGAATGATTGTTTACAAAACGTATTTTATTGTGCAAACGCCATAAGACATAAAAAAAAACTATAAACATCTGGTATCGCCGTGATCGTATTGCCCCGCAGAATAAAGTTAATATATCATTTATAGCGCACGGTGAACGCTGTAAAAAAAAAAAGTATACAAAAACAATAGTAGAATTGCTGTTTATTAGTCACCACGCCACCTAAAAATGGAATAAAAACTGATCAAAAAGCCGCATGCACCCCATGAAAACTACAATGGATTCCTCAAGGGGTCTAGTTTCCAAATTGGGGTCACTTTTGGGGGGTTTCCAATGTTTTGGCACCACAAGACCTCTTCAAACCGGACATGGTGCCTAATAAAAAAGAGGGCTCAAAATCCGCTAGGTGCTCCTTTGCTTCGGAGGCCGGTGCTTCAGTCCATTACCGCACTAGGGCCACATGTGGGATATTTCTCAAAACTGCAGAATCTGGGTAATAAGTATTGAGTTGCGTTTCTCTGATAAATCCTTTTGTGTTATAAAAAAAATGGTATATAAAAAGAGTAAATTTCACCTCTACTTTGCTCTAAATTTCTGTGAAACACCTAAAGGGTTCATAAACTTTCTAAATGCTGTTGTGAATACTTTGAGGGGTCTAGTTTCTAAAATGGGGTGTTTGATAGGGGTTTCTAATATATGGGCCCCTCAAAGCAACTTCAGAAATGAAGTGGAACCTAAAAAAATAAATAAATGAGGCAATACTTCGCTTCTTACATTATACTGATAATGAGCCGTGCCCACTCCGAGATGACCCCAGTTTTGACCGTTTGTATAAACGGAGACCCCTATTAGACCGTTCCAGTGCCCGGTTTTCCCAAGCATACACCCCCGAGAAGTGTTTTTCTATTGATGAGTCCCTGGTACATTTTAAAGGGAGGGTTCAATTCCGCCAGTACCTGCCAGGTAAGAGGGCAAGGTATGGCGTGAAGATGTATAAGCTGTGCGAGAGTGCATCAGGGTATACCTACAGGTTTAGGATATATGAAGGAAAGGCCACCCCCAAACCAGACTGCATCCTGGACTACAATAGGTACATGGGAGGGATGGACTTGTCAAATCAAGTCCTGAAGCCCTACAGCGCCATGCGGTGTGGTATAAGAAGCTGGCCGGGCACATCATACAGATGGCTTTGTACAATGCGTATGTGCTACGTCGATGTGCAGGCCAGAGGGGAACTTTCCTGGAATTTCAAGATCTAATCTTTAGGGACCAGGAAGGGGGGGCACCCAGTACTTCTGGAAGCGAGGCCACACGCATCGTACCAGGGCAACACTTTCCAGGAGAAGGTCCCCAAACCGGTGGAAAGGGAAAGAGTCAAAAGAGGTGCAGAGTCTGCTATAAGAGGGGGATAAGGAAGAACACAATATACCAATGTGACACGTGTCCCGAAAAACCAGGGCTCTGTATAAAAGATTGTTTTAAAATGTATCATACATCCCTTGATTTTTAATTTACCCTGATGCACTCCGCACAGCTTACCCCCCTCATCTTTCCCTTCTGAGCCCTGCCGTATGCCCAGGCAGCTGATAACAGCCACATGTAGGGTATTGTCGTACCCAGGAGAACCCACATTACAATTTAAGGGGTGTATATCTCCGGTGGCGCATGCTGGGCACACTATATTGGACACTGAAATGGCATATACATATATAAAATTGCAAATCTCACACTGCACCATCTGCTGCGCATTATCTTTTACACAGTACCTGTGGGGTCAAAATGCTCACTACACCTCTAGATGAATGTCTTAAGGGGTGTAGTTTTTAAAATGGGGTCACTTCTCGGGGGTTTCAACTGTACTGGTACCTCAGGGGCTTCTGCACACACGACTTAGCACCAGAAAAGCTCCAGTAGGCCAAATGGTGGTCCTTTCCTTCTGAGCCCTCCCATGGGCCCAAACGGCAGTTTATCACCACAAATGGGGTATTGCCGCACTAAGGACAAATTGGGCAACAAAATGGGGTATGTTGTTCCCTGTGAAAATAAGAAAATTTGATCAAAAATGACATTTTATTGGAAAAAATATCATTTTTTTCATTTCACAGCCCAATTCAAATAGGTGCTGTGAAAAAACTGTGCGGTCAAAATGATAACAAAAACCATAAATGAATTCCTTGAGGGGTGTAATTTCCAAAATGGGGTCACTTCTGGTGGGTTTCCATTGTTTTGATACCTCAACGCCTCTTCAAACCTGGCATGCTGCCTAAAATATATTCTAATAAAAAAGAGGCCTCAAAATGCACTAGGTGCTTCTTTGCTTCTAGGGCTTGTGTTTTAGTCCACGAGCGCAGTAGGGCCACATGTGGGACATTTCTAAAAACTGCAGAATCTGGACAATACATATTTAGTAGTGTTTCTCTGGTAAAACCTTCTCTGTTACTAAAAAAAAATTGAATAAAATTGAAATTCAGCAGAAAAAATGAAATTTGCAAATTTCATTTCCACTTTGCTTTAATTCCTGTGAAATGCCTGAAGGGTTAAAAAACTTTCTATATGCTGTTTTGAATACTTTGAGGAGTCTAGTTTTTAAAATGGGGTGTTTTATGGGGGTTTCTAATACATAGGCCCCTCAAATCCACTTCAGAACTGAACTGGCACCTTCAAAAAAAGGCTTTTGAAATTTTCTTAAGAATATGAGAAATTGCTGTTTATGTTCTAAGCCTTGTAACGTCCAAGAAAAATAAAATAATGTTCAAAAAACGATGCCAATCTAAAGTAGACATATGGGAAATGTGAACTAGTAACTATTTTGGGTGGTATAACCGTCTGTTTTACAAGCAGATGCATTTAAATTCTGAAAAATGCTATTTTTTGTAAATTTTCTCTAAATTTTGCAATTTTTCACAAATAAAGACTGAATATATCGACCAAATTTTACCACGAACATGAAGCCCAAAGTGTCACGAGAAAACAATCTCAGAATCGCTTGGATAGGTTTAAGCATTCCGACGTTATTACCACATAAAGTGAAATATGTCAGATTTGAAAAATGGGCTCTGAGCCTTAAGGCCCAAACTAGGCTGCGTCCTTAAGGGGTTAATTAATAACTTTTTTAAAAACGGTTTAATTTTTTTTTACTAGTCCCACCAGGGGACTTCTCTACGCGATCGTCCGATATCGCTTATAATACACTGCAATACTTCTGTATTGCAGTGCATTACTGCCTGTCCGTTTACAATGGCCAGGCATCTGCTAAGCTATGTCAGAGGCATGACCTAGCAGGCATCCACTACAGGCAGACCGGGGGCCTTTATTATGCCCCCGGCTGCCATAGATTTCACTGGCACCCTGCGATTGCATGCATAGTGACGGTGGGGTGAGAGAAGGAGTTCCCTCCCTCTCGCCAAAACCACTTCGATGCAGCGCTCGCTATAGAGTGCCGCATCTAAGGGGTTAAACGGGTGGATTGCAATCCGACCACTCGAGCAGCGATGCCCCAAGTTCTCAGCCACCTCCGGTAGCTGAAAACAGGGACTTTTAACTGCTCCTGGCGCTGCAGATTTATTCTGATGCAGTGCCGTGAAATGTCAGTTCTTAAATTAAACATAGGAAGAAATTCCCCGAATACGATTTGAAGCTAAAGTACAACATACATTTATTCCCAAACTATACAGAATGAATAGACTTGGTAAAACATTTAGAGAGGCTCTGTCACCACATTATAAATGCCCTATCTCCTACATAAGGAGATCGGCGCTATAATGTAGGTGACAGCAGTGCTTTTTATTTTAAAAAAAACGATCTATTTTCACCACGTTATTAGCGATTTTAGATTTATGCCAATGAGTTTCTCAATGGACAACTGGTTGTGTTTTACTATTGACCAAGTAGGCGTTGTACAGGGGAGTGTATGACGCTGACCAATCAGCCTCATGCACTTCTCTCCATTCATTTAGTCAGCGCAGAGGGATCCTTTTAGATCCCTATGTGCTGTCTTATACGAACACATTAACAATACTGAATTTTTTAGACAGTGAATAGATATTCCACGGGAGGTCTATTCACAATCCCTGTACTTCGTTACTATTTCTGTGGTAGTCACAGCTCCGTGTGTTAGCTGCGTATGATGCGCGGCTGCGTGATTTTCGCGCAGCCATCATTATGACACTCCGTTTGGATGTTTGTAAACAGAAAAGCACGTGGTGCTTTTGTTTTCACATCCTTTTCACTGCTATTGCGCGAATCACGCGCGTCCCACGGAAGTGCTTCCGTGTGACATGTGTGGTTTTCACGCACCCATTGACTTCAATGGGTGCATGATGCGCGAAAAATGCTCAAAGAACGGACATGTCGTGACTTTTACGCAGCGGACATACGCTGCGTGAAAATCACGCACCTGTCTGCACGGCCCCATAGACTAATATAGGTCCCTGCGACACGCGTGAAAATCAGGTGCGTCGCACGGACGTATAACACGCTCGTGTAAATGAGCCCTTAGAATGATGAAAAACAAAATGGCAGCCCCCATAGTGAAGTAAAAGTTAGAAAAAAGAAAAAAGTAAAACAAACACACAAATAAATAAAATGTATTTTAATAACATACTAAGAGCAATATTATATAAAAAAAAAAATTGCGACACCCGTCCTTTAATTAAAATTTATTTTATTTTTTTACATAAAAAAAAGAAACTAACTAATTTTTACTTTTTTTTTTATTAGTACCTAGGGGACTTCAACCGGCGATCATTACTAATGTATTGTAGTATATCGTGACTGACAGGCATCTATCAGAGGCAGGGCTTAATTGGTGCATAAAGATGGCGGACCTGGGGACCTTCATTAGGCCCCCAGGCAGCCATAGCAACCATCGCGATTGCGTTTTGGAGGGCGCGATGAGCTGTTAGAGGGGGTCGCCTCCCTCTTTCTAACGATTTAAAAGCTGCAGTTGCTATTGACCAAAGCATTTAAATAGTTAAAAGAGCGGGATCGCGCTCGAGCGCGATGCCGCTCGTTAGTTTGAAGTGTCGGCTGTAACAAACAGCCGACACCGGCATCATATGGAGCGGGTTCACTCCGTGGGCTCGTTCCATACTTCCCCTACCCAACTTTGGCCTATGGATACGTCAAATGTCAGGAAGGGGTTAATATATGAGCATTCCCATGCCATATGCCAGCTTGTGGTTCCGAACAACTATGACATCTTGTGTGTGGCAGTCTTCCCATTTTATGGAGACACGTTGGGGTTAAGTAGCATAAATGCAGAAAGTATAATTGAGTAATACGGTTGTTCGTTGCAGGAGATACAGAAAGTGGAGATGCCAGTGCCTCATCCCAGTCCTCCATAGACAAACCTGGAATAAGGGATTTCCATCTAGTCTCAGAGGCCAACTGTATAGAATCCAATTTGTGTCCCAAAAGATATTTATATAATGCGGATATAATGCCCTGTGATATATTTATACTTTAGTTAGAAAACTATTTAAAAAAAATTGGTTATACTTTTTGAAGTAGCAAATTGACAGATATATGCGGTTGATATATTGCACTGTGAATGTGATATTTATCCTCCGTCCCGCTTTTCCTTTCTATACCCATATACCCGTTTTTCTTCCCCCTCCTGTATATTGTTAAATAAACCTTAACGACCACCAATACGCCTTTTCCCAGCGGCCGTTAATGATACTTATGCCAGAGCGCCGCCTTTGCATGGCGCTCTGACAAAATCCCGGCACGGGTGTCATGTGTCGGCTAAAGCGGGTGGTCTAAAGACAGCCGGGCACCTTCTCTAACAGGCGGGGTCGATTATAACATCGATCTCACCCATTTAACCCCTTAGATGTGGCGCTCAATAGCGAGCGCCGCATCCAAGTGGTTTTGGAGGGAGGATGCTCCCTCTCACCCCATCGGCACCCTGCAATTGCAATCGCAGGGTGCCGATTCTTTCTATGGCAGCTGGGGGCCTAACAAAGGCCCCCAAGTCCGCCTGAAGTGGATGCCTGCTGAGGCATGACCTAGGAGGTGCCTGTCAGTTTTACACCGGCAGGCAATAATACGCTGCAATACAAAAGTATTGCAGTGTATTATAAAAGCGATCAGAAGATCGCATAGTGAAGTCCCCTAGTGGGACTAACAATAAAGCGATCAAAAAGTTTAATAAGGTTAATAAATTAAAATCCCAAATAAAAATGAAAAACCCACTTTTTCCCTCATAAAATACTTTAATATGAAAAAGATTGTTTTTTTTAAAAACATTATACAATTAATAACGCCGCATCCGTAACGACCCCACCTATAAAGCTATTACGTTAAACACTGTAAAAAATAAAAAACAATGCCAGAATTGCTATTTTCTGTTCAACCTACCTTAACCCCTTAAGGATGCAGCCTAGTTTGGGCCTTAAGGCTCAGAGCCCATTTTCAAATCTGACATATTTCACTTTATGTGGTAATAACGTCGGAATGCTTAAACCTACCCAAGCGATTCTGAGAATGTTTTCTCGTGACACTTTGGGCTTCATGTTTGTGGTAAAATTTGGTCGATATATTCAGTCTTTATTTGTGAAAAATTGCAAAATTTTGAGAAAATGTACAAAAAATAGCATTTTTCAGAATTTAAATGCATCTGCTTGAAAAACAGAGACTGTTATACCACCCAAAATAGTTACTAGTTCACATTTCCCATATGTCTACTTTAGATTGGCATCGTTTTTTGAACATTATTTTATTTTTCTTGGACGTTACAAGGCTTAGAACATAAACAGCAATTTCTCATATTTTTAAGAAAATTTAAAAAAGCCTTTTTTTTAAGGTACCAGTTCAGTTCTGAAGTGGATTTGAGGGGCCTATGTATTAGAAACCCCATAAAACACCCCATTTTAAAAACTAGACCCCTCAAAGTCTTCAATACAGCATATAGAAAGTTTTTTAACCCTTCAGGCATTTCACAGGAATTAAAGCAAAGTGGAAATGAAATTTGCAAATTTCATTTTTTCTGCGGAATTTCAATTTTATTCATATTTTTTCTGTAACAGAGAAGGTTTTACCAGAGAAATACTACTAAATATGTATTGTCCAGATTCTGCAGTTTTTAGAAATGTCCCACATGTGGCTCTAGTGCGCTCGTGGACTAAAACACAAGCCCTAGAAGCAAAGAAGCACCTAGTGCATTTTGAGGCCTCTTTTTTATTATAATATATTTTAGGCAGCATGCCAGGTTTGAAGAGGTGTTGAGGTATCAAAACAATGGAAACCCACCAGAAGTGACCCCATTTTGGAAACTACACCCCTCAAGGAATTCATTTATGGTTTTTGTTATCATTTTGACCGCACAGTTTTTTCACAGCACATATTTGAATTGGGCTGTGAAATGAAAAAAATTATATTTTTTCCAATAAGATGTCATTTTTGATCAAAATTTCTTATTTTCACAGGGAACAACATACGCCATTTTGTTGCCCAATTTGTCCTTAGTGCGGCAATACCCCATTTGTGGTGATAAACTGCCGTTTGGGCCCATGGGAGGGCTCAGAAGGAAAGGACCACCATTTGGCCTACTGAAGCTTTTCTGGTGCTAAGTCATGTATGCAGAAGCCCCTGAGGTACCAGTACAGTTGAAACCCCCGAGAAGTGACCCCATTTTAAAAACTACACCCCTTAAGACATTCATCTAGAGGTGTAGTGAGCATTTTGACCCCACAGGTACTGTGTAAAAGATAATGCGCAGCAGATGGTGCAGAGTGAGATTTGCAATTTTATATATATATATATATATGGCATGTCAGTGTCCGATATAGTGTGCCCAGCATGCGCCACTGGAGATATACACCCCTTAAATTGTAATGTGGGTTCTCCTGGGTACGGCAATACCCTACATGTGGCTGTTATCAGCTGCCTGGGCACACGGCAGGGCTTAGAAGGGAAGGACCACCATTTGGCCTACTGGAGCTTTTCTGGTGCTAAGTCATGTATGCAGAAGCCCCTGAGGTACCAGTACAGTTGAAACCCCCGAGAAGTGACCCCATTTTAAAAACTACACCCCTCAAGACATTCATCTAGAGGTGTAGTGAGCATTTTGACCCCAGAGGTACTGTGTAAAAGATAATGCGCAGCAGATGGTGCAGTGTGAGATTTGCAATTATATATGTATATATATATATATATATATATATATATATATATATATGCCATTTCAGTGTCCAATATATTGTGCCCAGCATGTGCCACCGGAGATATACACCCCTTAAATTGTAATGTGGGTTCTCCTGGCTACGGCAATACCCTACATGCGGCTGTTATCAGCTGCCTGGGCATACGGCAGGGCTCAGAAGGGTAAGATGAGGGGGATAAGCTGTGCGGAGTGCATCAGGGTAAATTAAAAATCAAGGGATGTATGATACATTTTAAAACAATCTTTTATACAGAGCCCTGGTTTTTCGGGACACGTGTCACATTGGTATATTGTGTTCTTCCTTATCCCCCTCTTATAGCAGACTTTGCACCTCTTTTGACTTTTTCCCTTCTTGCCAGTTTCGGGAACTTCTGGAAAGTGTTGCCGCCCTGGTACGATGTGTGTGGCCTCGCTTCCAGAAGTACTGGGTGCCCCCCCTTCCTGGTCCCTAAAGAGTAGATTTTTGATAACCACCTCTTGAAATTCCAGGAAAGTTCCCCTCTGGCCTGCACATCGACGTAGCACGTACGCATTGTACAAAGCCATCTGTATGATGTGCCCGGCCAGCTTCTTATACCACACCGCATGGCGCTGTAGGGCTTCAGGACTTGATCTGACAAGTCCATCCCTCCCATGTACCTATTGTAGTCCAGGATGCATTCTGGTTTGGGGGTGGCCTTTCCTTCATATATCCTAAACCTGTAGGTATACCCTGATGTACTCTCGCACAGCTTATACATCCTCACGCCATACCTTGCCCTCTTACCCGGCAGGTACTCGGTGAATTGAACCCTCCCTTTAAAATGTACCAAGGACTCATCAATAGAAATACACTTCTCGGGGGTGTATGCTTGGGAAAACCGGGCACTGAAACGGTCTAATAGGGGTCTCCGTTTATACAAACGGTCTAAACTGTGGTAATCTCGGGGTGGACACGACTCATTATCAGTATAATGTGAGAAGCGAAGTATTGCCTCATTTATTTATTTTTTTAGGTTCCAGTTCAGTTCTGAAGTTGCTTTGAGGGGCCCATATATTAGAAACCCCTATCAAACACCCCATTTTAGAAACTAGACCCCTCAAAGTATTCACAACAGCATGTAGAAAGTTTATGAACCCTTTAGGTGTTTCACAGAAATTTAGAGCAAAGTAGAGGTGAAATTTACATATTTTTTTTTGTCAGAAAATCCTCTTTATACCATTTTTTTTATAACACAAAAGGTTTTATCAGAGAAACGCAACTTAAAGAGGCTCTGTCACCAGATTTTGCAACCCCTATCTGCTATTGCAGCAGATAGGCGCTGCAATGTAGATTACAGTAACGTTTTTATTTTTAAAAAACGAGCATTTTTGGCCAAGTTATGACCATTTTTGTAGTTATGCAAATGAGGCTTGCAAAAATCCAAGTGGGTGTGTTTAAAAGTAAAAGTCCAAGTGGGCGTGTATTAGGTGCGTACATCGGGGCGATTTTAATACTTTTACTAGCTGGGCGCTGTGAAGAGAAGTAACATCCTCTTCTCTTCAGAACGCCCAGCTTCTGACAGTGCAGATCTGTGACGTCACTCACAGGTCCTGCATTGTGACGGCCACATCGGCACCAGAGGCTACAGTTGATTCTGCAGCAGCATCAGCGTTTGCAGGTAAGATCGACTTACCTGCAAACGCTGATGCTGCTGCAGAATCAACTGTAGCCTCTGGTGCCGATGTGGCCGTCACGATGCAGGACCTGTGAGTGACGTCACAGATCTGCACTGTCACAAGCTGGGCGTTCTGAAGAGAAGAGGATGTTACTTCTCATCAGAGCGCCCAGCTAGTGAAAGTATTAAAAACGCCCCGATGTACGCACATAATACACGCCCACTTGGACTTTTACTTTTAAACACACCCACTTGGACTTTTGCAAGCCTCATTTGCATAATTACAAAAATGGTCATAACTTGGCCAAAAATGCTCGTTTTTTAAAAATAAAAACGTTACTGTAATCTACATTGCAGCGCCTATCTGCTGCAATAGCAGATAGGGGTTGCAAAATCTGGTGACAGAGCCTCTTTAATACGTATTGCCCAGATTCTGCAGTTTTGAGAAATATCCCACATGTGGCCCTCGGGCGGTAATGGACTGAAGCACCGGCCTCCGAAGCAAAGGAGCACCTAGTGGATTTTGAGGCCTCTTTTTTATTAGGCACCAGGTCCGGTTTGAAGAGGTCTAGTGGTGCCAAAACATAGGAAACCCCCCAAAAGTGACCCCAATTTGGAAACTAGACCCCTTGAGGAATCCATTGCAGTTTTCATGTCATGCATGCGGCTTTTGGATCAGTTTTTATTCTATTTTTAGGTGGCGTGGTGACTAAAAAACAGCAATTCTACTATTGTTTTTTTATTCTATTTTTTTTACAGCGTTCACCGTGCGCTATAAATGACATATTCACATTATTCTGCGGGGCAATATGATTACGGCGATACCAGATGATTATAGTTTTTTTTTATGTCTTATGGCGTTTGCACAATAAAATACGTTTTGTAAAAAATCATTCACTTTTTGTGTTACCTTATTCTAAGAGACAGAACATTTTTATTTTTCAATCAATAAAGCCGTGCGAGGACTTATTTTTTGCGTAACGAACTGTATTTTCCATCAGTACCATTTTTAGGTACATGCGACTTTTTGATCTCTTTTTATTCCATTTTTTGGGAGGTGAAGTGACCAAACAATTGTGATTGTGGTACGGTTTATTATTATTTTCTTTTACGGCGTTCACCGTGCAGGATAAACAACAAAATAATTTTGTAGTTCAGGCCGTTACGGACGCGGCGATACCAATTATGTATAGTTTATTTATATATTTTTATTAATAATAAACGACTGATAATGGAAAAAGGGGGATTTTTACTTTTAATACTTTTAAAACTTTTATTTTCTTATTTTTACACATCTTTTATTAACTTTTTTTTAACTTTATTACTTTGTCCCACTAGGGGATTTGAGGGCAGGAGGCCCTGATCGCAATTCTAATACACTGCACTACATGCATAGTGCAGTGTATTAGAAATGTCAGCTACTTACTGACAGCAACCATAGTGGGTCCTGACGTTGTCTCCCGGCACCCAAGTGTGTATCCAATAGCAATAAATATATGGTGTAAAACAACAATTGCTCTTTAAACACACAAATGATCACATACCTTTTCAAAGCATCTGGGATTATATACTGTGTAAAATCCTTAACAGATGGAGCAAAATACATAGTATCTTTCATCTTGATTCCATTGGATTCAATGTGATCTTTAGAATTAAAGCGAACTACATAAAACGGATGTGGTACAGGTCCAAATATCTCAAATATCTGTGAAACATAAGAAAAAGAAATGTTAAATCAGTTGCTGAGTGTACAAACAGGCCTCAAAAAATGTTTGGAATTCATCCATGCACAGGCTAGTGCTATATATATATATATAGCCCACCAGAAGTTCCGGAACACCCTCATAAATTTTGAACGACTCGAGGTAGAGGGTTGAAATTTGTGGTGGGGTGGGTGAGTGCAGCAAAATCTTAAATGCCACGGGGGGGGGGGGGGTCACTTGAAAGCTCTTTTCAATACAAAAACAATGCCGCAAATCGATTTTGAGATAGGATTTTTTTTTTGCCGAGATATTTAACTTTAAAGTTATCATCTTCGTTATCGGCTACCACCAGTGTTAGCGTTACCCAAAATCTACCGCGCGGGTAAAATACTAAATGTGTGTGGGCGCATGCGAGTTTGGGAATGTCACATCAAGGGGACTTTAAATTACGTATTATTCCAAATCGGCCTCGGCGATACAAAATGGACCTAGTCTATGCTTGTAACAGCAGTGGACCTGTTCGTGAGATTTGTTTCTGACGAATGGAACACGATACCTAACAAAATTAAAAATGATAACCTAAAAAGATTGGAGAGGGAAAGTCTAGATAAAATGAAATCATGGCATGATGTGATAGTGAAACCTGCCGACAAGGGGGGCAATGTAGTATTGCGGCCACGTCAGTCATATGTCAACGAAGCTAACCGCCACTTACGTAATGTCGTTTGCTACAAAAAAAAAAAACTTACCTTCAACCCCCTGTCATCTTTTAGATTGAAATTTTATAAAATTCTAGAGGAGGCCGTGGACAAGGGGATCATTTCAAAACTCTTGAGCGACTCCTTATATGTACCAGAACCTACCATACCAACAATGTACTTGCTACCCAAAATCCATAAAGATGCAAAGAATCCGCCAGGTAGGCCTATTATATCGGGTACTGGGGGTTTGACCGAAAAAGCATGTAAATGGATAGATTTCCATCTCAAACCTTTGGTGGAGCGTCTTCGATCTTCTCTCCGCGATTCGGCGGACCTATTATTGAAGATCGAGGGGATCCATTTGGATCCAGACCATTTACTGGTCACATGTGATGTTGAATCCCTCTATACCAGCATTCAACATAGGGACGGATTACATGCAGTAGCAAGCTTTTTATTAATGAGCAATACCGATAGAGATCTCCCAACTCATTTTGTCCCTTCTGGACTTTGTTCTCAAACATAACTTCTTTACCTTTAATGGTTCCTTTTTCCTACAGCTCCAGGGGACGGCAATGGGGGCAGCCTGTGCACCCTCCTATGCAAATTTGTTCCTGGGGCTGTGGGAGAGGGATCTTTTTCTGTCAGATCGTGAACAATCGATGAGCCGTGTTCTGTTTTGGGCACGGTTCATCGATGACATATTCATGATCTGGCATGGAACTCCAGATGATCTTCTTTCATTCATCAATGTCCTGAATTGTAACCACCTCAACATCAACCTTACATACAAATGGAGTTACCTTAGTATTGCTTTTTTGGATATTTTGATTGAGGACACAAATGTTTTTTTAGACAGATCTCTACTGGAAAGAAACATCTACTAACTCGCTATTGCACGCTACCTCCTCACACCATCGATGCGATTCCAGTTGGCCAATTTCTACGCGCTAAAAAGATTTGTTCGACTGATGAAGATTTTAAACTTCGCTCCGATGATTTAAGAGATAGGTTCGCTCAGAGGGGTTACAGCCAACGTAGTATACGTAAAGCTCACTATCGAGTATCACAGGTGCATCGACAACAACTTCTGCAGGTTACTCCTAAAGATCGTCAAAAATCTAAAAAGGTGAGATTCGTCACAACCTTCAATTCACGTTGGGCAGAAATGCGGGATACTTTGAATAAATTTTGGCCTATCTTGTTGACTGACCCTATCTTGCAGAAAGTACTTCCACATTATCCTGCCATGGCACCGCGCAGAGCTCGCAACCTGCGTGACACCATTGTACACAGTTACCTCACACCTACTAAACCTGGCAAGGTTTTTGGCACAAAGGGGCCCAAATGGGGCTGCAAATCGTGCGGTGACTAAGTTGCCCTAACATTGAGCGTTCGGATAATTTTGACGATTCTAGCGGCCACAACAATTTTAAAATTTGTTGGCCCATATCCTGTAACACTAAAGGTGTTATTTATTATGCTACATGCCCATGTTTGAAGATATACATAGGCATGACCACCCGTGAGATGCGGTTGAGTGTAAGAGTGCATGTTAGGGACATAGAAAATGCGAAAACCGTGAATGATGTGGAACAACTTAAGACAATCCCTAGACATTTCCGACTTCACCATTCCTGTAACTCCAAGATGTTGAAGGTGAAGGGCATCGACCATATCAATACCGATATGCGTGGTGGTGACCTTAAAAAACAACTTCTATTACAGAGGGAGTGCAAGTGGATTTGGAGGCTCCAAACTTTGCACCCCAAGGGTCTCGATGAGACCAAGGGGTTTTCTTCATTTCTCTGATTACCAGTAGTTTTTAGTGGTGTTGGATTTTTTGTTTTTATAATATATATATATTTATATATATATATGTTTTTGTTATTTTAACATTCTAACATTTGTTCTTTACAGAGAGGATTTACATTATGAACCCATTTGTTACATCCGGATTTTCTTCTTTCCCATCTCTCTTGGGGTCTTTTGGCTCTTCGTCATGTTTACTGATTGATCATTGAGGAGCCTGTCATTATCTCTGATGTGATGGTTTTCTTTTAATGTAACAACTAGCGATATATTATTCCTTGTTTTCCATATACATTTGAATAAATATGTCACTTTATTTCACTTATGCGGTTTTCACGCACCTTATTTTATTTTATCCATTGCACATATTTTTTTCGTTTAATATTTTACTCACTAATCATTGAAAATACTTATCACACTCACTTATCACCTTTATTTTTTACATTCTTTTATTTTTATTATTTATTTTTTTATCATTCATTATTTTTTAATTTACCATTTTCTTCTCATATATTATATTTTTTCTGCCTTCTTTTTTCACACATTTTTCACTTATGAGTGTACTTTATCTATATCATAATAACCCTAGCAGCTTATGAGCATTGTTTTTAAGATTATTAATTTATCCTGTTAGGTTCAAATACATTATGTATGGTTTATTTATTCACTTTCACATTCAATTGGGGTTTTCTCATGTCACAATACGCATAATTGTTTTTGATTACCGTTCTTCAAATTCCTATTAAATCATATGGCTAGGTCTAAATATATCACATGCCATTGTACGAGTTAGACTACCTTTGTTGTATCCTTGGAGGCTCCATTCTTGCTGTGCCGCTTTCCTGATTGGTGCACGAGTGACCGGCCTCCGGTCCGCCGTTTGTGACGTGTCAGATCCTGGACTCATGTGACTGTCAGTTGATGCGGTGACGTGTGTCCGGCTCCGGCCCCTCGTGACCGGCGTTTCCGGCGGCGCGGCCATCTTGGTTCACCTCGAGTAAGCGACCGATAATCACAGTGAGGTAATTATTACATACTTTGGAATTTTCCTTGATTTTGGATACGAAATGACAATTGGCTGGCTCCCTCTTTAAAAATGGTGAACGTGTTGTCCAACGCCACCCCCAGACGAAGGCATTTGAGCCGAAATGCGCGTTGGGGTGGACGTTTTGCTGTGCACTCTATTCTTGACCTATCATGGGTATGGTTTATCTTTGCAGTTTGCTTTAACATCTTTTTATATATCAGCATTATTACATTTTGCTGTCATCTTCATACGAACCTCGTTACTTGTTTTCATACCACTTTACACTGTTTAGGTTTACTTCACTTCATTTAATTCATATGTGGTTTTTATATAGTCTGGAGGTGTATACAGTGATAGGTGTGCTATTGGTACTTTACTTTTTCTACTGTTTACTTACTCAGTGAGTTGCATGGCCAAATGTCCTCTTTTTAACCTGTTGGTTTATGGTTTCTTTTTAATCATTGTATATTAATGTGTTACTTCAATAAAGTATTTTTCTATCTTTCATACTTTCAAGTCTCTTGGCATCTCTCTTTCTAGGTCATACACATATGTTTGGATGCTTTATGGGTACACACCCCAGGATCTAGCTCACATTTTGATTATATGCATGCTGACTACTGCTTTGTATTATTTTTTTGGGCTGTTGGATCCATGCTGTGTTTTTCGGTTTGATTATGCTTGTAACATGTTTTCATGTGTACACATTTCGGTAGTCGCTTGTGAATTTCAGAGAGCGCTAATTCGGAGAGTAATTTTCATTTTTGTACATTGTCATATCACAAAATGCATTTGACCGAAACGGAAAGGATCACTTTATTGATGAGAGGTTATGGCGAAAAAAAAATAAGATCCTATCGAGAAGTAGCGGCTTTATTCAATGATCCAATTTCATTGTCAACTGTTAAATGAACTGTTCATCGTTTCGAAATAACCGGTTCAAGTAAAAACGCACCAAGATCCGGAAGACCCAAACATGCTAGTAATGATGAAAAGGCTTTAGATGTTCTGCTCACTGTACATGATAATCCTAAAAAATAACAGAATTGCTGTTTTTTGGTCACCTTACCATCCGAAAATTGGAATAAATAGTGATAAAATTTTTTTTAAAATAAAATAAAAAAAAAATCACATGTATCCAAGAATGGTATCTATAAAAACTATAGATCGTCTCGCAATAAACAAGCCCTCATACAGCTCCGTCAGCGGAAAAATGTACACGTTATGGTTCTCCGAACATGGGGACAGCAAAAAAATTATAAATTCACACACACACACACACACACACACACACACACACACAAATCAACGGTTAGTTTTTCATGGCTGCTTTGCATCAATGGGTCTCAAAATTTAAATCCATTTCCCGGCTGTCTGACCATTTTGACCGGCACTTGTCAGCCATTTTTCATGGACGTTAAAAACAAAAACAAAAAAAAAAAGGAGGATACTTATGTTTTTTTTTTTTGTCACAACCCTCTGAAACCACCACAGTACCACTGTAGATAGTGCCACATTGCCCACATAGTGCCAAAATAGTCCCCACTGTAAATAGTGCCACAGTGCTCACATAGTGCTACATTTCTCCCTGTAGATCATGCCCACATAATACCACACACCATGCCCATGTAGATAGTGCCAGTGTCCCCTGTATATAGTGCCAATATAATTCCACAGTACCCATGTAGATAGTGCCACACCCCCTGTATATAGCACCCCCTGTAGATCGCACCACACCCCTGTAAATAGCAATATCCCTGCTGCAGCTAGCGCCATCCCCCGTAAATCGCACCACTGTAGCTCCCTGTAGGAGCGGAATCCCTCTGGCCGAAGATTCCGCTCCTACAGGAAGCCCCTGTCCATATATGAGTGACGTCAGTGGTTAACTCTAAAAGCGGAATCCCCTGCTAGAGCGGGGAATCCGTTCCAGGAGTAGCCCCTGATGTCTTGGTCCATGACATATTTGCCACTGAAAAGTCATATCTAGTGAAAAATTTCACTTTGCTCCATCTTGGAAAACACCTGTGGGGTTAAAATGCTCACTACACCCCTAGATGAATACCTTAAGGGGTGTAGTTTCCAAACTGGGGTCACTTCTGAGGGGGTTTCCACTGTTTTGGTCCCACAGGGGCTTTGCAAATGCAACATAGCACCCAGAAACCAATCCAGCAAAACCTGCACTCCAAAAGCCAAATGCTGCTCCTTCCCTTCCAAGCTCTGCCGTGTGCCCAAACAGCAGTTTATGACCACATTTGGGGTATTTTCGTACTCGGGAGAAATTGCTTTGGAGTTCCTGGGCGTTGTACAGGGGAGTGTATGACGCTGACCAATCAGCATCATGCACTCCTCTCCATTCATTTACTCAGCGCATAGGGATCCTGCTAGAATCTAGCAGCTAGATCCTTATGTGCTGTCTTATACTAACGCATTAACAATACTGAAGTGTTTAGACCGTGAATAGACATTCCACGGGATGTCTAGTCACAATCTCTGCACTTCGTTACTGTTTCTATGGTAGTTACAGAAGAGGAAGCGTGATCTCGTTGTAACCTGTCATTTACAGCGAGATCTCGTGAGATCATGCTTCCTCTGCTGTAACTACCACAGACAGAGTAACGAAGTGCAGGGATTGTGAATAGACATCCCGTGGAATGTCTATTCACTGTCTAAGCACTTCAGTATTGTGAATGTGTTAGTATAAGACAGCACATAAGGATCTAGCAGGATCCCTATGCGCTGAGTAAATGAATGGAGAGGAGTGCATGATGCTGACTGGTCAGCGTCATACACTCCCCTGTACAACGCCCACTTGGTCTAAAGTAAAAATACGCCCACTTGGGCATTAAGCAACTCATTAGCATAAATCTAAAATCGCTAATAAAGTGGTAAAAATGGATTGTTTTTTTTAAAATAAAAAGCACTGCTGTCCCCTACATTATAGCGCCAATCTCCTTATGTAGGAGATAGGGCACTTCTGTGGTGACAGAGCCTCTTTAAAGAGAACCTTTCACCTCCCCATATATGTGCAGCAGGTAATGGGCAGGGCTAGTAGGATACATATACGTAGAAAATTATAAATCCGGTCCAATTACACTAAATGTTTTTAAAATCCTTACCTTGCCAACAACTGTTCGATCCTCCTTAAAAACAATACTCTCTTCATTTAAAGGTAGAATGGTAGGAAGGTCACGCAAAGTCTCAATAATTACTGAAAAAGAAAACAGACTATCATTTATTGTAAAGCAAAAAAGGTTAAAGGGGTTAGCACTGTGAAAAACGTATTTGCATTACGTCCTCTGGTAACTACTTAATTGCAACTTGTCAACTTGCTGGAGTCAAAGCGATCAGCTTTTAGAACACTTTACTTTAAAATGAGTGGACATCCATGTACGGGTCGGGTATCGACACATGAAGCAGATTTTCCATAGCAAATCCACAGCAAAATCTGCATGTGTTGTGTCAATTTTGGTGCAGATTCAAAAAGGGTAGACAACGATGTAAACATCCGTAGCAGAATGAGCAAGCATGCGGTGGATTCGAAAACCCGCAGCATGCTCTGAAAACGTTCTGTAGAATGTGTATAAGATTTGTTCCCACCTCATCTATAAAACCCACATCCTAATACACAAACACCAATGGACCCCTAGAATCCGAGGCAATGTTAACATCTGTCAGCTCTGGGGTTGTCCAAGTAGATTTAATTATGAAAAAAAAAAAAAATGAAAAGAAAAAACATGCAAACTAAAAAACATTATGCAAAGCAAAGACAAGGTTTTTCTTTATCAGACTGCCCCCGTATCAAACCCATACATCTGAATTGACGTAATCAGAGACACTAATCCGGATCTTGACACTAAAACGACTTTTGCAAAGCAACCTAAGAAACAGCACCTTGCAAAACATAGAATTATTATAAACTTCAGCACAAAATAAAGTCAATTTGCAGTACTTCGATCAGCCTGTTCCAGGTTATCGTACTCGATAATGAATCCTTGAACTCTAAAAGCATAGGTGAATTTAGAAGGCAGGGACCAGGGTTTCTATCAGCTGGCGTTTACAAGCTCCATCAAAGAACATGCCTTAAAAACAAATCAAATCCGATATCTGAACAGAGGTAGTGAACGTGCACTTGGAAAGGTTCAGGTTTCTTAATGCAGAGTTGCTAAGAAACAATTCCAAGGGTTAAACTGATGCAGCCTTTCAAATTATTTATTTTTTTTAACAAAAAGCAATGTGTACAATTACATAGAACACAATTTGACATTCAAGAAATACCACAATGATGTTCTTCTAAATAAAGAGTAAAGTAAATTATAAAATAGTTAAAGGGACATGGACTTTAGAATCTACCTGATCTCTTACCTGTGCAGATTGAATGAAATCTATTCTTCAGTTTAAAGGCCGCTTTACACGTCTGAATTATAGTTCTGGTTCGTACATTACCGAGCGTTCAGAACATCAATTGTCTAGTGTAATAGCATTAATAATGCTGCTCTGCAATGTGCATGCAGCTTGTATAGAGACACAAGGTAAAGTCCAAGCAGATCTATTCTACGTAGACATAAGCACTAAATGTTGCCTTAAGGTGCCTCCATAATGCATATTTCTAAGCTTTTCTTCCCTAGAAGCAATACATCTGTAATATTGCATTCAATGGTGTGTGTAAATTTTTTTGCCCTCCATATGAAATCTGAAACATACGGAGGTACAGACTTCTAAGGGTGCAGTATTACGGCTTTCTTCGACAGATGAATGGTGCAGTAACACAGTCATGATGTGCAGTTGAATGATGTAAATGTTCATCGTACAACTTATCTGATTTAAGTACATTGGTGCTACGATCAAACCTGCATATGAAACTGGCAGGATACGTATTATAGATGTAATGAAAGAAGTGTCCATCCAATGCTCGTAATGCTTTTATAAACCACTGATGTAACCAACATGTAAATGGGCCTTAAAGGCTACGTATACCTTTGAAAGGCAATTTTTTTTTTTTTTTTTTATAAAAAAGGTGTATCCGTGTGTTTGGTGCAACATTACAAATACTTTTTGTTAAAAATCTGTTTTACTTTTTTAGACAAAGCTGCTCTTATTCTCTATACAAAGAAGCTATATCGTTCACTATTCACTTCGGCAATCCTGCGGACCCGACATGTTCAGTGACAGCGTGTCCGGTGTCTCTCTGACACACAGGATCCCCCTGTAATCTATCACATCTAAGTTAGGGCAAGGCCCCACGTAGCAGAATTGCTCTGGAATTCTGCTGCGGACACTCCGCAGCGTTAATCCGCAGCGGACCCGTTATAAAATTGGTCATCATCAAGATTTATTTTCCAAGTTTTTAAAAATCATACCTAACTGCTCAATAATGCTGGAGACTGATCCAAACTGCTTTAATTCAACATGGTCTGGCAGGCTAATGGATAATTCTTCAACTGCAGGTAACTCCTATAGAAGACGGGGGAGGAAAAAAAAAAAGGATTTTACTCACTGAACTTTCTTACTACAAGCGATCTAAGGCTATGTTCACACAGAGTATTTTTGGGGAGGAATATCTGCCTCAAAATTCCGTTTGGAACTTTGAGGCAGATATACCTCTCCTTGCTCGCCGATTTTCGCGGCGATTATCGCGCCGTTTTGAGCGCCGCGGGCATAAAACAGCGAGAAATACCCTTTCTCCTGCCTCCCATTGAAGTCAATGGGAGGTCAGAGGCGGAAGCGCCCGAAGATAGGGCATGTCGCTTATTTTCCCGCGAGGCAGTTTTACTGCTCGCGGGAAAAAGACGCCGACGCCTCCCATTGAAATCAATGGGAGGCGTTCTCGGGCCGTTTTTGCCGAGTTTTGTGACGCGGTTTCCGCGTCAAAAAACTCGGCAAAATACCCCATGTGAACATAGCCTAAGAACTTTCACATAAAACACAAAGACAAACAACGCTCAAATATGTGGTTAACCACAGCCTGGCAAAAAAAACAAAGAAAAAAAAACACATTTCCAGCTACTGGATGATTAGATTTATCAGGATAAGCTTTCAGATTAGAGGCTAACAGGTAGTGCCATGGCATAAGAAGCTCTACATTATTATTTTCTATTTCTGTTGGATATTATGAACTCCGAGACGTTAGACCTTATAATGCTCAACTTCTGGCAGAAAACGTAAAAGGTCAAATTCTTATTTGCAGCAAGTACAGGAACATAAGTCTGGAGGATTTAGCAGGCTTACAGTTGTGCCAATGTTAGAAAATGTCATCTAAACTTCTATTGGCATATGGACGTAAATTCATGCAAGCCAAAATCTCTCAGCAAAACAATTAAAAACAAAGTCTAACTTATATAAGTCTACCAGCTACAGAAACAGCTTAAAATGTCCTGCCGTAGTCACAGTACTGCAGCCTGCTCGTACTGACCCATGACACTGGCGAAGTAAAACTATACAACATTAATACAAACTCCAAGATTTTCCCTAATTCTATAAGCATACATATCTTCATTACCGAAACTCCCAAAGGAAAAGGCCTTTTAGAATATATACATATATATGTTTATATAATTATTATCATTTTTCCCCCTATTCTCCATTCCTTTGCATGTACAATGGTGGCCACAAGGTATATTGGGAAATTTTATTTTCGGTCTACCTTCCGGGGGACCCCCTAAAAGTTGCAAATTGGCTAGAAAATGTGATTGCCAAAGTTTCAGCTCAACTTGATAACGTTAACCTGTGCCTCATTGAGGTTAAAGTTTAGAAAAACAGATTTTTTTTTTTGCCAAAAATCACAGTTGTTCCTCCTTAACCCCTTCCCGACATTTGCTGTATGGGTACGCCATGGAAAGCATTGACTTCCCGCATTTTGCCGTACCCATACGCCAAATGTTTGGCACCGGCTCAGAAGCTGAGCCAGTGCCATCATCGTCGGATCTCCGCTGTATCTTACAGCTGACATCCAACTAACGGCGGGAACCGAAATTAGCTTCGATCCCCGTCATTAACCCCTTAAGTGCAGCGCTCAAACGCGAGTGCTGCACTTAAGGTGTTTGCAACTCATCGGAACCCCGGCAATGAAATTGCCGGGGTTCCGGTGGCTGCAATGGCAACCGGAGGCCTAATACTGGCCTCCTGTTCTGCCTAGCACAAAAACCGGTCAAGATCCGCCCGGCGGCGGAGCCTGATCGGCTTCCGTAGCCGCCGGCAAGATGGCGCCGGGTCAGGAGCTGATCCGGCGTCATCAGCGGTGGAAGTCAGCTGTATGTTACAGCTGACATCCACCTGTAACGGCAGGTACCGGAGCTAGCAACAATCCCTGCCATTAACCCCTTCGATGCAGCGATCGAAAGAGATTCCCTGACAGGCAATCGGGACTGGCCACTGCTGCTATGGCAACAGGAGACACAATGGTCTCCTGCTCTGGCATTACGGAAGCCGATCAGGCCCCGTCGTGAATAACTGACAGATCTAATACATTGCACTACGTAGGTAGTGCAATATATTAGAAAAAAATAAATCTGACAGCTGGACCTTAAAGTCCCCTAGTGGGGCTCGAGAAAAAGTGTAAAAAAAATAAGTGAAAAAAATAAAAGTGAAAAAAATAAAAGTTTGAAAACAATAAAAGTTGCAAGTAATAAAGAGTAAAAGGGGGATTGCGTTTTATCAAGTCCTTTTATTATTGAAAAAAAAATAAACCATACGTATTTGGTATCGCCACGACCGTAATGACCTGAGGTATCAAAATATTATATTATTTATTTATTTTCAGGGCCTACTTACAATAATTTCTGCAAAAAACCTGTGGGGTCAAAACGCTCACTATACCCCTAGATAATTTCCTCAATGGGTGTCGTTTCCAAAATGGGGTCACTTGTGTGGGGTTTTCATTGGTTTGTCCCCTCAGGGGCTTTGTAAATGTGACATGGCCTCCGCAAACCATTCCTGCTAAATGTGAACTCCAAAAGCCAAATGGTGCTCCATCCCTTCTAAGCCCTGCCGTGTGTCCAAACAGCCGTTTATTACCACATGTGGGGTATTGTTTTACTCGGGAGAAATTTCTTTACAAATTTGGTGGTGCTTTTTCTCCTTTAGTCCTTGTAGAAATGCTCACTACACCTCTAGATAATTTCCTTGAGGTGTGTAGTTTCCCAAATGGGGTCACTTTTGGGGGATTTCCACTGTTTTGGCACCGCAAGAGCCCTTCAAACCTGACATGGTGCCTAAAATATATTGTAAGAAAAATAAGGCCCCAAAATCCACTAGGTGCTCCTTTGCTTCTGAGGCCGGTGCTTCAGTCCAGTAACACGCTAGGGCCACGTGTGGGATATTACCTAAAACTGCAGAACCTGGGCAATAAATATTGAGTTGCATTTCTCTGGTAAAACTTTGTGTTATAAAGAAAATTGGATTAAAAATTAATTTCTGCAAAAAAATATGAAATTTGTAAATTTCACCTCTACTTTGCTTTAATTCCTGTGAAAAGTCTAAAGGGTTACGAAATTTTCTAAATGCTGTTTTGAATACTTTGAGGGGTGAAGTTTTTAAAATGGGGTGACTTTTTGCAAGGCCCTCAAAGCCACTTCACAACTGAACTGACCCCTGTAAAAATAGCCTTTTGAAATTTTCTTGAAAACGTCAGAAATTGCTGTTAAAGTTCAAAGCCTTGTAACGTCCTAGAAAAATAAAAGGATGTTCAAAAAACGATGCCAATCTAATGTAGACATATGGGGGATGTTAATTAGGAACAATTTTGTGTGGTATAACTGCCTGTCTTACAAGCAGATACATTTAAATTGAGAAAAATGCTAATTTTTTGCAATTTTTCGCTAAATTTTGGGGATTTATACAATTAAATACTGAACATATCGAGCAAATTTTGCCAGAAACTTAAAGTCCAATGTGCCACGAGAAAACAATCTCAGAATCGCTTGGATAGATAAAAGCATTCCGGAGTTATTACCACATAAAGTGACACATGTCAGATTTGAAAAATGAGGCTCTGTCAGGAAGGTCAAAAGTGGCCAAAGAGGGAAGGGGTTAAACTCAAATCAGTATACAACAGAAACCTTTTAACCACACAAAACTGCAATGGAAAACCAGCAGCAACATGTCCCAAATATAAAGTCTCAGGAGAAAAGTGTCTATATTTTGCTAGAATAGAATGCACCTTAATATGGTAAATTGTCCACCTATTATAAAAACGTGCAAGCTAAAAGATGTCGATTGTTCGCTAGCAAATGAAATACACAAACCACGTTCACCCAAGTCCTACAGCAATGGCCTGCAACCTGTGGCTCTCCAGATGCCAGTATGCACGGAGTTGTATGCTCACAATAGCTGCAGAACAATCAGCGCACACCACACACTTGACAGCACGGCTGGGAATGAAACTTTCTTGCGCACAAAACGTAATTACATTTTAGGCAAAATTCACACGAACGTGTGCGTTTTGCGCGCATAGAAAACGCAGCGTTTTTCCTGCGTTGCAGTTCCGTGTGACATCAGTGTATGGTGCTGGACAGCGGTTTTTACGCGCGCATGTCAGCCGTATGTCATGCGTTTCACGTCAGCAAAATACACTGAAGGAGGTGGTCTTCTTGTTTTCATCATTTCTTGAGCAACTATTGCACGAATCACGCACAGCACCCATGTGCGTCCGTGTGCTGTCCGTGATTTTCACGCACCCATGGGTGCGTGATGCGCAAAAAACACACAAATATAGGACATGCAGTGAGCTTCACGCAGCGGACACACGCTGCATGAAAATAGCAATTAGACCTACCGGTAATTGTATTTCCAGGAATCCATCATTACAGCACTACAGGAGGTTTCCCTCTTGACCTCTGTAGGGACAGGAAGACAGAGAGGTTAAAAGGCCCCTCCCACCACCCACTTGCCAGTGTTTTTCAATTACTACACCAGGATGGATGCAACCCTATTTTATTTCTAGGGATAATAACTGACATGTTAAATGCACAAATCAGAATTCAATAAGGGAGGGATGTAATGGTGCTGTCATGATGGATTCCTGGAAATACAATTACCGGTAGGTCTAATTGCTATTTTCCAGTACATCCCTCATGACAGCACCACAGGAGCAATACCAGATTATAATGCTCAGGGCGGGACTATGGATTGAAGGACTTTCCGCCCAAAACTTAAATCCGTATCGGACAGCACATCGAGTCTATAATGTTTGTAAAACGTATGATGGCTTGACCAAGTGGCAGCTCTGCAGATTTGGTCCATAGAGGCTTCTCTTCTTTCTGCCCAGGATGCCGAGACTGCCCTTGTTGAATGGGCTCTGATGCCTTGTGGGGCACATAGTCCTTGGGACTTGTAGGCTTCTTGTATTGTGGTTTTTACCCATCTCGCTAGACAGCCTTTTGAGGCTTTCTTTCCTCTATTCTTTCCCCCGAATAGGACAAATAGATTTTTATCTCGTCTCCAGGAGGAGGTTCTATCCAGATACTGAAGAATTATTCGCCTGACATCCAGGCAATGGAATTTTTCTTCTTGTTGGTCTTTTGGATCTGGATAAAAGGAAGGTAGAATTATTTCTTGTTCTCTATGGAAAGCGGTAGATACCTTCGGAATAAATGAGGGATCCAGCTTTAGGATGATCTTATCCTCTTGTACTTTTAGGTACGGTACTATGATTGACAGAGATTGGATTTCTCCAATCCTTCTTGCTGAAGTAATAGCGACTAAGAATGCAGCTTTTAGAGTTAAAAAATGCATACTAATTTCGTCGAGCGGCTCAAAGGGGGGCTCACAAAGAGTCGTTAACACCACATTCAAATCCCAGGTAGGAACTGATTTCTTTAGGGAAGGTTTCAGTTTAGAGACCGCTTGGGTGAATCTTCTGATCCACCGATGTTCAGCCAGAGGAGTGTTAAAAAAAATTACCTAAGGCTGAAATCTGTACTTTTAAGGTACTAGGGCTAAGCCCTTTCTTGAATCCCGATTGTAAAAAATCTAGGATTTTTGCAATGTTGGGAGAAAAGGGATCTGGTCCTGGGATTCCATGCCAGGAACAGAATTTCTTCCAAATCTTTTGATAGATTTTTGAGGTAACTTCTTTATGACTTGATAAGATAGTTGAAATTACCTCGTCTGACAGACCGTGGTTCCTCAAGATCTGCCTTTCAGGATCCAGGCTGACAATTTCAGAGTCTCTATTCCCTGGAAGAATAAGGGACCCTGGGAGAGAAGATTCTCCTTGACTGGGAGCATGATAGGATCTTCCAACGCTAGGTATTGTACGATTGGAAACCAACTTCTTTTCGGCCAATAGGGAAGAATAATGATGAGCTGTCAAATCTTCCTGGATTTTTCTTAACACCATTGGTATTAGAGGAAACGGAGGAAAGGCATAGGCCAGATCCATGTCCCAGGGTTGGGACAATGCATCTACTCCCAATGGGTTGTCTCTGAGATTCAGGGAGAAGAATGGCTCTACTTGAGTGTTTTTCCTCGTGGCAAACAGGTCTATTTGTGGATAACCCCAATTTCGGGTTAGGGACCGAAAGACTTCCTTGTTTAGGGACCATTCTCCTGGGTCTACTTTTTCCCGACTCAGGAAATCTGCTGATAGGTTCTCTGAGCCTTTTAGGTGGACTGCCGTGACTGAAAGGACGTTTTCTTCTGCCCAACTGAAAATTTGTGCAGAGAGGGCCTGAAGAAAAGTGTGTCTTGTTCCCCCTTGATGGCGAAGAAATGACACTGCTGTCGTGTTGTCCGATAAAATTCTTATATGCTTCCCTTTTATGGTGGGTGAAGCTCTTATAAGTGTCTCCCATACAGCTCTTCGTTCTTTGAAGTTTGAGGACATCATCTTCATTTGACCAGTCCATGTGCCCTGAAAGTGTTGGTCTTGGATTACTGACCCCCAGCCGTGTTTGCTGGCATCTGTGGTAATCACTACATAAGGAGAAGTTCTCCAGGGGACTCCCTTGTCTATGTTGTTTGTGCAGAGCCACCACAGGAGGGATGATTTCACAGTCTCGGAAATTTGAAATTTTTAAATTCAGGGAGTTTTGTTTTCGATCCCACCGGGACAAGATCAGATTCTGTAAGGGTCTGGAGTGAAATTGGCTCCATGGAATAGATTGTTTGCAAGACGTCATCATTCCCAACATCCGCATACATTCCCTTATGGAACAGGTGTCTTTCCCCCAAAATTTTCTTACTTCTGCCAGTAGGAGTATTTGTTTCTCTCTTGGGAGGAAGGAATGTTGAAGGGAGGAGTCCAGCAGTACTCCTAAGAAGACCTTCTGTTTCTGGGGAGGAAGACTCGACTTCTGAAAGTTGATTATCCATCCCAATTCTTGTAGTAGGGAAAGAACCTGTGACCGATGACTGACTAAGATAGCCAGAGTATCTGCTGTCAACAAGAAGTCGTCTAGATATGGGATAATTACTATACCTTGACTTCTTATGAATGCCATGATCTCTGCCATAATTTTTGTAAAAATTCTGGGGGCGGAGGAAAGGCCGAAGGAGAGGCAGACAAACTGGAAGTGGAGAATGGAAGGACCGTCCTGAATTGCGAATCTGAGGAATCTCTGGTAAGCGGGGTGGATAGGGACGTGATAGTACGCATCCTTTAAATCGATCGTACACATTGATGCCTCTTCCCTTATTAGAGGAGTAGTCGATCTGATAGACTCCATCTTGAATTTCCGATAATTCACCCATTTGTTTAGGACCTTCAGGTTGATTATTGTCCTGTAGGAACCGTTTGGTTTTTTGACCAAGAAGATTTTCGAATAGTGGCCCTTGCATATCTCGTCGTGGGGAACTGGGGAAATGGCTCTCAATCTGAGTAGTTTCTGGACGTCCTGGATAAGTATCTGATGAAAATCTTTCGCTTGGTACTGGGTTATTAGGAATTTCTCTGGAGGAATGGAGGAAAATTATATTTTGTATCCTTCTATTATCTTTAGAACCCAGGGGTTCTGGGTTATTCTCGACCATTCGGGATAAAATTGTAGGAGTTTTCCCCCTACGCTCTTGGCGTCATTGCTTTGAGGGCTGGAATTAATTATTTGGGTTAAGGAGATATCCTCGACCCCTTTTTCCTTTGGGGTAACTCCAGCGTCCGGACTTCCCTTTACCGCTGTAGTTCTGTGAAGTAGGATCCCTCTGTTGGCGAAATCTTCCAAATTGAGGGTTTTTTTTTGGTTTCTCTTCAGGAAACCCCTTTTTTCTATCTGTTGCACTCTCCAGTATGTTATCAAGGAGAGGACCGAACATCAGAGACCCTGTAAATGGGATAGAACACAACTTGTTTTTGGACTTAGTATCTCCTGACCACATTTTGAGCCATAATGCTCTTCTAGCGGAATTTGAGAGAGCCCCATTCCTGGCAGCAAATCTAATAGATTCCGCTGAAGCGTCTACTAAGAATCCGGTTGCTATTTTTAGTAAAGGTAGAGATTCTAGTAGCTCTTGTCGTGATGTCTTCATCATCAAATGGGTTTCTAGCTGGTTTAGCCATATGAACATTGCTCTTGCTACTGATGTGGCCGCGATATTAGTTGAGATCAAGGCAGAGGAAGATTCCCACGCTATTTTCAGTAATCCGTCTGCCTTTCGGTCCATGGCGTCCCTCAACTGAGAGGAATCTTCAAATGGGATTGCGTTTTTTTTAGCAACCATGGCGACTGGGACATCTACTTTTGGGATTTCATCCCAAGGCTTAGTGTCCTCTGGATCAAAGAGAAGTCTGTTCTTAAAATCTCTTGAAATGAAGAGCCTTTTTTCTGAATCTTCCCATTCAGTTGTCACCATTCTTTTAAGATTTTCGTTTACCGGAAAAACCCTTATTTTCTTTTCCGTTAGACCTCCAAACATCTCATCCTGGATGGTATGTGGTTGGTCTTCTTCGGGAATATCCATAGTTTCCCGTATTGCTTGAATTAAGGTATCCGACATCTCGGAAGAGAAGAAATTTTTTTTTCTCTTGAGTGGAAGAAGTTGAAGGTAAGAGTTCCTCTCTTTCTTCTAACTCATCTTCCGATAGGTAATGGCATTCCTGTTCAGAGTCCGACCCCTGAGAATGAGGCCAATATTTTTGATCCACTTCAATCCGTGGTCTTTTTGCCCGGGAGTGTGAGGGAGTTTCTTGCGGAGGGGCGAGGGAGGCTGACTGGCCCACTTCCTCACGAATCATAGTCCTAAGTTCGGACATGAACGTTGGTTGTTCCTCCTTTAGTATTTTGGCAATACAATCCTGACACAATTGTTTTTTATGGGACTCTGGCAATTTTTTTGCACAAGTCGCACATTTTTTAAACTTCTTTTTATCAGTTTGTCTCGGAGAGAAATCTTTTTCCTAGAGAAAACAGAAGGTAGGTAAAGTATGGCGTACATACATAAGGGGTCATACCCTTCCCCCAAGGGTGAGACTCACGTGACCCTGGGACATATCTGGAGTTCCATCAGGACGAGGAAGTTCCATATCGCGACAGGTAACAGGCAATGCAATATGCAATCCACAAAAAATAAATCCAAGTTAGAGTTATCAGCTCTAACTACATACCTGTGCGTGTCCCTTTAAATGCGGGCGTTTTGAATTTCCCGCCTTCCAAGATGGCCGCGGACCGGAAGTAGCCCGACGTCATTTCCGGTCGGCTATTCGTCCAGCGTGTACCTGGAGTGCAGCCGCCATAGCCGGCGCGAAGGCTTGCTATGCGGTGCAGCGAGGATCCCTGCCGGTGCGTCCATGCCTATGGAGCTGCCGGTCCCCGCCTGGTCCGCGGTCCGGCCGAAGCCTGCTTGGGAACCCAGCCCCCACACACTACCAGAACCCTGCCTAGGATTCCTCCGGTAGGTGTCTTAGGGAGGGAGCTAAGGGACCCGTCGTATGAGGGGTGTTAGCCTGGGCTTTAGGGGGAAGAGAAGGGGGAGTGCACGGACCCCCCGATCTTGCCCCCTGCCCGAGTTTCTTTCACTATTACAGGAGCGACGCTCTCTGCTCCTGACCCTTGTGGGGACAGGAAGAACACTGGCAAGTGGGTGGTGGGAGGGGCCTTTTAACCTCTCTGTCTTCCTGTCCCTACAGAGGTCAAGAGGGCAACCTCCTGTAGTGCTGTCATGAGGGATGTACTGGAAAACACAATGTCTGAATGGCCCCATTGACTTGCACAGGTCCGTGTGACGTGCATTGTTTTAACGTGGGTAACAGGAACGTGAAATACGCTCGTTTAAATAAGGCCTAAGTGTGCTAAAGCAACAAGGGGGGTAAATTAACAGAAATCGACGCCAGGGTAAAAAACGTCAAACAATTCAGGACTTAAGCATAAGCGGTTCTGTCCCCTGAACTATCCCTGCACAACTGTTCTGCAGCATGTAAAAAAACAAAAAATTAAAATAAAAAAACATTTATTTTAATTCCGCACTAATTTGTATACATCATACTGAAAGACAAATTATATACCCAATATATGTCACTATTGCCTACAGAGAACTTCCCTACTTTTCCATCCAATCTCGTCTCTATATTATTATTGAAGTCACCAATAATCAGTAATATTGCTTCTTCCTCATCAACCAGGAAACCTAGAAGTTTGTATAATACCTCCGAATTAAAGGGAGGAGGTATATAAACTGCCACTATCACCCATCTCTTATTTTCTAGTGAACCGAACAGAAAAACACATCTACCTTCCCTATCAACCAAGGCGGACATAACCTGAAAGGGAATTTTTTTATAAAAAAGTAGAAACACCTCCAGCATATCTACTATAGCATGAATGATAATTCAACCCCACCCATCCTTTCGCTCTACAATGTATTGTTTCCGGTGTTAAGTGGGTCTCTTGGAGGCAGACCACTGCTGGCCGCTAAAATTAAAAGATTGACAGTATTCAGGCCGATTCAAAATCATCAGCTAATCCCCTAACATTCCAGGAGAAAAATGTAAACTCATACATATCGGTCATTAGGACTCAAAATTTCCAGGGAGGGACAGCGGAAAGAAAATCTGTATTTAAACAGATTCTACCTAGGCATACCCTATTGGGTACCAATCCCAGTCCTCCTAGCAATCCCATCCCTTTTTTACTATTACCCCATCAGTCATTACATTTGTGTTCCATCCATTTTGAGGCATCCCTCGGGTTTTCAAAGAAAAACGAGGAACTTCATAAATAACACGTAATTTAGCAGGATCAACCAAAGAATAAAACTTATGCCTTTAGCGCTCAATCTTTTCTTCACCTCTATAAAGCCTGACCTCTGTTTTTCTATGTCAGCAGCAGAATATGGGAAGATTATCACCTTAGCCCCATTATAGATTATCCTTCTTTCTTACTTTTTGCATTATAATCTCTTTATCCTTAGCAGATAGAAGTTTTACCAGTAGTGTCCCTGGTTTCCTGGGATTAAAGGGGACTCGATGGGCTCATTCCACCTGGAACATATCTGACAGGTGTTCTTCCCTCACTACCTCTAAACCATTCTGTAACAAACCTCACAGTATCCTCCCCCTCCACTTTTTCAGGCAATCCGACTATTCGCAGAATACTCCTCCTTGATTTGTTTTCCAGATCAAGTACTTTATCCAACAATTTTTCATTCAAAAGCTGGGTCTCTTAAATCTTTTCAGAGTTCCTGGGAGGTTTCTTTAATAACCACAGTATCACTGTGCTTGTGTTGGCCAGCAAACTCGCCTGACCTAAACACCATAGAGAATCTATGGGGTGTTGTCAAGAGGAAGATGAGACCAGACCCAACAATGCAGACGAGCTGAAGGCAGCTATCAAAGCAACCTGGGCTTCCATAACACCTCAGCAGTGCCACAGGCTGATCGCCTCCATGCCACGCCACATTGATGCAGACCAAGTATTGAGGGAATATACTGTATATACTTTTCAGTAGGCCAACATTTCGGTATTAAAAATCATTTTTGAAATTGGGCTTCTAGAATATTCAAATTTTCTGAGACACTAAATTTTGGGTTTCTATTAATGGTTAGCCATAATCATCAATATTAAAAGAAAAAAATGCTGGAAATAGATCACTCTGTGTGTAATGAATCTATATAATATATGAGTTTCACTTATTGAATTACTGAAATTAATTAACCTTTTGATATTATAATTCATTTAGGACTAAAATATATACATATACACACATATGTATAGATTTTTTTATGTTTTACTACGTTTGCACAATAAGAAACCTTTTAAACAAAAATAAATTTTTGCATAACCGTATTCTAAGAGTCGTAACTATTATTTTTCCGTTGATATTGCCATATGAGGGCTTGTTTTTTGCGGGACAAGGTGTAGTTTTCATCGCTACTTTTTGAGGTGCATGGGACTTTATTAACTTTTATTATATTTTTTTGGTAGGGGGAATGGAGGAAAAATAAAAAAGCGATTTTGCCGGTTTGAGTTTTTGTTTTTACGGCATTCACTATACAGTTGAATAATTATGTTAACTTTATTCTGTGTGTCGTTACGATCGCAGCGATACCATATATGTGTACTTTTCATGTTTTTTTACACTAAAAATAAACGAAAACTATATTTTCCATAAATTTATTTACTGTGAACACTTTTTTTTTTCAAAAACTTTGACTTTTTTTTTGTTTTTTTAAGTCCCAATAGGGACTTAAAAATAGGCATACAGCCAGGGCAGGCTTGGGGGTCTTTGTTAGAATCCTCGCTGCCATGGTAACCGGTCGGCGATCACTTTTGCGGGCCGCCATTGGGTGACAGAGGTAGCTCCCTCCCACTGTCAAAATACTTAAATGACATGGTCGCTACTGGGTTAAACGGCTGAGATTGAAGGTTTCTTTACTCTCAGCTGTTGCAGCGGGAGCCCAGCTGCATACCCAGACATGCATGTATGTGGAAATGCGGGAAGGGGTTAATGTGTTTAAGGAACTTTCAACGTTGACACATACATAGATCCATCCTCAAGTTGTGGAGAGAAATTAAAGAATTTACTTGCCAGCGTTCAACATGTCAGGGATCATAGCTCGCGCTTCCACAAACAATCGTTCGTCCTGCAGTGTTTCCACCTGAAAAACGTATTCAGCAGGGCTGTGTGTGTAAACACTCAGAGCTGACTAACCTTTAGGCCGGATTCACACGAGCGTGTGCGCGCGCAAAAAACGCGGCGTTTTGCGTGTGCAAAAGGCACTTGACAGCTGCGTGTCAGCCCCATATGATGCGCGGCTGCATGCTTTTCGTGCAGCCGCCATCTTTATGACACTCCGTTTGGATGTTTATAAACAGAAAACCACGTGGTGCTTTTCTGTTTTCATTCATCCTTTTCACAGATGTTGCGCGAATCACGCTCGTCACACGGAAGTGCTTCCATGTGGCATGCGTGATTTTCACGCACCCATTGACTTCAATAGGTGCGTGATGTGCAAAATACGCCCAAAGAACGGACTCACGCAGCGTAAAAATCACGCACCTGTCTGCACGGCCCCATATACTAATATAGGTCCGTGCGACGCGCGTGAAAATCACACGCGTTGCACGGACAAATATCCCGTTTGTCTGAATAAACCCTTAGAGAGTAGCTCTGTATCGTCTGGCATAGGCGAGCAAACAGGGAGGAGGAGGAGGCGGGAGACAAGACGAAGCATTAAAACATCTGAAGCCGCAGGGGCACAAGGCTCACTGGGGGGTCTACACCCAGCACAGATCAACGCCGACATCCTCCACCACAAAACCCATGACCTCCACGTCCCCTGCAAACACTCTGGCATGCTGGGGTGATACCAGTTGAGCGTGACATCACACACTCACATGCTTCCTCCCTGTGTACTCCAATCAGCCGGTTTACACGCCCTGTAAACAGGGAGATGTGCTGCCGACATGATGGAAATGTATGGGGATGAACGATCATAGGAGCCATTGCTCGTCCCCCATACATAACGATCATAGATTCTTGTTAAAGGAGCAAAAGAAGGCTGATTGACGAGCCGTCTCGTATCAGCACTTGTTTTCATGGCTCTTGTCGGGCCGTGTAAAAGGACCCTAGAGAAATGCATTAGTTAAGGGGTTTCTGTGGTTTTTCTTTTTATAAATCTTGTATGTGCATAAAATGTATATGATACACTCACGTTACTGTTCTTGGCTGTTCTACCACCGATGGCTTTCAGGGCCCCCTGATGCTTCTTTATTTATAACCTGGAGTCACGTTTGTGGTCTATAACAATGTCACATCACACTGTGATAATGTGGGATTGTTATGGACAATACTCAACGGCACTAGGTTATAAAAAAAATACCATCAGGGGACCCAGAAAACCATCAGTGGTAAAGCAGCCAAGAATCAGCAACGTGAGTGTAGGTTTTCATGTTCTGCTAATATGAGCGTTAAAAAAAACAAAAAAAACCTGCCATCTCAGCATGAAAACATCACCACCAGTCTTTTGATGACGGCTGTATTTAAAGCCCAGTTACCTCTGCTGCCTTTTATACAGCAGGTGAGGATAAACAGGTTAAGGAGGGAGCGATACTTATGGGCCAGTGCAGTGTGCTTGCCTCCAGGGTAACATTTGCCAGACAGCCCCTGAGCTAAAGCATGATTCCAAGCGTATTCATGAGCTAAACTCAATCTCCGCCCTACTAGAGCGGACATGAAACGCGTGGACCTGCTCTGCTACACCATGCTGGAATCTCGCACAAGCGGTCGTTTTCCTAGCTCTGCAGCGAGAGCCGGTCTTGCAGGGGCACATTCAGTGTGGAATTACAGCATCAAACTCCATCTGCTGCATTATTTTACTGCAGAGCCAGTAAAAAAAACAAAAAAAAAAACTGCAGCTTGTAGTGAGTATGTGTGAAATTTCATCATCGTGCGAGGGAGGATAGGAGATGGTCATCTCTAGGTGGGCGGAGATAAGAGTTTATCTTATGCATTTTGACTCCTAAAATGCTCATTTTATTATCAGGTAGGAAAACTATCACATTTCCAAAGTAAGTACACAAGTCTCATCGGGGCGAAGATCGATTTATTAATGTAGGCAGTTTTAAATTGTGAAATATGGAAACAGATCCTTCTTAAAGTGTACCTAAACGTTCGACAAACTTCTGACATCATAGTGACATGTCAGAAGTTTGGATTGGTGGGGGTCCGAGCACGGAGACCCCCACCAAAATCGCTAGAACGAAGCAGCTGAAGCCCTCGTGTGAGCACTTGGCTGCTTCGTTTCTGTTCGGCTTTTTCCGGAAAGCCGATGTATTGGAGTACGGGCTCATAGACTTTGTATGGAGTCCGTACACCGATATATTTATTTCCGGAAAAAGCCGAACAGACACAAAGCACTTGAGCGCTCAGACGAGCACTTCAGCTGCTTCGTTCTAGCGATTAGTGGGGGTCTCAGTGCTCGGACCCCCACCAATCAAAACTTCTGACGTGTCTCTGACATTTCAGAAGTTTCCCGAACGTTTAGATACACTTTAAGGCTACTTAACCCCTTCAGGACGGAGCCTGTTTTGGCCTTCAGGACGAAGACGATTTTTCAACTGACATGTGTCACTTTATGTGGTAATAACTCTGGAATGCTTTTACCTAGCCAAGTGATTGAGATTGTTTTCTCGTGACATATTGTACTTTATGTTAGTGCAAAAATTTGGTCGATAAATTCAGTATTTGTAAAAAAAACAACACCAAGATTGAGAAAATGTTGAAAAATGCTAATTTTTGCAAATTTATATTTATATCTACTTGTAAAACAGATAGTAATACCACACAAAATAGATACTACTTTACATTTCCCATGTTTACTTTATGTTTGCATCATTTTTTGAACATTCTTTTCTTTTTCTAGGACGTTACAAAGACTTAGAACTTTAGCAGCGATTTCTCATATTTTTAAGAAAATTTCAAAAGGCGATTTTTACATGGACGAGTTCAGTTCTGAAATGGCTTTGAGGGCCTTATATATTAGAAAGTCCCCATAAATCACCCCATTTTGAAAACTGCACCCCTCAAAGTATTCAAAACAGCATTCAGAAAGTGTTTTAACCCTTTAGGCGTTTCACAGGAATTAAAGCAAAGTAGAGGTGAAATGTACAAATTTAATTTTTATTGGCCAAAATTCATTTGTAATACATTTTCTTCTATACCACAGAAAGTTTTACCCGAGAAATGTAACTCATTATTTATTGCCCAGATCCTGCAGTTTTCAGAAATATCCCACATGTGGCCCTAGTGTGATAATTTACTGAAATACAGGCCTCAGAAGCAAAAGGAGAACCTGGTGGATTTTGGGGCCTCTTTTTTTTGACTATATTTTAGGTACCATGTCAGGTTTGAAGAGTTCTTGTGGGGCCAAAACAATAAAGACCCCCAAAAGTGACCTCATTTTGGAAATTACACCCCTCAGGGAATTTATCTAGGGGTATAGTTAGCATATTGAACCCACAGTTTTTTTGTTAAATTTATTTGAATTAGTATGTGAAAATGAAAATCTACTTTTTTTCTGAAAAAATAGAATTTTTTTATTTTTTCAAGGAACAAAAAAAAAAAAACACCCCAACATACGTACAGCAATTTCTCATGATTATAGCAATACCCCATATGTGGTAATAAAACTGCTGTTTGGACCCACAGCAGGACTCAGTAGAGAAGGAGCACCATTTGGATTTTGAAATTCTGATTTTGCTGGAACAGTTTTCAGTGCAGTGTCGCATTTGCAATGTACTGGAGGGAACAAAATAGTGGAAACCGCCAAAAAGTGACCCCATTTTGGAAACTACACTCATCAAGGAATTTTTCTAGGGGTAAAGTTAGAATTTTGACCCCACAGTTGTTTTGCTGAATTCATTGGAATTGTTCTGTAAAGGTAAAAATCTACTTTTTTTCTGAAAAAAAGGTAGCCATTTTTACAAGGAAGGATAAAAAGCACCCCAACATTTGTAAAACAATTTCTCCCGATTACGGAAATATGTTATATGTGGTAATAAACTGCGGTTTGTACTCACAACAGGGATTAGAAGGGAAGGAGCGCTATTTGGAGCCCAAATTTAGTGGATATGGTTTTTGGGTGCCATGTCGCATTTGAAAGCCCCTGAGAGACCAAAACAGTGGAAACCCCCCAAAAGTGACCCCCATTTTGGAAATTACACCACTTAAAGAATTTATCTAGGGGTATAGTGAGCGTTTAGACCCCACAAGTCTTTTGCAGGATTTATTAGAATTAGACCATGAAAATTAATATCAACATTTCTTCCACTAAAATGTTGAATAGTTTCAATTTCACAAAGGATAAAGGAGAAAAAAGCCGCCCAACATTTGTACAGCAATATCTCCCGAGTACGGCTATACCCCACGTGTGGTTATAAATGGTTTTTCATTATAAAGTAATTAACCCTTTCCGGACTGAACCATTTTTTTCTTTTCCTTTTTAGTCTTTCCCTGCCCGCTTTCCAAGAGCCATCATTTTTTATTTTTCCATCACTAGAGTGGTGTGAGGGCTTATTTATTGAGGGACGAGCGGTCGTTTTTATTGGTACCATTTTTTGGTACATACAACTTTTTGAGCACTTTTTATTATATTTTTTGGTAGAGCCAAGGTGACCAAAAGACAGCGATTTTGCAGTTTTAAATTCTTTATTTTTCACGTGAGACGCTCCATCCCCCCCCCCTACACTACGACATGCTATGTCGTGGTGCGCGAAGGGGTTAATGTGCAGCGGATGGTGCAGAGTGAAAATTACAATTTTCCACGGATATGCCATTTTAGTGCAGTACATGTTATGCCCAGTTTGTGCCACTGAAGACAAATACCTCATAAAATATTAAACGGGTTCTCCTGGATATGGCGATGCCATATCAGTGGACGCAGACTGCTGTTTGGGCACTCTGTAGTGCTCAGAAGGGAGGGAGCGGCATTTGGCGCGCAGATTTAGCTTGTTAGTTAGTTCTGTTTGGCATTTTACTGGTATTTCAGTTTACAATGTGGGGCATATGTAATCTGCGCGGAGAACATCAGGGCATAATAAGAGGGTATAATAATTGGGTAAATAAATAATAATCCGCAGATGTGTGGCCGGTGTCGCACTGAAAAATGGCGCCCAATCTTATCTGCTTTTGGACACTCTGCACATTTTGCATCGCCACATTCTGAGAGCCAGAACTTTTTTATTTTTTCTCCGCCGGAGCCGTGTGAGGGTTTATTCTTTGCGGGACAATCTGTAGGTTTTCATTGGTAACATTTTGGGGTACCAGAAATTTTTTTGCTCACTTTTTATTCCATTTTTTGGCAAGCAAGGTGACCAAAAACCATCAATTCGGACAATGTTTTTTATTCTTTTTTTTTTTTCATGACGTTCACCCTGGGCTATAAATGCCAATTTTACTTTATTCTGCGGGTCAATAGGATTACGGCGATACCATATGTGTATACATTTTTTATGTTTTGCAGCGTTTGTGCAATAAAATCACTTATTTATAAAATAAATTACTTTTTGTGTCACCATATTCTGAGAGCGATAACTTTTTTATTTTTCAGTCAAAGAAGCTGTGTAAGGGCTTGTTTTTTGTGGGACGGGTTGTAGTTTGTATTGGTACCATTTTTATTGTATATTTTGGGAGGGGTGGTGACAAAAAAAATTGTGATTCTGGCAGTGTTTTTCGTTTATTTTTTTTGAGGTGTTCACCGTGCGGGAAAAATAATATTACAGTTTTATAGTTGGGGTCGTTATGAACGCGGTGATACAAAATGTGTACTTTTTTTAACGGGTTCATTTTTTTCCTATAAACAAAAAACTTCTTATAGGAAAAAAAGCATTCTTTGTTTATGTAACTTATAACTTTTATTTTTACACTTTTTAAAAACATTTTTATTATCTTTTTTTTTACTTGTCCCACTAGGGGACACTTAGACTTGCAGCCCTGATCGCTGCTAGAACACATTACACTATCTACGTAGTGTAATGTGTTCTAACTGTCATTGCGACGTGACTGTCACACTGACAGTAAGCGTCGGAGGACCGGCCGGACGCTGCTCCTCCGAGGCTTCCGTACATGGCAGCCCGGAGGTCATTGACTGGCCTCTGGTTGCCGTGATAAGGATCGCCAGCCCCCGCAAATGCATGTGGGGGGCTGCCGATCTGCTCTAAACCTCGTCAATGTGGTGATCGCAATCGACCACCGCATCGAAGGGGTTAATTGCAAATTTCAGCGGCGACAGGCCACTGATCGGCAACGGGGAGAGCAGGGCAGACACCCTGCACAGTTAACTGCCGCTGCGGTGTAGCGCCGCGCGGCGGTTAACTGTTAAAGCTCGGACGTAACTGCACGCCCAGGTGCATGAAGTTACTGCTCACCTGGGCGTTCATGTACGCCAAGGGGTTAAATTCAGCCACTAGATTCATTAAAGGAATTGGAGATCTTTTACAGTCCGTATATAAAGATGCCGGTTTAAAATTGTCATTGAATTGTTCGGAAAAAAATAGTGCTAAAATCTTTTATACATCACTAAGCTAATACCCTAAAAAGTATTTTTGAGGGTGTTGACAGTGTTTTGGCACTTCACAACATCTGTAATGGTCTTATGGTGTCAGTTTGCGCACCATTCATTGTAAGCTCCGCCTTGCGCCCAGCATGTAAGATATGCGCGCACATTTGGTATCGCTAAAGTCGGCAGAAGTTGCCAAATATGTATTTAGGTGGTGTGTTTATCCAGCAGCATGCACCAGATGTAAAAAAAAAACAAAAAAAAACAATAACCTAAAATGACATATTTTACTTTTTTTTTTAAAATGTATTTCCCTTTTTTCCTAAGAATCTATGACTTTTTTTTTTTTTTTTTTTTTTTTTTTTTACACAATATGGAAAACCCAACATGTTCTGAGAAAAACTAGACCAAATACATGGTTGGAAGAGTAATAGAATAACAATTTCCTTTTAAATTGGAACATGGCTAAAACTTGAAAATGGGCCTGGTCAGGAAGGGGGGTAAAGTACAAGCGATGAATTAGTTTAGAAAAAAGAAAAAGAAAAAACACAGTAATAGATACAAAAAGCAACACTTAACATAATTGCTTTAGAATGATAGCCCTCTTCAGGCAAACTGATGAAGTGGCAAATGTTCCCAGATTTAGCTTCTATTATTTTCTGTTGCTCTGTAATTACTCAAGCAACAAATGTAATTTTGAAAATAGTTTAATTGGATAATTAAGGGATAATGGCTTAATATTGTTGTAGTTATTTTCATATAAATACGACAATTTTGTCGAGTTATGATAAACAGATGCTTTGGGCTTTTAATTCTGATCTTTTACATTCACTTATAAAAGCACATCAATGAAAACAGCAAATTTAACCCTTTCAGGACCGAGCTCATTTTGGCCTTTAGGACCAGCCCCATTTTTTCAAATCTGACATGGGTCACTTTATGTGGTAATAACTCTGGAATGCTTTTGCCTATCTAAGCGATTCGGAGATAGTTTTCTCGTGACATATTGTACTTTATGCTAGTGGAAAAATTTGGTCAATAAATTCATTGCTTATTTGTGAAAAACACCAAAATGTAAAGAAAATTTGCAAAGATTATGATTTTTCTCATTTTACATTTATCTGCTTGTAAGACAGGCAGTAATACCACACACAATAGTTACTATTTCACATATTCCATGTCTACTTCACATTTGCATTGTTTGTTGAACATTATTTTATTTTTCTACGACGTTACAAGGCTTAGCAGCAATTTCTCACATTTTCAAGAAAATTTCTAAAACCTATTTTTATAGGTACCAGTTCAGTTCTGAAGTGGCTTTGAGGGCCTTCTATATAGAAACCCCCATAAGTCACCCAATTTTAAAAACTACACCCCCTCAAAGTAGTCAATACAGCATTTAGAAAGTTTCTTAACCCTTTAGGTATTTCACAGGAATTAAAGCAAAGTAGAGGTCTTTTTTTTGTCGGAAAATCCATATTAATCCATTTTTTCTGTAACACAAAAAGTTTTACCAGAGAAACGCAACTCAATAAATATTACCCGGATTGTGCAGTTTTTAGAAATATCCCACATGTGGCTCTAGTGCGCTAATGGACTGAACCACAGGCCTCAGAACCAAAAGGAGCACCTAATGGATTTTGGGGCCTCCTTTTCATTAGAATATATTTTAGGCACCATGTCAGGTTTGAAGAGGTTTTGTAGTGCCAAAATAGTGGAAACACCTCCAAAAAGACACCATTTGGCAAACTACACACCTCAAGGAATTCATCAAGGGGTGTAGTGAGCATTTTAACCCCACAGGTTTTTTTGCTGAATTTTGTGGAATTAGTCCGTAAAAATGAAAATCTAATTTTGTTTCAATAAAACTTAGAAATGATACATTTTTACAAGCAATAAAGAAAAAGCGCCCCAAGATTTGTAAAGCAAATTTCTCTCGATTACGGCAATACCCCATATGTGGTCATAAACGGCTGTTTGGACACACAGCGGGGCTCAGAAGCGAAATTTGGCTTTTGGAGATAAAGTTTACTCAATTGGTTTTCGGGTGTCATGTCGCTTTTGCAAAGCCCCTGAGGGACCAAAACAGTGGACAACCCCCAGAAGTGACCCCATTTGGGAAACTACAGCCCTAAAAAGAATTTGTCTAGGGGTATAGTGAGCATTTTGATCCCATAGGTTTTTTGCTGAATTTAGTGGAATTAGGCCGTCAAAGCTTCTATTGTTTTCTTTTTTTTACGGCGTTCACCGTGCGCTATAAATGACATATTTCATTTATTTTGTGGGTCGATGTGATTACGACGATACCATATGTATATAGGTTTTTTATGTTTTATGGTGTTTGCACGATAAAATCACGGTTTTAAAAAAATTATTTCGTTTTTGTGTCGCCATATTCTAAGAGCCACAACTTTTTTATTTTTCTATCAGGAAAGCTGTGTGAGGGCTTGTTGTTTGCGGAACAAACTGTAGTTTTTATCGGTACATGCGACTTTTTGATCCCTATTTATGAAAATTATTTGGGAGCTGAAGTGAATAAAATAGCGATTCCGGTATAGTTTAATTATTTTTTTATGGTGGTCACCGTGCGGGATAAATTACATTATATGTTTATCGTTGAAGCCGTTACGGACGCAGCGATACCAATTATGAATAGTTTATTTTTATTCGAAATAATAAAAGGACTTTGACATTTTACTTTTGTAAATTTTTTGTAACTTTTTTTACTTTTTTTTTTAGTTCTTCTATGGACTTGAAGATCCAATTGTTGGATCGTTGTTATAATACCCTGCAATTCTTATGTATTGCAGGGTATTATACCTGTCAGCTTCACAATGACAGGAGGCATATTAGGTCCTGCCTCTTGCAGGACGTAATCGCCTTCAATAGATGGCAGACCCGAAGCCTTTTGGCTTACGGTTGCCATAGCAATCCCCCCCCCGCAATCGCGTAGCAGGGTGCCGATGTTGCTATAACAACATAAATGCGGTGGTCACTATTAACTGCCGCAATTAAGGGGTTAATCGGTTCGGATCACCGCCGTGATCCGACCCAATGTTTTCCCCCAGTACGAAGGCTGTTAGTAGCAGCCTGTACTGGGAGATGCCGGGCTGCGGCAGGAGCACACGTAGATTAACGGGCTGCAGGCACAAGGACCAGCTCTGCAGCCCGTTAATCTACGTGGGGTGGTCGGGAAGGGGTTAAAGAAAGCTTCTACAAACAGATCTCTTCCTAGTATGGAACCCACAACACGGATGGACAAAAGAGTATACTCTAGCAGCCAGTAGCCAATTTCAAGGAACATTGGCTAATGTTATTTGTATGGCACTGATCTACACGTAGTTGGGGGAAGGGAGAATATTCTTACAGATCCCACCCCCCGAGGTTGAAACTTACTGTACATTTGTCCCAAACCAGCAGACTTCCAAAATAGATCACTTTAAAAACTGGCTAGAGCCTAAAATACTAAATTTACTTACATCCATAAGTAGCTCATCTTTAGTCTTCAAAGGAACATCATTGTTTTCTAGCGGTTCTTCATCAAGTTGGAGAATTGAGGACAGAGAAGATGAAGACGACGATGTGGAAGAGGAGGATGATGAATCGGAATCACTGAAAGACAAACTGACTTTTTAAATGTTTTGTTTAAAAAAAAAAAAAAAGGACTTTTAAAAGTTTAACCGTACAACAAAAAATAGAAAGAACCAAAAACAGGTTTACTTTACCACTTGAACTGCATGTGTGACAATTGGAAATGCACGTGTCACAACTTTCTTTAACCCCTTATTATTTATTTCTGTTACTTATAGGGCTGGCTTACACAGTGTTTTGGCGCTTTTTTTTTTTTACCTAGAAGCCATGTCGGAAACAGTGCTGAAAACCGTCCGAAATAGCCTCCCATTGATTTCAGAGAAGCGGAGTAGTTTTGCCACGAAAAAAAAAAACATCATGCTCTTTCTTCCAGCGCTTTCCATCTCTGCCTCCCACTGACATCAATGGGAAGCAAAGAAATTCGCAAGGGTTTTATGCCCACGACGCTCCATGGCCGCAGCTGAAAAACACCACAAAAAAAAAAAACACGGCAAAGAAACTGCAGGCAGTTAAAAATCTGCCCAGTTCTCAGAGTTTTTTGGCACGTTTGATGCGGAAACTGCAAACGACTGATCCGGTGCACAAAAGAGGCAAACGGAAACAACGGGCACCAGCACCGTCACCATTGAAATCAATGGTGATGGAGACGGAAACCTCTGGTTTCCGTCGGTGTGAGTTTGTGTCTGCTCAGGGTCCCGTTCTGACGGAAACCTCCGATGGAACGTCATAACAGGACCCCAACACAGATGTGAACGAAGCCTTAGGTACATTTCCGCAACCACAGAACTGTAGAGTGTCCCGGTCAGACTTGAATAGAAAGGACTTGGCTTGACCATGACACTATAATGTTATATGGCTGCATTAATGGACCTGTTTTATGAAGGCCTAATCCCTAGTTTAATTTGTAATCTGTAGTGAACAGCTAAGTGACTATTTGTTCATAACATTTCAGTTTACAAATTAGAAAAAAAGTGTAGCTAAACTTTAACAAGCTTCTAACATGTCGTAGTGTCAGGTTTAAAGTTTTGATTCGCGGAGTCCGAGCACTGAGAACCCCTCAAATCGCTTAAACAAAGCAGATGAAGTACTCGTGTGAGCACTCATCCGCTTCTTGTCTGTTTGGCCATTTCTGGAAATCCAATGTATCGGAGTACGGGCTCATAGACTTTTTATTTAGCCTGTCCTCCGATACATGGATTTCCATAAAAAGCCAAACGCACACGAAGCGGCTGAGCTCCGACAGAAGCGTAAAATAGCGCCTAGGAGGATGGGTGGAGTTTTCATAGCCCTCTTAAGTCTATTGCGAAAAGACCGCTTGCAAAAAACGGAGCTGATTTTACAGGCGGAATTTCCACCTGCAAAAAAACTGTGTGAACCCAGCCTGAGGCAGATTTTTCTGCCTGCAAAAAAACTCAGTGTGAACATACCCATATGGTGCCAACATAATCTGACGAACTGTACAGAGGTTGTCCTCACTTACTTTCCCTAGTAGGGCTCAGAATTTAAATTCCCAATCTGTATGTTTTTGGAGTGTGGGAGGACTGTGCCACCACATGAACCCCTTGGCGATATCCGCTGTATATGTACACCGGATGACGCAGGGGAATGTATGGGGCAGGCTAAGGAGTTTAACCATTTTTGGTTTCTTTCAAACTTCCAATTTATTTTTTATTTTTTTTTAAAACAATAAGGTACTAAACATAACAAACAAGGACTATATCAAAGTTCGGTATCACCGTGATCGTAATGACTCGCAGAATAAAGGTAACGTGTCATTTTCACAAATCAGTGAACACCGTAAAAACAAAACCCGTAAGAAAATGGCAAAACTGCCGTTTTTTCCAAAACCAGCCCATTCTGAATTTTTTCCAGCTTTGTACAACACACAATATTAAATAGTGCAATTAGAAAGTACAATTTGCCCCATAACACAAAGAGGCTCTGTCAGCACATTATAAGTGCCGTATCTCCTACATAAGGAGATCGGCGCTATAATGTAGGTGACAGCAGTGCTTTTTATTTTAAAAAAAACAATCTATTTTTACCACTTTATTAGCTATTTTAATTTTATGCTAATGAGTTGCTTAATGCCCAAGTGGGCGTATTTTTACTTTAGACCAAGTGGGCGTTGTACAGAGGAGTGTAGGACGCTGACCAAAGTAAAAATACGCCCACTTGGGCATTAAGCAACTCATTAGCATAAATCTAAAATTGCTAATAAAGTGGTAAAAATAGATCGTTTTTTTTAATTAAAAAGCACTGCTGTCACCTACATTATAGCGCCGATCTCCTTATGTAGGAGATAGGGCACTTATAATGTGGTGACAGAGCCTCTTTAAGCCCTCATTATGGCAGTGTCAATGAAAAAAAAAAAAAAGTTGTGGCTTTTTGAAGGCAGGGAGGAAAAAACAAAAAAGCATAAAAGCGAAAAGGAGTCTGTCCCTGAAAGGGTTAATCTCGGCTGTTAGAGCAGGATGTCAGCTTTAGGGGGGATTCACACGAGTGTGCATTCGGTCCGTGCGGGCCGCGTGGTTTTCACGCGGCACGCATGGACCAATACAAGTCTATGGGGCAGTACAGACAGCCCGTGCTTTTTGCGCAGCGTTTGTCTGCTGCGCAAAAAGTGCGACAGGTTCAATAACTCTGCGTATTTCGCGCATCACGCACCCATTGAAGTCAATGGGTGCGTGAAAACCACGCAGGTTGCACGGAAGCACTTCCGTGCGAACTGACTGAAACAGCGCACCAGCTGTCAAAAGGATGAATGTAAACAGAAAAGCACCACGTGCTTTTCTGTTTCCGAACATCCAAACGGAGTGTCTTTGCGATGAGCGAAGCCGGACAAGCGAACCGAACTTCACCGGGTTCGGCCGAACTCGTTTTGGCCGAACCCGGCAAAAAAAATTATCGGTACGCGACGTCAGGAGATAGTCACTGTCCATGGTGCTGAAAGAGTTAAACTGTTTCAGCACCATGGACAGTGACTTCCGATCCCAATATACATGAACCTGTAGAAAAAAAGACGAAGTTCTGACTTACCGATAACTCCCGGCGTCTTCCTCCAGTCTGACCTCCCGGGATGACAATTCAGTCCAAGTGACAGCTCCAGCCAATCACAGGCCAAGCACAGGCTGCAGCGGTCACATGGACTGGCGCGTCATCCAGGGAGGTGGGGCCCGTTGTCGAGAGGCGCGTCACCAAGGACGCGTCATCAAGGCAACGTCACCAAGGCAACGGCCGGGAAGTTCTCGGTAAGTACGAACTTTTTCTTTTTTTTCAACAGGTTTTTCGATATTGTGTTCGGCATTCGCTGTCGAGGGTGCTGAAAGAGTTAGCTCTTTCAGCACCTTGGACAGTGACTGGCGTCGACTAGCCTCATCTCTATGATGGCGGCTGCGCGAAAATCACGCAGCCGCGCATCAGACACGGATGACACACGCAGCTGTCAAATGTTTTTTGCGCGCGCAAAACGCAGCGTTGTTTGCGCGCGCAAAAACGCAACGTTCGTGTGTATCTGCCCTTAAAGAGGCTCTGTCACCAGATTTTGCAACCCCTATCTCCTATTGCAGCAGATCGGCGCTGCAATGTAGATAAGAGTAATGTGTTTTGTTTTTGTTTTTTTTAAACGAGCATTTTTGGCCAAGTTATGACCATTTTTATATTTATGCAAATGAGGCTTTCTAAAGTACAACTGGGTGTGTATTATGTGCGTACATCTGGGCGTTTTTACTTCTTTTACTAGCTGGGCGTTGTGAATGGAAGTGTATGATGCTGACGAATCAGCATCATCCACTTCTCTTCACAACGCCCAGCTTCTAGCAGTGCAAAGACACACAGCGTGTTCTCGAGAGATCACGCTGTGACGTCACTCACTTCCTGCCCCAGGTCCTGCATCGTGTCGGACGAGCGAGGACACATCGGCACCAGAGGCTACAGTTGATTCTGCAGCAGCATCAGAGTTTGCAGGTAAGTAGCTACATAGACTTACCTGCAAACGCCGATGCTGCTGCAGAATCAACTGTAGCCTCTGGTGCCGATGTGTCCTCGCTCGTCCGACACGATGCAGGACCTGGGGCAGGAAGTGAGTGACGTCACAGCGTGATCTCTCGAGAACACGCTGTGTCTTTGCACTGCCAGAAGCTGGGCATTGTGAAGAGAAGTGGATGATACTTCTATTCACAACGCCCAGCTAGTAAAAGAAGTAAACACGCCCAGATGTACATACACAATACACACCCAGTTGTACTTTAGAAAGCCTCATTTACATAAATATAAAAATGGTCATAACTTGGCCAAAAATGCTCGTTTTAAAAAAACAAAAAACGTTACTGTAATCTACATTGCAGCGCCGATCTGCTGCAATAGGAGATAGGGGTTGCAAAATCTGGTGACAGAGCCTCTTTAATATAAAGCGGACAACTCCAGCTCCATATTACAGCCAACACCCTGTTCTAGCAACCGGGATTGAAGATCACTACGATCCCTGCCGTTTAACCACTTCAATAGCGTTTCATATAAGGGGTTAGACAGAGAAGGCCCCCCCCCCCATTGTCAGCTCATTGTTGCCCCCCCCCCCCATCACCATCCAAATGACCCCTCGGTCTGCCATCTTAGTACTCCTTTTGGGGAGAGCTTAATAAGATAAGGATCATGAGGACAATAGACTGCAGTGCAGTATAGAAGTAACACAGAGTACTGTATGGCTGAGTTCACACAGGGCAGATACAATGCGTAAAAGCACTCAAGTGTATCCACCCTGTGTGCCACAGGGTATTCTGGGCGAAAACCTGCACCAAATTGGTACACCAAGTGGCGCAGTTTTTCGCCCGGAATGTCCAAAGCGGAAAACCGCAGCACTTACGTTTTATCTCGGGAGACCGCTGCAGCCTGTGAATGGCTGCAGCGGCGGTCACATGGGATAAAGCATCATTCCAAGAGGCCGGCGCTCTGATGTCATCCATGCTGGCCTCTTGGGATGAGGTTTCCTCCATGTGACCACCGCTACAGCCTGCGATTGCAGCAGTCACATGGGATGAAATGTCATCCCAGGACGCCACGCTGGAGGGAGGAACACAGACTTCTGGGCGAGTAAGAGATTTTCTTTTTTTTCTGAGTTGCGTGATTTACCTTGAACTCAATGGTGAAAGCCTGCAACAAATAAGCAGCGTTTACTCAAATACAATAGACATGCTGCGGAATAAAAATATGCACAGCAGGTCAACAGCTGAGTGTTTTTCCGCTTAGTGTTTACGCAGCGTGTGAATGAGATTTGCTGCTGCTTCATTTGCTGCGGATTTTCCACAATGGATTCTGTTGCGGAAAAACCGCAGTATTTATGCAACGTGTTAAAGAGGCTCTGTCACCAGATCATCAAATCCTTATCTCCTATTGCATGTGATCGGCGCTGCAATGTAGATAACAGCAAAGTGTTTTTTGTTTTTTTTAAAACGATCTTTTGCCCAAGTTATGAGCAATTTTATATTTATGCAAATGAGCTTTTCAATGGACAACTGGGCGTGTTTTCTCGTTTTACCAACTGGGCGTATATGGTGTTTTCACCAACTGGGAGTGTATTGTTTTTATTACCAACTGGGCGTGTATTGTGTTTTTACCAACTGGGCGTTGTGAATAGAAGTGTATGACGCTGACAAATCAGCGTCATACACTTCACATCGTTCCCACCCAGCTTCTTTCACTGCAGACACACAGCGTGACGTCACCCACAAGTCCTTCAACCTTGGCGTCGGACAGAGAAGATACATGGCCTCCAGCCGTCCGAGAAGGTAATATGCTCGTCTCTAGGGAGTTTGCTATGCTTACCTGCACACGGAGATGCTGCTGCATATTCAACTGTACTCTCTGATGCCTGGAGCGGATGTGTCTTCTCTCTTCCGACGCCAAGGTTGAAGGACCTGTGGGTGACCTCATCGTTCCCACCCAGCTTCTGTCACTGCAGACACACGGCGTGACGTCACCCACAGGTCCTTCAACCAGTTTACTGCCCTATGTCCTGTAATGCATTTACATACACTTAACAGTGCTTTATAGATTGAACAGTACTTCCTACTTGCACATAGCACTTTATCTTGCAATATCCATTTGTTTGCAGATCAGGTATAGCTAGTATACTTTATGCTGTTATTTTATCTCCCTCCCTGTTCATGCCCTGAATATACCACTCTTTATCCTGCATTTGTTTGACGCCATTTTTTATACATTGTATGACTCAAAATGTTAAATCTTGTTTGTATCTGTCTGTTAATAAAATGAATTTCTATTTATTTACTACGTCTGTATTAGTTTTTTGACCATTTCTGTTTATAGGTTCTTGTGTATGTTTTTGGTCAAAACACCAAGTTACACTTGGTATATATTTGAGGTTATCTTTACCTTTGATGGTATACAATTTTAATGTAACTAAGCCTACTGTCTTACATACCATATCATAGTATTGTTTATATAGATAGCCCATTAGCGCTTCATGTGTACAAATCGGTTGCATATGTAAACTGGGCAGAGTACATCAGGGTATACGTAAGCTGGGCGGAGTACATCAGGGTATACGTAAACTGGGCGGAGTACATCAGGGTATACGTAAGCTGGGCGGAGTGCATCAGGGTATACGTAAGCTGGGCGGAGTGCATCAGGGTATACGTAAGCTGGGCGGAGTACATCAGGGTATACGTAAGCTGGGCGAAGTACATCAGGGCATAATAGGATGTAATAATGGGGAGAATGAATAATCCATGGATTGGTGTGGTACGCTGTGAATCCTTCCTTTATACACAGGCCAGGTTTATTGGGTATTATACAAAATATCTGCGCTCCAGTATTGCCTAATCTTTGACTTCTTCACTAGCCCTATAAGCAGCACAAGGCCCTAAAGTTTCCTCATCTCCGCTGCGTCTACAGGGCCCACCTGTGGGGTCCAGCAAATGACGATGTGGGGTATTTAATGAAATTCTAGTCTGGGCCGTCATTTTGCATCATTGCGTTTTGAGAGTCATAACGTGTTATTTTTCCGTTGACGGAGCAGTGTGAGGGCGCGTTTTTTGTGGAACGCGCTGTCATTTTTATTGGTTCCATTTCGGGGTGCATGCGATTTTTTTTAATCACTATTTATTCCATTTTTTGGGAGATGAGGAAACCAAAAAACAGCAATTCTAGCACGGTTTTGTTTTTTTTAATTTTTTACAATGTTCCCCGTGCAGTATAAACCACATGTTAACTTTATTCTGCGGGTCGATACGATTACAGCGACACCAAATTTATATCGTTTTTTTACGTTTCCCTACGATCCCACAATAAAAATACTCTTTTCTAAAAAACCAATCATGTTTTAGTGTCGCCATTTTCTGACAGCCATAACTTTTTTATTTTTCAGTGGACATCGCTGCGGGAGGGCTTGTTTTATGCGTGACAAACTGTAGTTTTTATTGGTACCATTTTGCGTTACTTGCAACTTTTTGATCACTTTTTATTAAAAAAAAAAATTTGAGACAAGATGACCAAAAAATAAAATGCTGTCATTGTTTTTTATTACATTTTTTTACGGTGTTCATCGTGCGGTAAAAATAATGTGATATTTTTATAGATGAAGCCGTTCCGAACGCGGCAATACCTATTATGTTTCGTTTTTTTTCCTAATAAAAGGAGTTGATCAGGGAAACAGGGCAAGTGTTTTTATTAGTTAAAACATTTATTTTTCTTTCACATTTTTTTTTACTTTTTTTTATTACACTGACCTGGGGACTTGAAGATCTGGTCTTCTGATCCTCGGTACAATACACTGCACTACTTATGTAGTGCAGTGTATTGTAACGGTCATTCTTCATTTGACAGTTAGCGTATTAGGTCTTGCCTCGGGCAGGACCTAATAGGCTTCCGTACCTGGGCAACCAGGAAGCCTAGCAACGGCTTCCTGGTTGCCATAGCAACCATCACCATCCGCGATCCATCGAGGGGGGGCCCGGGGGGGTACAAATGGAGCTCCCTCCCTCAACCACTTCAATGCGGCGGACGGCATTGACAGCCGCATTGAAGGGGTTAAATGGCTGCGATCAGCGGTAACTGCCATCGCAGCGGGATGTCAGCTATGTATGACAGCTGACAGCCGCTGAAGATGAAGCGCGCACAGCTCCTCTGCCGGCTTCATCTACAGGGTGTGACTGTACGCCCGTGTGCGGGAAAGCACTTTAAATTTGGATGTACAGTCACGCCCAAAAGCGGGAAGGGGTTAAGGGAATAGTTGTTTTTGTTTTCCTTTAACTGTACCTCCATGTGGCCAGTGTCTTAGCACACAGGGACGTACAGTTACTGCGTGGTTCCTGGAACACACTGTCGGGAACCGGGAGGCCAGCTGTCCCTGACAGCTGACACTCCACAGTATGACGATCAGCGGCTTATTTCCGCTGATTTCAGCAATTAACCCCATAATTGTGGTGATCGATTGCAATCACCGCATTAAGGGGTTTCTAGCACATCGGCAGACCTCACGATGAAATCGTGAGGTTTGCAGATGGCTAGCATGGCGATCGGAGGCCAAATAATGACCTCCGTGTCTGCCATGTATGGAAGCCTATCAGGACCAGCCTCTGGCTGGTCCTCGTAGAATAAATGACGTCACACTGACAGTTGGAATACGTTACACTACCTAGGTAGTGTAATATATTCTAACAGCGATCAAAGCTGCAGGTAAAAAAAAGTGTAAAAAGTAAAGAAAAGTTGTAAAACATTTTTATCAACTTTTTTTTTTTTTTACAAAGTGTAAAAATAAAAAAAAATTCCTCTAATAAGTTTCTTATTATAGAGAAAAAATGAAACCATTTAAAAAAAAAAAAAAAAAAAAAACCAGTAAACATATTTGGTATCACCGCGTTCGTAACGACCCAATCTATAAAACTATAATGTCATTTTTACCGCACGGTGAACGCCGCAAAAAAAAACTAAGAAAAAAAAAACTAAAAAAGCCAGAATCACTATTTTTTGGTCACCATCCCTCCCAAAATATAGAATAAAAAGTGATCAAAAAGTCGCATGTACCCGAAAATAGTACCAATAAAAACTACAACCCGTCCCGCAAAAAACAAGCCCTTACACCGCTTTTTTGACTGAAAAAAAAAATAAAAAAGTTACGTCTCAGAATATGGTGACAGAAAATAAATTTTATAAATAAGTGATTTTATTGTGCAAACGCTGCAAAACATAAAACTATATACATACGGTATCCCCGTAATCGTACCGACCCGCAGAATAAAGTAAAAGTGTCATTTATAGCGCATTATGAATGCCGTAGGAAAAAAAGAATTAAAAAACGCCAAAAAACGCTGTTTTTGGTCACCAAAGCTCTAAATAAAATGTAATAAAAAGTGATAAAAATGTTGCATGTACCAAAAAAATTGTATCAATAAAAACTACAGCTCGTCCTGCCAAAAATAAGCCCTCACACCACTCAATACATGGAAAAATAAAAAAGTTATGGCGTTTGGAAGGCGGGGAGTGAAAAGCGAAAACTGAAAAACAAAAAAAGGATCAGTCCTGCAAAGGTTAATTAATTTCTATTAAAAAAAAAAATTACCACCACATGTGGGGTATTGTCATACTCGGGAGAGATTGTGTTACAAATTTAGGGCGACTTTTTCTCCTTTACCCCTTGTGAAAATGAAAAAAAAAATGCAACATTTTAGTGGACAAAAATGTTTATATTCATTTTCACGGCCTAATTCTACTAAATTCTGCAAAAAACCTGTGTGGTGCAAAATGATTACTATACCCCTAGAAAAATTCCTTGAGGGGTGTAGTTTCCCAAATGGGGTCACTTTTAGGGTGTTTCCACTGTTTTGTTCCCTCCAGGGCATTGCAATCGCGACATGGCACTAAAAACCAATCCAGCAAAATCTGCGCTCCAAAATCCAAATGGCGCTCCTTCCCTTCGGAGCGCTGCCGTGGGTCCAAACAGCAGTTTATTACCACATATGGGGTATTTCCGTAATCGGGAGAAAATACTTTACAAATGTTGGGGTGCATTTTCTTTATTCCTTGTAAATTAAACATTTCTATGTTTTTTCAGAAAAAAAAGTCGATTTTCATTTCCACAGACTAACTCCAATAAATATAGCAAAATACCTGTGGGGTTAAAGTGCTAACTATACCCTTAGATAAATTCCTTGAGGGGTCTAGTTTCCAAAATAGGGTCAATATTGGCACCACAAAACCTCTTCAAATCCGACATGGTGCCTAAAATATAATCTAAAAATAAGCAGGCCCCAAAACCCACTAGGTGCTCCTTTGCTTCTGAGGCCGGTGTTTCGGTCCATTAGGGCACTAGGGCCACATGTGGGATATTCCTAAAATCTGCAGGACCTGGGCAATAGGGGTGCAGTTTTTAAAATGGGGTGGTTTATTTGGGGGATTCTAATATATAAGGCCCTCAAAACCACTTCAGAACTGAACAGGTCCCTGTAAAAACAGCCTTTTGAATTGTTCTTGAAAATGTGAGAAATTGCTGCTAAAGTTCGAAGCCTTGTAATGTCCTAGAAAAATAAAAGGATGTTCAAAAAAACTATGCAAATATAAAGTACACATGGGAAATGGTAACTAGTGACTATTTTGTGTGGTATTACTATCTGTTTTACAAGCAGATACATTTATATTTAGAAAAATGCACATTTTTGCAAATTTTCTCTAAATTGTTTTTTTTCACAAATAAATATTGAATTTATCGACCAAATTTTTCCACTATCATAAAGTACAATATGTCACGAGAAAACAATCTTAGAATCGCTTGGATAGGTAAAAGCATTCCGGAGTTATTACCACATAAAGTGACACGTCAGATTTGAAAAAAAAAAAAAAATCGGCTGTGCCACAAGGCCAAAACAGGCTGCGTCCTAAAGGGGTTAATCAACTCATAGAATTTCCATTATTTTTCAAGGGGTATATTAGTTCTAGTAAATATCCCACACGTTTGGAAAAGCAACCAGAACAGTGTCAATAACATAAATGACATCAACTATTGTGTACAGAAGGAATAATTAGGTCTTCCTTAGGTTAAACCCTGAAATTTCCCATTATATCAAGGAGTGTATCTGTTCAAATGGATATTTCACATGTTTAGAGAAAGCAACTGTAATTAAAGGACTCATTGAGTCCACTGGGACTCACTGAATTCATTTTATAGATCCATCTACTTTCCTCTTTTAGTAAAAGGGAATCTATATCACCACCTCTTATTCCTGTGGTGAGGTGACAAATCGCCCAGCCCGATAGTTCTTTTAAATTGAGATTGTGATAATATTTAAAATATCTGGCAACCGGAGGCAGTTGAAATAGTTTGCTCTGTCTTTTGTTCTCCGCTTCCTGTTTATCGTAATTTTCAATGCTGCCAATATGTTCCCTTATTCTGGTTTTGAGTTCTCTTTTGGTCTTTCCCACATAGTATAGACCACATGTGCTGGATTTTATGATATCCTCCAGTTCCATTTATGAAACCCTTTTTCTTGTCAAGAATTTTACAGGCTGTACGCAAGCCACATGGATAGAAACCTGGATATTTATGTGGTTTCTTTTTGATACAGTCCCTAGAGAAATGACTATTAACAATATGTTGTTCTAGTGTTAATTTTTCTGTATGCTGAGGAGACTGTTCTACCTAGATGTTTTTTCAGATCCTCATCCAGTAATAACACCTGCCAATGCTGTTTCATGATGTCATTCATTTCTTGCCACTTATCATGCAGTGTAGTAATAAACCTCACTATATTCTCACTCTCTGCTTTCTCTTTCACTACCAACAATGTGTCTCTGTCCGTCCGAAAGGCTATATTGTATGCTTGTTTAATTTGATGCCCTGAGTAGTGTCTTTCCTTCAGTCATTTTTTTCGGTCTTTAGCTCCTTCCTTGAAATTTTCAAAGGTGGAGCAATTCCTCCTTAGTCTTAGGAATTCTCCTTTAAGGATTCCTCTGATGGTTCTGTTTAGATGGGCACTTTTCACGTCTAGGAGACTGTTGGTAGCTGTCTCCTTTCTATATAGATTTGTGACAAAATCGGGATTGATCAAAATCATGAAATGGACATCCAGGAACGTTACTTCCTTTCTGCTATAGTTTAGGGTCCATTTTAGATTCAGTTCATTTGTATTGAGTTTATCAATAAAATTCAGTCGTTCGCTTTCGGAACCTCTCCAGATGAATATGATGTCATCAATATATCTACGCCATATCGACATTTTATCGACATGCATCTGGAAACGTTCAAACACAGTTTCTTCCTCCCACCACCCAAGGAACAGGTTGGCAAAAGTTGGTGCACATGCTGTTCCCATTGCCGTTCCCTGGTTTGTAGAAAGAAGCGTGAATCAAATATAAAATAATTCCTACTTCGAATAAATCTCAGCACTTTATTGGCAAAAATCCTCCTTTTGGGACTGTAATTGTGCTCACGACCAAAAAAGAAACCAACAGCTCTACACCCTAGATCATGTTTGATGTTGGTGTAGAGACTTGCTACATCTAAGGTTAGTAAAATTTCACCCTCTTCTAGGTTGGCATTGTTGAGCTCTTGGAGTATCTGCATCGTATCCCGGGTGTAGGAAGGCAGTTTATATACAAAACTGTGTAATTCTAAATCCAGCCATTGATTGCATCTCACAGTCAGACATCCCTGGCCACACACTATAGGTCTGCCTGGTGGCTGCCCAATGTTTTTGTGTATTTTGGGCAACATATAGAAGGTTTCCACCTTGGGATGTCTGACTGAGAGATACTTGGCCTTACTCATTTAAATGGCTCTCTCTTCTAGACCTGAACTGATGAGTCTCTCATATTCCTGTTAGAATTGTGGGGTGGGATCCCCCCAGAGGGATTTCTAACCATCTCTATTATTGAGCGGTCTTTTGGCTTCCTTAATATAAAGATCTTTGGGCCAAATAACCACATTTTCACCCTTGACTGATTGTTTAAAGACTACATCAGTCCAGGTCTTGAATTCCCTCAGTTGTAATATTATTTTTGAGTGGCATTTCGCTCAATTGATTGATTTCTTGTGTGACGAAGTCCACAAATATCTTAACTTGTGGACATAGATCCACGGAGGGCATCTTCTTAGATTTTGATTTCAACCTCGGATGTGTGGAACCTATGTCCTCTAACTCAGTGACCACAGATTGTGACTCTTTCCTCATCTGAGATTTCCCCTTCATCAGCTAATTCCTCTAGGTTCTTTAATGTTTCACGTTCTTGTGTATTTGCAACAAATGAATAAATAGTTAAATAAAAATAAAATCAAAAAAATTAATAAATGAATGGTTTGCTTGTGCATTAAAAAAAAAGGGGACATTGCACAACAACTTCCTTTTCCTATAACAGTCGGTATCAATAAAAAATAATTGAAGGTGACATTGATCATTCTTGCTCCACTTTCCCCCTTCCCTATAGCCACAATTTCTACAATTCAACAAGGTGGTGCACACCAGAGCAAGGACTGTCATGATCATTTTTTCAAATAAGAAATAATAAAATAGGAGGTTCTCCTTTTTCAATTTTCCTGATTATCTTGTATCCTGCTTGGACATTTTCTTGATCCTCTCTATTTGGTAACTAGTGTGAATCCATGGCTACCTACAATATAATGGATAAAATTAAAGAACGACAGAACAAACAATTATCATCGACAGTCTATTTTCAGTGGAAGATTTTCTAACAGATGGGGGCGGATAATTCCCATGTAGATATTTCTGCACTACTCAAACAGCTTAAAGACCTTACGTTACAACAGACCGCAGCATGCTGGACGAAGTCCACACTGGAACAATATTTGACTTTGAATCTTATTACAAGAGGCCTGAGAGTCCCTTTATTCCCAAGCCATGAATTAAGCAAACCAGAACTAAAATCTAGGTGGGAGGAAGCTCTGACAGAATGTTCCAGAACCTTAATGACCATACTGGTGGAAGATTAAAGAATTATGTTAGAGAAAATAGAACCCCAGTTAAATAAAACAGTAGAAGCTCTTGAACCTCATAAGCATAATAAAGACTGACGAAAAATTTGATAAAGTCTTGGCACAAATTGACAATATCGAAATTAAAAGAAGAAAAAAAAAAAAAAAGGCGGCGTAAATTCCTGCGAGATCAGCGGGACTATAAGTCAAATTAATGTATGCCTGGGGAAATATATCTCAGAGGACTGTGGATAAAAACTATAATAAAAATTACTGTCAAGCCAGGAGTTTCAAAGACATGACCAGGAAACAAGCGAATCTGATAAAGGGGAATCTGACAGAACAAGAGGTAGCATTTGAAGAGGACAATCCGCTCAGGATATTGAACCCTACCAAGAACAATAGACTTTTTTTACGGGACAGACTGCGCTGGGGTTAGAGGGGACAACAGAGAGAAGGGGGAGGTCGCTTCAGAGGCAGGAGGAGAAGACAATAATATTACCTTGTAATGATAGTACAATGCAAATAATCAATCTCTCACAACATATTCTTACCAGTGCACAGACAAAGATTTTAAAAAGAGGCTACAATTTCTGCATAACACCCATGCTGAACAAATTTGAGATAAAAAAAAAAAAAATACAAAAAATTCATGAATTTAAATACACAAGAACGTGAAACATTCAAGAGGCTCTGTCGCAAGATTATAAGTGCCCTATCTCATACATAATGTGATTGGCGCTGTAATGTAGATAACAGCAGTGGTTTTTATTTTGAAAAACGATCACTTTTTAGCAAGTTATGAGCAATTTTAGATTTATGCCAATTAGTCTCTTAATGACCAACTGGGCGTGTTTTTACTTTTTACCAATTGGGCGATGTGAAGAGACCAATCAGCGTCATACACTTGTTCCCGCCCAGCTTCTTTCACTGCACAATCACACTGGGCTGGAACAATGAGAAGTGTATGAAGCTGATTGGTCAGCCTCATACACTCCTCTGTACAACAGAGTTAACATAGGTCCGTGCAACGCGGTAATACTGAAGTAACCTTCAAAATTACAGGAAAAAAAAAAAAAAGATTCAAATGGAATTTCTGCAAAAGAAATGAAATTTGCAAATTTTCCTTCCACTTTGCTTTAATTCCTGTGAAACGCATAAAGGGTTAAGAGACTTTCTAAATGTTGTTTTGAATACTTTAAGGGGTGCAGTTTTTAAAATGGGGTGATTTGTGTGGTTCCTAATATAGAAGGCCCTAAAGCTACTTCAGATCTGAACTGTTCCCTAAAAAAAAAAAAAAAAATAGGCTTTTGAAATTTTCTTGAAAATGTGAGAAATTGCTGCTAAACTTATAAGCCTTGTAACGTCCTAGAAAAATAAAAGGATGTTTAAAAAATGATGCAAACATAAAGTAGACATATGGGAAATGTTAACTAGTTACCATTTTGTGTGATATAACTATCTGTCTAACAAAAATGCTAATTTTTGCAAATTCTCTAAATTTGTTTTTACAAAAAAATATTGAATTTATCGACCAAATTTTTTCACTAACAAAGTACAATATGTCACGAGAAAATCTCAGAATCGCTTGGATAGGTAAAAGCATTCCGAAGTTATTATCACATATAGTAACATATGTCAGATTTTAAAAATTAGGCTGTGTCATTTGGTCCAAAAGTGGCTGCGTCCTTAAGGGGTTAAGGAAGCCAAAAGACCGCTCAATAATAGAGACTGTTACAAATCTCTCTGGGGGGATCCCACCCAACAATTCCAACAGGAATATGAGAGACTCATCAGTTCAGGTCTAGAAGAGAGCGCTATTTCAATGAGTGAGGCCAAGTATCTCTCAGTCAGACATCCCAAGGTGGCAACCTTCTATATGTTGCCTAAAATACACAAAAACATTGGGCAGCCACCAGGCAGACCTATAGTGTGTGGCCAGGGATGTCTGACAGAGATGCAGTCAATGGCTGGATTTAGAATTATGCAGTTTTGTATATAAACTGCCTACCTACACCCGGGATACGATGCAGATACTCCAGGAGCTCAACAATGCCAAACTAGAAGAGGGTGACATTTTAGTAACCCTGGATGTAGAGTCTCTACACCAACATCAAAAATGATCTAGGGTGTAGAGCTGTTGGTTTCTTTTTTGGTCGTGAGCACAATTACAGTCCCAAAAGGAGGATTTTTGCCAATAAAGTGCTGAGATTTATTCGAAGTAGGAATTATTTTATATTTGATTCACGCTTCTTTCTACAAACCCAAGGAACGGCAATGGGAACGGCACGTGCACCAACTTTTGCCAACCTGTTCCTTGGGTGGTGGGAGGAAGAAACTGTCTTTGGTGAACGTTTCCAGATGCATGTCGATAAAATTTCGATATGGCGTAGATATATTGATGACATCATATTCATCTGGAGAGGTTCCGAAAGCGAACTACTGAATTTTATTGATAAACTCAATACAAATAAACTGAATCTAAAATGGAACCTAAACTATAGCAGAAAGGAAGTAACGTTCCTGGATGTCAAAATCGGGATTGATCAGAATCATGAAATTGTCACAAATCTATATAGAAAGGAGACAGCTACCAACAGTCTCCTAGACGCGAAAAGTGCCCATCTAAAACAGAACCATAAGAGGAATCCCTGAAAGGAGAATTCCTAAGACTAAGGCCTCATGCACACGACCGTATTTTTTCACACCCGTAAATACTGGCGTAAATACGGGTCCGGTGTCACACGTATTCCACCCGTTTTGCACCAGTATTTACGAACCCGTGCTCGTAAATATGGGTCCGGTGTCACACGTATTCCACCCGTATTTACGAGCACGTTTTTGGCAGCAAAATAGCACTGCACTAATCGGCAGCCCCTTCTCTCTATCAGTGCAGGATAGAGAGAAGGGACAGCCTTTTCTGTAATAAAAGTTAAAGAAATTCATACTTACCCGGCCGTTGTCTAGGTGACGCGTCCCTCTCTTCACATCCAGCCCGACATCCCTGGATGACGCGGCAGTCCATGTGACCGCTGCAGCCTGTGATTGACCTGTGATTGGCTGCAGCGGTCACATGGCCTGAAACGTCATCCAGAACGTCGGCCCGGATGTCGAGAGGGACGCGTCACCAAGGCAACGGGCGGGAGACCGGACTGGAGGAAGCAGGAAGTTGTCGGTAAGTATGAACGTCTTTTATTTATATTTTTTACAGGATAGGGGATACATGTCTTTTGTTTATGGCAGAGCGGGGAGATACCTCCCCGCTCTGCCATAGTTTTCATTGTAGTCCCGGCGGTAGTTACGCCACTGGGCTGTGGCCTGCAGACCGGGTAGTCCCCTGACCTCGCCTCACCTCGCAACGCTCCCGTAATCACGGGTGAACACACGCAGCCACCCATGATTACGGGAGCCCCATAGACTTCTATGGGATGCCCGTGCCGTTATTACGGCATGAAATAGGGCATGTTCTATCTTTTTTAACGGCACGGGTACCTTCCCGTGAGCAAACGGGAAGGTACCCGTGGCTAACAGAAGCCTATGAGCCCGTTATTGCGGGTCGTAATAACGACCCGCAATAACGGGTGTTTTTACGGTCGTGTGCATGAGGCCTAAGGAGGACTTGCTCCACCTTTGAAAATTTCAAAGGAAGGAACTAAAGACATTAAAAAAAAAAAAAATTTTTACTTAAAGATGCTCTGTCACCACATTATAAGTGGCCTATATTGTACATGATATGATCGGCGCTGTAATGTAGATAACAGCAGTTTTTTATTTAGAAAAACAATCATTTTTTACGGAGTTATGACCTATATTAGCTTTATGCTAATGAGTTTCTTAATGAACAACTGGGCGCGTTTTACTTTTTGGCCAAGTGGGCGTTGTACAGAGAGTGATTGAAGAGACAATACACTAACCCAAGGGTCTCAAACTCAGCCGGATAAATGGGCTGCACATAGAAAAAAATTTAAGTTGACGGGCCGCATTACTTTCAAATTTGATACAATATAAAATTTATGTTAATCGATTAGTTATTTGAAATACTATAACAATATTAGATTACTAGAATAATACTACATTACTATAGTGGAGCACGTGGAGTTTACTCCATGTGCTTATTTTAATAATCCAGTTTTCCCATTTAAGTGTCGCTAAATGCAGTCTGGCTGCTCAGTTGGCAGACAAGGTGGTCAAGATTGGGTAGCCCCTCTGTAAAATTGCACCACAGTGCCCTCTGTAGGGTGAATCCTGTATTCGTCAGGTCTGTCTAAAAACAGCCTGGCTCCTGCTCATAACGGCGGGATTTAAGTTGCCTTCAATCCCGCCCATTTAACCCCTTAGATGTTGCAGTTGCTATTGACAGTGGAATCTAAGTGGTTTCAGAGTGAGTGGCTCCCTCTGTCAACCCCATTGACACATCCGCGATGTGATCGTGACGTTCGAATGGTTTTTATAGCAGCCGGGGGCCTAACAAAAGGCCCCTAGATCTGCCTTTAGTGTATGTCTATTAGGCCCTGCCAGAGGCCTAATAGACTAGAATACATACATTAGAATGCCTTGGTACCGTACAGCCGTAATCGCACTGACCCGCAGAGTAAAGTTAACATGTAATTTTTACTGTAAGGTGGTTGTGTAAAAACTACTCAGTCCCCTGTCCCGCACTCCCTCCAGCCAGGCATTGAATGAAACAGTGGTCGAGCATGTGCCCCACCACTACAATTAAATTCTATAGAGCGAACAGCATTTGTTGGTGGTCCCAGCAGTCTGACCCCCCACTGAACTATTAGTCATCACTTATCCAATAGATCGGTGATAACTTGAAGTAACCGGAATACCCCCGTAAGACTCCTCACAAATACATACTCAAAAGGCTATATTTTATAGCCAAGTACCTACATTTTTCACATTACCAGACTCAGTGGCACCCTCATCTGTACTCAGTGTCTGGCATCGCGGATCAGTCCAATTGAACTGGAAAGGGCTGAGCAGCAGTGCCAGACACCGAGCACCGATAAGACCACTGCTGTGTCTTCTATAGCCATGAAGGGGTCCCTTATTTCCTCATCACTGGTAGGGGTCCCTGTTAGTCAGCCCTGCGCGGATGACCTATTAAAGGAATACCCAGGGATATGTCATCAAAACTAAAAACAGTCATTCTTCTAGAACAATGCAGGCCAAATACGCACAAAATGAAGAAATTTCTATGAAATATATTTAAATGGAGCACTGGTAAGCAAATGGGACCATACTGGCTTCATTTACCTCTTTTAGGTGACCAAAACAGGTCCCTTAAAAGAATAAGTGAAGCATGAAAGAAATCAAATGTATTTGGCACATAATCATATGGAGGTTGCTCTTCGCTTCTAAAAGTTTCTTACATGCTTTTATTACAGTAAAGTAAATAGAGCATAACTGAAAGGCAAGCAATGCTCAACTTGCTGGATGTGTAGAGTTCATTGGAATAGAAATTCTCTGCAGAAAGTATATACTGCTCGTTTCCAGACTTAGAAAGCATTAGTACATTTTAACTATTACTAAATGAAAAGTAAAAATATGCATTTTTTTTGTAGGACCATAAAGGCGAGTCCAGTCAGTGAACCGAGGAAAGATAGAACATGTCCCAGCTTACCTCGGACGGAGAATCGGGTCAGTTTTCACGGACCCGATTCACCCACTAAAGTGAATGGGTCCATGAAGACTAAAGAGTGCCGCTAGGATGCCGTTAAAATCAGCCCGAGTGGCACAACGGTTGTGTGCATAAGGGGTGCTGGACTGCCACGTTTATCAAATATACTCTGAAACATTGTATTGAGATTGATGAAATGAACGTTTGATTTAATCCAAACCTTCCCAGATAAAGATTGTACACTTAAAGCAAGCCCCTCTCAGCTCCCTACAATGAATCCAGTACATACCTTGAAGTGCACAGCATCTTTAAGGGCCTGTTCACATCAGAGTTGGGTTCTGTCAGACCTTTTCATTCCGTAAGGTTTCCTTTGTTTTGGTGAAAAGTATAGCGCAGTTGAAACCTTACGGAACGGAGAAAAACGGAAACCTTTAGCAACGGAAGCTTTACCATTGAAATTAATGGTAATGCAAACAGAAGCTACAGTTTCCGTTTGCCTTTCCATTGATGGGTTCCTCCGATGGAAAGGTCTGACGGAACCTAACGCTGACGTGAACACACCCTAACCCCTTTCTCGCCAACCCCACATAAATTTGCATGCTAATGGCATGGTTTCCACTAAGCTGTGTTTCATGCTAGACAACGCTCCCATAGTGAAACAATAAATAAATCGTAAATATGGAAAATTAAAATAAAAAAATTAAAAAGTTAAATAAAGAAGCCCCCCTTCCCCCTCAGAAAGCACAAACTTTTAGCACTCGCTCTTATTTTATGTTGAGCTAGCATTGTCTTTTTAGTATACAATGCAGGTTTATTTTTTCATAAATTTTATATACATGATTTTTGCTATTGTCAAATTTTTGGGCTTATAGTTTTAAAAGAATAGTAAACAAAAAAATGCTTTTTTGACTTCTCAGCTAATTTTTTCTGTTAATATAATTTTACCCTAAAATAGACCTTTAATTTGTGATAATCATCTGCTATAGTGATTATTGTCTAGTTAGACCAAGCAGAAGTCTTCCACTAACAGCATCCCGGCGATCATGTGACCAATCACATGATCACCGGGACCAATAAAGGCAGAGCTGTATACAAGAGATCAGAGAATACAGAAACAGTGAAAACCACTTCAAACTTCTCTCCAGGGTGCTTAGCAGAGCACCTGACATTTAGCTGCCCGATCGCTCGGGCAGCCAGCTAAAACATGCACCATAGATATACTATGGCGCGGGTTTTAAAGACCTCGACTGCCCGCCGTATAAACTACCGTGGGTGGTCGGGAACCAGTTAAGCTGCCCTCAGATAGGCCTACAGAGCAGCTGTATCTTACGCTGAATCCTGTGCCAGTCAGGTCCGCGGGACTGACTGGTTCAGTCTCAGCAGCTCTTGTGTGTCTCTGACACGCAGGATCCACTTGTTATCCATCACATCTATGTTCATAACTTAGATTTGATAGATTACAGGCGGATCATGCGTGTCAGACACGCAGGACCCGCTGACACTGAACCCAAATCGGTCCCGCGGACCAGACTGATTCAGGTCTTAGTGCACAATACAGCTGCTCTGTATATAGGATACAGAGCAGCCCTATCGCAAAAAAGTAAAATAATTTTTAATAAAAACGAATTCCAAGGATGCACAAAACACACACTGACCTTTTGTTCTTAAATAAATAAATTTAAAAAAAAACAAAAAAGAAAACACGCCTTCAGAAGGTGTACATAGCCTTTAAAGAGGCTCTGTCACCAGATTCTCAAATCCTTATCTCCTATTGCATGTGATCGGCGCTGCAATGTAGAGAACAGTAACGTGTTTTTTTTTGTTTTTGTTTTTTAAAACGTTCATTTTTGGCCAAGTTAGGAGCTATTTTATATATATATATATATATATATATATATATATATATATGCAAATGAGCTTTGAAATGGACAACTGGGCGTTTTTTTTTCGTTATGTCCAACTGGGCGTGTATTGTGTTTTTAACTGGGCGTGTTTACGTGTATGATGCTGACCAATCAGTGACTAGTCAGCGTCATACACTGCTCTCCATTCATTTACACAGCAGCGATGTGCAGCCACATACACAGAGATTAACGTTAATCAAGTGTCCTGATAATGAATATACATGATCATCCAGCCTGGACGTCATGTGTATTCATTATCAGGACACTTCTGACCCTTTTCTTTGAGATTTCCAGCAAGTGAAACGAAATCTCGTTTACCTCCGTAATCTCGCGAGATTACGCGTGGCTTGCTGGAATCTCACAGAAAAGAGTCAGAAGTGTCAGGATTCTGAATACACATGACGTCCAGGCTGGAGATCATGTATATTCATTATCAGGACACTTGATTAACGTTAACCTCTGTGTATGTGGCTGCACATCGCTGTGTAAATGAATGGAGAGGAGTGTATGACGCTGACGGGTCACTGATTGGTCAGCGTCATACACGTAAACACGCCCAGTTGGACATAACGGAAAAAAAAACGCCCAGTTGTCCATTTCAAAGCTCATTTGCATATATATATATATATATATAAATAAAATAGCTCATAACTTGGCCAAAAATGAACGTTTTTAAAAAAAACAAAAAACTTTACTGTTCTCTACATTGCAGCGCCGATCACATGCAATGGGAGATAGGGATTTGAGAATCTGGTGACAGAGCCTCTTTAAGGGAGGGAGATAAAACTGAAATAGGGCCTTGTTCTCTGTTCTATAGCGACATCACACGTTACGCAACTCATGCATATTTGGCATCACTATGCATGAAAGAACTAGAGGATTTTTGGAGTAAAACTAAATTAAACCACTTTAAAACAAGACATGGAGAGAAAGAAAAAATAAAAAAAATTTATAAATTCTGGAAAAATTACTTTTTTTTCCGTCTGACCATACGTCCATAAATAAGACCTTCAAAATTTTTGTATATAAAGCTCCAATTTTAAATAATAAAGCTGTTTGTGTCCTGCAAAAAAGGTCATAGAAAAAAAAAAATCTAAATACCTTTTTGCAGGAATTCAGTTTGGAATTTTGAGGCAGATTTTCCTCTGCCTGCACGCCTATTTTCGTCATTGAGCGCCGCAGGCATAAAACGCCACAAAATACGCTTTCACTGCTTCCCATTGATGTCAATGGGAGGTCAGAGGTGTAAACGCCCGAAGATAGGGCATGTCCCTTCTTTTTGCGGCGCGGTTTCCGCGTCAAAAAACTCAGCGTGAACTCCCCCTTAGAATTCCATAAAAGCAAAAGACACCATTCAACATCATTAAAACCCAATTTGGGATGCAGCTGCAGTCTTTCAACTCTCCTCTCAATATTTAGCAAGAGCGCTCCTTGCCTTATGGCACCCAATGAATAGGGTGGCTGTTATAAGCAGAGTTCACACTGAACACCAAAGTACGGCAATGCCTTCAAACAGACCGCACCTAGGTCTAGAAGAATAAGTCGCGTCTGCAGTAAAAACATAGTATAAAGCAATACTAAAACTAATTGCAGACTTGCTACTCTAAGGCCCTGTTCACACAGTTTTTTTGCAGGCAGAAAAATCTGCCTCCAAATTCCGTGTGGAATTTGGAGGCAGATTTTGACCTGTCTGAACGCCATTTGCCGCGTTTTTCGGCCGCGGGCAAAAACCGCTTTCTCTGCCACCCATTGATGTCAATGGGAGGTCAGAGACCGAAACGGCCCAAAAAAACTGCAAGCGTATTTTTCCGCTTGTGAGAAGAAAAAAAAAACGCCTTTGCCTCCCATTGAAATCAGTGGGAGGCAAGATCGGCAGTTTTCGCTGCGATTTTCGACTCGGTTTTTGCAGCAAAAATACTCCGTGTGATCAGGGCCTTAGTGGCCTCTATTTGATTCATGAAAAAAAAAAAAAAAAAGTACGAAAATAGTCAACCACCACAGTGAGCCTATAATTGAACGTCAAAACAAATGGCCAAAAAGCAAATGCATAGCCTTATGTAAATTTGCATAGACTTTCAGACTAGTTAGTGGTTCATTAGCCTACCTGTCTGAGGAGGATTCCTCTGAAGAGCTCTGTCCATCTTCATAAGCCGACTCAGATTGTATTTTAACACAATCCAGAGGGCAATCATCTGCTCGGAGACAGTCGGCTCCTCCATCATGTTCACCTATCGTATGATTTTTGAAATGTAAGCCTTCCAGTTGTACAGCAACCTCCATATCTTCCTGTGGTTGCAGGTTACAGGGTAAAGACTCAATCACAACAGTCGGTATATTCTCTTCAGAGACTTCAGGTGCGGAGGACAAAATCTGCACATCATCATTTGAAGAAATTCCTTCTCTAGATACAGCCTGGGTCTCCCCTGAAAGATTAGGAATATCGGTAGATGTAGGCAGTGGTGTTTTGTCACAAGTATTTGTCTCGGTTATAGAAGTCTTTTCATCTTCTCCGGCAGGAAGGTTATTGTTTTGTAATATATCGGTAGTTGCTTCAGGTAAAGCCATTTCCTCCTGCGTTTCCATAGTATTCTATAATCCTCAAAAGAAACACAAGCGCAGTTAATACGCAGTCTACAATAGTTCAACAAGTAACTAACATTTTTGAAAACGCAGGAAGATAACAAAATTCTCTCTAAGGGCTTATTTAGACGAACATGTAATACGTCCGTGCAACGCGCGTGATTTTCACACGCGCCGCACGGACCTATGTTAGTCAATGGGGCCGTTCAGACAGTCCATGATTTTCATGCAGCTTGTGTCCGCTGCGTGAAACTCACGACATGTCCTATATTTGTGCGTTGTTCGCGCATCACGCACCCATTGAAGTCAATGGGTGCGTGAAAATCACGCGCAGCACACGGAAGCACTTCTGTGTTATTCGCGCAACAGCAGTAAAAAGTAGGATTGAAAACAGAAAAGCACCACGTGCTTCTCTGTTTACAAACATACAGAGTGTCATAATGATGGCGGCTGCGCAAAAATCACGCAGCATATGGTGATGACACACTAAGCTGTTAAGTACGTTTTGCGCACGCAAAACACACACGCTCGTGTAAATCCGGCCTTAAAGAGGCTCTGTCACCACATTATACGTGGCCTATCTTCTACATAATGTGATCGGCGCTGTAATGTAGATTACAGCAGTGTTTTTTTATTTAGAAAAACGATCAATTTTTGACGGAGTTACGACCTATTTTAGATTTATGCTAATGACTTTCTTAATGCCCAACTGGGAGTGTTTTTCCTGTGCTGAGTAAATGAATGGGGAGAAGTCTATGATGCTGATTGGTCACTGATTGGTCAGCGTCATACACTTCTCTTTACAACGCCCACTTGGTCAAAAAGAAAAAACACTCCCAGTTGGGCATTAAGAAACTCATTAGCATAAATCTAAAATAGGTCATAACTCCGTCAAAAATTGATAGTTTTTCTAAATAAAAAACACTGCTGTGATCTACATTACAGCGCCGATCACATTATGTAGAAGATAGGCCACGTATAATGTCTTTAAAGCAAATGTACCACCTTTTATATATTGACATTTTTTTTTACGAATTAAAACCAGATAGTTAAACTTTTTTTTTCTAATCTGTTTTTATTTTCCTCTTGGGGGATTTTTTTTTAGTTTATTTTATGTACATAATTATTAGGTGAGCAGCCATCTTGCCTGAGCTGCTCCTCTGCTATGTTAAAGGGGTTTTCCCGGAATCATAAATTATGTGGATAGGTGATAACTTTGGATTGCTGGGAACACCACCGATTGCGAGAGTGGGGGTCCCAAACCCCCCGTTCCTCCTTACTGCTGGACTGCAGTGAGGAGGACATTGAATGTAATGGCACGCAGCTTTCAGCTGTTTCCGTCATTCACATAGAAATTGAATGGAGCGGCGGGCGCATGCTTGACTACTGCTCTACTTAACCCCATTCACGGACCTGGATGGAACTGCACGTCCTGGTATAGAGGGTAAAGTTTGAAGCGGGCTAATGCACTGAGCCTGCTCCATTCCCTGCGGGCGTCAGCTGTGTATTACAGCTGACACCTCGACTATCGGCCTGGAACAGATTGCTCTATTCCTGGCCATTTAACCACTTAGATGCCGCGGTCAACAGCACCGCAGCATCTAAGCCGTTAGAAAGAGGGGGCAGGTCCCCTCCGACATCCCATTGCCCACCCTGCGATTGCGGAATGGCGATGACTGCCATGGCAGCCTGGGGGCCTAATGAATGCCCCTAGGACATCCCTCTTTCTGCCTCTGTTAAGCCCTGCCTCTGGCAAGGCTTAACAGAAGCCTGTAAAAATGACACTACACTGCAATACAACAGTATTGCAGTGCATTGAACCAACGATCTGACAATAGCTGGTTTAAATCCCCTAGGGGGACTAATAAAAATTGTAAAGTTTTCACTAGTGTACGATAAATAAAATATTACAGGTTCAAGAGAAAACCTTTTCCCCATACAAAATTGGTATCACCGCATCCATAAAAGGTCCAAACTATTACAGTAGAACATTATTTAACTCACAGTGATCATGAAAAAACTAAATATTAAAAACACCAGAATCTGTTTTCCGGTCACCTTAGTGCTAAAAATTATTTTTAATAAAATGTGATCAAAAAGTCGTATGTATAAAAAAAAAATGGTACCAATAAAAACTACAGTTTGTTCGGCAAAAAACACAAGCCCTCATACCGCTCAATCGACAAAAAAATAAATAAAAAATGGCTCTCAGATTGTGGTGACGCAAACATTTTTAACAAATATTTTTTTCTTTGTGAAAGTAGTAAAAAATAAAAAACGAATACATTTGGTACCACTTTAATCTTATTGAGCCACAGAATAATATATCGCACCGTCGCTAAAACTAACGGTGATTTTCGCGCAGCCGCCATCATTATGACACTGTTTTTATGTTTGTAAACAGAAAAGCACGTGGTGCTTTTCTGTTTTCATTTATAGTTTTGCCTACTGTAGCACGCATCACGCGCGGCACACGGAAATGCATCCGTGTGCCGTGCGCGGTTTTTATGCACCCATTGACTTCAATGGGTGCGTGATGCTTGGAAAACTGACAAATATAGGACATGTTGTGAGTTTCACGCAGCGGACATACGCTGCGTGAAAATCACGGACTGTCTGAACGTCCCCATTGACTAACATAGGTCCGTGTGAGGCGCGTGAAAATCACGCGCGTACACGGACGTATTATACGTTTGTCTGAATAAGCCCTTAGAAGACATCTACAGCTTTGTAATATACTTACCGTTTCAAAGATACTTTATTACATATTTAAAAAAGGTATTGTATAATTGTTTTTCAAAAGGTGGAGAACACATTTAACCCCTTAATGACCAGCCTATTTTAGACCTTAATGACCAAGCCATTTTTTACGTTTTTCCATCGTCGCATTCCAAGAGCTATAACCTTTTTATTTTTGCGTCGACATAGCTGTATATGGTCTTTTTTTTTTGCGGGACAAGTTGTATTTTTTAATAGCACCATTTTGGGGGACATTATTTATTGATTAACTTTTATTAACTTTTTTTTGGGGGGGGGGGGGAATAGAAAAAAACCGTGTCTTAAATCAACGGCATTTACCGTGTGGTATAAATAACACAATAACTTTATTCAGCGGGTTGTTACGATACCAAATTTGTATAGTTTTTGTATGTTTTACTACTTTTACAAGGTAAAAACGCTTTTTTTTCAAAATTATTTATTTTGTGTCTCCATATTTGAAGAGCCGTAACGTTTTTATTTTTTCGCCGATGCAGTTGTATGAAGGCTTTTTTCTTGCGGGAAGACTTGTAGTTTTTATTGGTACCATTTTGGAGTAGATGCGACTTTTTGATCACTTTTTATAAAAAAAATTTAAAAGTCAGGATTCACAGAAAACAGCAATTTTTCCATAGTTTTTTATTACATTTTTTCGGCGTTCACCGTGCGGGTTAAATAATGTAATACATTTATAGTCGGGGTCGTTACGGACGCGGCGATACCAAATATGTGTAACTTTTTTACTTTAATTTTGTTTTTTTAATAGTAAAGCATTTTGTAAGGGGAAAAGCTGGGTTTTTCTTTTTTTTTAATTAACTTTGTTAAACTTTTTTTTCACTTTTTTTACTAGTCCCATTAGGGGACTATAATATGCGATTCTGCGATCGCATTTATAATACACTGCAATACTTTTGTATTGCAGTGTATTACTGCCTGTCCGTTTAACACGGACAGGCATCTGCTAGGTCATGCCTCCGGCATGATCTAGCAGGCATTTGCTCCAGGCAGACCTGGGGGCCTTTATTAGACCCCCGGCTGCCATTAGAGACACAGACACTCGGCGATCGTATCGCCGGGTGTCGGTGGGAGAGGGAGCTCCCTCCCTCTCTCCAAAACCACTCAGATGCGGTGCTCGCTATTGCGCACCGCATCTGAAGGGTTAAACGGGTGAGATCAATACGAATATCAATCTCACCTGGCAGAGCAGGGACGCTCCCAGCTGCCTCTGGCAGCGGAGAGCAGGGAGATTTGACGGCTCCCTGCTCTGTTTACTTTATTCTGATGTAGCGCCGTGAAAAGGCGTATGCATCAGAATAAAGCCCGTTAGTGGCCGCCGTTAAAAGGCGTATTGGCGGTCACTAACGGGTTAAACATGTTCAAATAAAGATAAAACATTTTATTTTTTCCCTCTTAATATCCAGTCACTGGCGTCCTCCAGCAATCCCGATTTTCATTGCAATACATTGACGTCCAGCGCCACGCGACGCAGAAGCCAATACTGGCTTCAGTGGTGAGATCTACCATAATGACATCACTGCGGCGGCTAGCCATTGGCCGCTAGTTACCTGCCACTGGACGACAAATCATTGCGATGACAAAAAGCAGCATGGAACCCCAGTGACTACATTTTTAAGGTAAATATTTTTTCCCCATTTTCAGCCATTTAAAACGTAAGTTTTAGTGTCACCACTTTAGTTGGCATCTCGTCCACCGGCACTACATAACCACATGCATATTGATGCCATGAATACCACTACTGTGCCAATTGGTAACATGGCATGCCAGTCTTCTGATATACATTACTAGATCATATATATATAACAGCTCAGTGTAAGTTCCATTGCCTCACAGGTTTGAGACACAGCAGTGGGACTAGGCTTCATCCCCATAGACACAACCTAATATTAATATAAAATGGAGGCTAATAACGCCGAAGAATTACCTACTGGAACAAGTGACTAGAAGCGTGTGTAGACGTCAGCAGCTCTCACTCCCCCAGCACAGCAGCGGCAACAAATTCAATGACAACACGCGTGCACCACACGTTGTCCGGCTTTGCGTTCCCGGCCTCGTTCTGAGACACACTTCTTTCTGCTCTGTGATTGGCTCACATGTTCAGAGCTCGGCACCATCCTCCTTTTTAATTGGGGCTTCTACCTGTTGAGCGTCGTCAGGACAAGACTGCTGGAAGTTCGAGGGACTTCAGCGTAAGTCGGAAGGAACACTCTGTCCCTGGTCCTGTACTTGTTTTTAGCCGTTGTGCCTCCAGTATTTCTTTGCAGTCTCATGTTCTATGTGGGAATGATGACGTGCTGTATTATAGGAAGATGTTTTTTTCCTGACTTCTGCGATTATAACACATTTTAGCTACAATTACACACACTATACGGCCAAAAGTATGTGAAAACCCCTTCTAATTATTGAGTTCAGGGGTTTCAGCCAAACCTATTGCAAACATGTGCATAAAACCAAGCACGCAGCCATGGAACTTTCAACGACAAACTGTAAGGCTGGGTTCACACGACCTATTTTCAGGCGTAAACGAGGCGTATTATGCCTCGTTTTACGCCTGAAAATACGGCTACAATACGTCGGCAAACATTTGAATGGGTTTGCCGACGTACTGTGCCGACGACCTGTAATTTACGCGTCGTCGTTTGACAGCTGTCAAACGACGACGCGTAAATGGACTGCCTCGGCAAAGAAGTGCAGGACACTTCTTTGCCACGTAATTTGAGCTGTTCTTCATTGAACTCAGATTTACGAGCGTCTCAGACGGCTCGCAAAATGCGAGGAGGAGCATTTACGTGTGAAACAAGGCAGCTGTTAACAGTCTGTCTTTTCACACGTAAATGCCTCTCATCGTGTGAACATATCCTTAGGGTATGTTCACACGCACTAATTACGGACGTAATTCGGGCGTTTTTGCCCCGAATTACGTCCGAAAATAGCGCCTCAATAGCGCTGACAAACATCTGCCCATTGAAAGCAATGGGCAGACGTTTGTCTGTTCACACGAGGCGTATATTTACGCGCCGCTGTCAAATGACGGCGCGTAAATAGACGCCCGCGTCAAAGAAGTGACCTGTCACTTCTTTGGGCGTAATTGGAGCCGTTATTCATTGACTCCAATGAATAGCAGCGCTAATTACGGCCGTAATGGACGCGGCGTTCAAGCGCCTGCACATGCCGTTACGGCTGAAATTACGGGGATGTTTTCAGGCTGAAACATCCCCGTAATTTCATCCGTTACGGACGCCCTCGTGTGAACATACCCTCAGGCCCTGTTCACACAGAGTTTTTGCATGCAGATAATTCTACCTCAAATCTCAGTTTGGAATTTTGAGTCAGATTTTGATCGGCAGGCACGCCGTTTACCGCATTTTTCGCTCGCGCCCATTGAGTGCCATGGGCAAAAACGATGCAAAATACGCTTTCTCTGCCTCCCATTGATGTCAATGGGAGGTCAGAGGCGTATACGCCTGAAGATAGGGCATGTCGCTTCTTTTTACCGTTAGCGGTAAAAAAACGCGTCTGCCTCCCATTGAACACAATTTTCGGCCCTTTTTTGGCGCGTTTTCAACGTCAAAAAACGTGTAAAAAAACTCCATGTGAACAGGGCCTTCGGGCCGCTTCGGAAACCGCGTCGGAAAACGTGCCAAAAAATGGCCAAAAATGCCTCCCATTGATTTTAATAGGAGGCGGAGGCGTTTTTTTTCTTGCGAGTGGAAAAACCGGCTCGCGGGAAAAAGAAGGGACATGCCCTATCTTCGGCCATTTACGCCTCTGACCTCCCATTGACATCAATGACATAGTTTATGCCCGCGGCGCTCCATAGCTGCGGGTAAAAATCGGCGTGCAGGCAGAGGAAAATCTGCCTCTAAATTCCAAAGGGAATTTTGAAGCAGATTTTCCTCCTGAAAAAAACTCAGTGTGAACCCCGCCTTAGAAGTGTGCGTTTTGGCCGCGCCGTGTGAACCCAGCTTTAATATGGCACCGCCATAGGTTGCCGCGAGTCAGTTTGTGAAACTACTGATCTCTTAGGCCCTGTTCACACAGGCTGTAAAATTCCATTAGGATATTGACCTGCCAGCAGAACATTTGTTGCGTTTTTCGCCCGCAGCCATTGAGCGCCATGGCCAAAAACCCCAGCGAAATTTCCTATGATAAAAGACTTTAGCATTTTTTGTTTTGTAACTTATAACTTGTTTTTACACTTTTATAAAACATTTTTATAATTTTTTTTTTTTTTACTTTTTACCTGTTTTACTTTGACCTGCAGCACTGATGGCTGCTATAATACATTACACAACCTAGGTAGTGTAACGTATTATAAATTGTCAGTGTGACGCTGAGAGTCAAACTAAGGCATCATTTACACGAGCTTAATATACGCGCGTGCTTTTCACACGTGTCGTACGCACCTATATTAGGCTATGGGGCAGTGCAGACAGTGCGTGAATTTTGCGCAGCGCGAGTGTCTGGCGTAAAACTCACGACGTCCTTTCTTTGTGCGCTGTTCGCACATCACGCACCCATTGAAGTCAATGGGTGCGTGAAAACCACGCATGCCGCATGGAAGCACTTTGCACAACAGCTGTCAAACTCTGAATGTAAACAGAAAAACACCAGTGCTTTTCTGTTTACAAACATCCAAACGGAGTGTCATAATGATGGCGTCTGCAAGAAAATCTCGCAGCCGCGCATCATACACTGATGACACACGCAGCTGTTAAGTGTCTTTTGCGCACGCAAAACGCCACGTTTTTTGCGTGCGCAAAACGCACACGCTCGTGTAAACCAGGCCTAACAGGAAGCCTACTGAAACGGAGACTACTGAGGCTCCTCACTGAATTTGTGATAATAAGACAGCTTACAGATGGACCTTTCCCTTTGGTCTGGCATTCTTCATCTACAGCCACAAGATGTCTGTTTCCGCAAACCTGGAGAAGATCTTTGAGCACCTTAATATTTCACCTCTGGCAATTGAACACTGGGAGTTAGTTCAAGATCTAATTTCGCTTCCCACGTTATGCCTGTCATCCCTTGGCAACAAGTCGGTACCCCGAAACAACAAAGGCCTAAGAAACATACCAAACGCCTCACCCTCAAGAGAGAATTATTACAGAGCCTAACTGACTACGGATTGAGCCCAATAAATACATACTTATTTTCCTGCAAATTAAGAATTTATGGTTCTGTCCACTGCAGTAGATTGTTCGAGCTAGTCACATAAACACGTGACCTATCTACTTTGCCTATACTCTTGGGTAGGGCAATCGAAAATAAACAGAAATTCAGCACAATTAACCGACGTCATCTTGAGCATTTTGGCTTTTTCGTTTTTTTTCCCCCGATTTCAATTGTATCTGCATCCTCAGGACTCAGATACAGTTGAATCCAATGGTAGAGCAGGGAGCTGTAAGGTCCCTGCTCTACCATTCACGAAATATCGTCGGGCGCTCACGGCTCATCGCAGACAGGCGCGAGACAATTATGTCATTGTGCCTGTCTTGCGCCAAGACACACAGACTGAAGGAGCAGAGGGATCTCCTCCAATTGTGGTTGGAACAGGGTTAGGTGAGTGTGTATTTTATTAGGCACTATTGGGACTGTGTGGGGGCAGCTATGGGGAATTATATTGTGTGGGTGCAGCTGTGGGACATTATACAGCATTGGGCAGGTATGGGGGAATTTATAATGTGTGGAGGGCAAATATGGGGTATTATACTGTGTGGAGGGCAACTATGGGGGCAGTTATGGGGTATTAGGGCAGATTCACACGAACGTTGCGTTTTTGCGCGCGCAAACAACGCGGCGTTTTGCGAGCGCAAAAATTATTTGACAGCTGCGTGTGTCATGCGTGTCTGATGCGCGGCTGCGTGATTTTCGCGCAGCCGGCATCATAGAGATGAGGCTTGTCGACGCCCGTCACTGTCCAAGGTGCTGAAAGAGCTAAATCTTTCAGCACCCTCGACAGTGAATGCCGAACACAACAGCGAAAAACCTGTAAAAAAAAAAGATAAAGTTCCTACTTACCGAGAACTTCCCGGCCGTTGCCTTGGTGACGCGTCCTTGGTGACGCGTCCTTGGTGACGCGCCTCTCTTGACATCGGGCCCCACCTCCCTGGATGACACGGCAGTCCAAGTGACCGCTGCAGCCTGTGATTGGCTGCAGCCTGTGCTTGGCCTGTGATTGGCTGGAGCTGTCACTTGAACTGAAGTGTCATCCCGGGAGGTCGGACTGCAGGAAGGAGACAGGAGTAATCGGTAAGTTAGAACTTCGTTTTTTTTTACAGGTTCATGTATTTTGGGATCGCAAGTCACTGTCCATGGTGCTGAAACAGTTTAACTCTTTCAGCACCATGCACAGTGAATGTCTCCCGACGTCGCGGACCGGAAATTTTTTGGCCGGGTTCGGCCAAAACGAGTTTGGCCGAACCCGGTGAAGTTAGCTTCGATTGTCGGGGTTCGCTCCTCGCAAAGACACTCCGTTTGGATGCTTGGAAACAGAAAAGCACGTGGTGCTTTTCTGTTTCCATTCATCCTTTTGACAGCTCGTGCGCTGTTCGCACGGAAGTGCTTCCGTGCGACCTGCCTGGTTTTCACGCACCCATTGACTTCAATGGGTACGTGATGCGTGAAATACGCAGAGTTATTGAACCTGTCGCGTATTTTGCGCAGCGAACAAACGCTGCGCAAAATACACGGACTGTGTGTACTGCCCCATAGACTTCTATAGGGAATTGCGTGCCGCGCGAAAACCACGCGGCCTACACGCTGCCAAATCACGCTCGTGTGAATCCCCCCTTATACTGTGCGGGGGCAGCTATGGGGGCATTATACTGTGTGGGGTGCACTATGGAGGCAATATACTGTGTGGGGGCATATTATATACAGTAGTATACAGCAGGCTCCAGGGATAAATATTAATTGAATGATGTAGCATGCAAAAAGGGGTGTGGCCAAAATATTAGTTCATTCATTGTAATTGAGGTTACATGTTCAATTGATTGTGATTTTGATTCAGGTCATACTCGCCCAGCCCTATTCTTCGGATTATGAGTCACTCTAACCTTAGTTTCTACTACAAATTAACACCCCGCACTGTCAAAGACCCGAGAAGACGGCCTGCTGCCTCATTACCAAAAGGATTAGTTTGGAGCTTTGTTGATCTTGGGATTGACCCAAGTGAAAATATACTTTCCTCCCTGAACATTGGGACTTTTCAAGCCCCTTCCACTGGACTGTTAGGCCCTGTTCACACAGAGTTTTTTGCCGCGGCAAAAACCGACCGAAATTGTCTCCTATTGTTTTCAATGGGAGGTGGAGGTAATTTCCCGCGAAGAAGCAACATGCCCTATCTTGAGGTGTTTTCCGCCTCAAAAACCCCATTGAAATCAAAGGGAGATGGAAAAAACGCAGCGAACGGCCGACGCATTTTTTGACGCGTTTTTCCCTTTGCCTGTTGAAGAAATAGGTAAAAAATGCATAAAAAAAAGCCTGTGGTGCAAAACCACTTAAAAAAAACCGTAGCTGATTTTGCTAGGCAGAAATTTCTGCCTGCAAAAAGCTCCGTGTGAACATACCCTTAGACTTCATTACGTAAATATTTAATCTTTTCTCTACACTCCCATTCGTCCTTTAAAGTAATTCCCACCCTACAGTTCACATAGAGTTATTCAACCATGTCATGCGTCTTGCATGATTTCCTAAGAAACCCTACCTTAGCCACAAATCTTTATTGCATGGGTTCACACCCTATTAGCGAGTTCTAGTGAAAACTAGTTTACCCTCCCCTACCCCTTCTGGTTTAAACTGTTTTATGTTTGTTATATTGCTACTTAGAAAGTCCTACTGGTATTTGAGATTTGTGCATGGATTTATCATTGTGGGCTGGTTCTTATCCGTCACAGAGCTATTTGCCTGACTTCTGCTTATTGTGTTACACTTTATATAAGCTACACACTCCCTCTCTCTATAATACCTCATGACTGACCTATTGTTGATTTCCTGCAATGTGAGAGGCTTTAAGCCCTTCCCGACATGCGCCGTATATAAATGGCGCTGTCGGGAGTTGCTTCCCGCAAAGCGCCGTATAGGTACTGCGCAGCGGGAAGCGGTCACCGGTGCTAATTGCACCATGACAAAGTAAAGATGGCTGCGGTCCCTGACAGAAGGCTATCTCTACTACTCGCCCAGGATGCTGTTTCGGCAACCACCCCCCCCCCACGCACACACACACACACACACATCGCTTTGCTGCGATTTGTAGTGCATATCGCACTACTGTGTAAAAAATAAGATTCTTTTAGTCTTTTTTGTGATCAGACAGATTTTTTTGGCCCTTTCCCTGTCTTTGTCCCTGTCCCATCCCACCCTCTCCCTGTCCCAATTCACCCCCCCCCTTTCCCACCCCCTCCCTATCCGAGTCCTGTGGCTACGAAGTGCTGGTTAGTGACCGCCATCACTGATCATCATCTGTGGGTTTTTTTTTCCCACAGGTTCTTTTTTGGTACTTTCTTTTTTCTTGCCTTTTTTTACCCACACCAATCACCTGTGTGTGTAATGCGGCCGCTGAGCGCTGATCAGTGACCACCATCACTGATCGGCACTTGTGCAAAATTTTTGGCCCAATTTTTTATTTTTTTCAATTCTAAATTTGCACCATCTTCCTATGTGCACCGTGCGGCCACAGACTTCTCAATAGTAATCAGCATCTGTGGTAACTGGTTGATGCAGGTTTTTTTTTGGTCTTTTTATATTTTTTCACCCCCACTTTTCCGTAGTGTGCGTCCTGCGCTGAGTGCTGATCAGTGACGCACATCACTGATCAGCATCTTTTCTGGCGCAGGTTTCTTTTTTTCTAACACAATAAAAAAGTAAAAATATAATAGTAGTTAGGTGTACCTAGTAGGTAGGGAGTTAGGGTGGCATACGCTAGCGTTAGAAACGTTAATTTCGTTTTAGATATAGATAGATATATCTAGCAATTTCTTTCTGCAGTTTTAGTATAAATTTACTGTATTTCACTGTTAGACATCAGTTTTTTTTTAGTAATAGACATCGTCAGTTAGGCCTCATTCACACGACAGGGTCCGAGTGTCGGCCGGGAAAATCGGCCGTTTTTGGCCGATTTTCCCGGCCGGTTTGCATCCGTTTTGCATCCGTTCCGATTCCGTTCCGGGCCGAGTTGCCGTTTTTACCGGCCGATTTGGACCCGATTTGCATCCGTTTTTTTCCCTGTCCGTTTTAAAATCGGATGAATTTCATTAAAATTTGTTGCCACACACAGCCCTTTGTAGATAATGCCACAGCCCCCCTGGTAGGTAATGCCACCCAGCCCCCTGTAGGTGATGCCACACAGCCCCATGCAGGCGATGCCACCCTGTCCCCTGCAGGCGATGCCACCCTGTCCCCTGCAGGCAATGCCACCCTGTCCCCTGCAGGTAATGCCACCCAGCCCCCTGTAGGTAATGCCATCAAGTCCCCTGTAGGTAATGCCACCAAGTCCCCTGTAGGTGATGCCACCAAGCCCCCTGTAGGTGATGCCACCAAGCCCCCTGTAGGCGATGCCACACAGCCACCTGTAGGCGATGCCACACAGCCACCTGTAGGCGATGCCACACAGCCCCCTGTAGGCGATGCCACACACCCCCCTGTAGGCGATGCCACCCTGCCCCCTGTAGGCGATGCCACCCACCCTGCCCCCTGTAGGCGATGCCACCCACCCTGCCCCCTGTAGGCGATGCCACCCACACTGCCCCCTGTAGGTGATGCCACCCTGCCCCTGTAGGTGATGCCACCCACCCTGCCCCCTGTAGGTGATGCCACCCACCCTGCCCCCTGTAGGCGATGCCACCCACCCTGCCCCCTGTAGGCGATGCCACCCACACTGCCCCCTGTAGGTGATGCCACCCTGCCCCCTGTAGGTGATGCCACCCACCCTGCCCCCTGTAGGTGATGCCACCCACCCTGCCCCCTGTGGGTGATGCCACCCTGCCCCCTGTAGGTGATGCCACCCACCCTGCCCCCTGTAGGTGATGCCACCCACCCTGCCCCCTGTAGGTGATGCCACCCTGCCCCCTGTAGGTGATGCCACCCACCCTGCCCCCTGTAGGTGATGCCACCCACCCTGCCCCCTGTAGGTGATGCCACCCACACTGCCCCCTGTAGGTGATGCCACCCTGCCCCCTGTAGGTGATGCCACCCTGCCCCCTGTAGGTGATGCCACACAGTCCCCTGTAGGTTCCACCCATCCCCCCCCCCTTCCAGGAGAAGTCACTGACTTCAATGTCCATATATGGACAGTGTAGTCACTGACTTCTCCTGAAGAGGAATTCCCTGCCACAGGTCGGGAATTCCGCTTCAGAAGTGAGTGACGTCACTGTGTCCATATATGGACAGTGTAGTCACTCACTTCTCCTGTAGCGGAATCCCCGGCCATAGAGTCGGGGATTTCGCTGCAGAAGTGAGTCACTACGCTGTGTCCATATATGGACAGTGTAGTCACTCACTTCTCCTGTAGTGGAATCCCCGGCCATAGAGTCGGGGATTCCGCTGCAGAAGTGAGAGACTTCGCTGTGTCCATATATGGACAGTGTAGTCACTCACTTCTCCTGTAGCGGCATCCCCGGCCATAGAGTCGGGGATTCCGCTGCAGAAGTGCGTGACTTCGCTGTGTCCATATATGGACAGTGTAGTCACTCACTTCTCCTGTAGTGGAATCCCCGGCCATAGAGTCGGGGATTCCGCTGCAGAAGTGAGTGACTTCGCTGTGTCCATATATGGACAGTGTAGTCACTCACTTCTCCTGTAGCGGCATCCCCGGCCATAGAGTCGGGGATTCCGCTGCAGAAGTGCGTGACTTCGCTGTGTCCATATATGGACAGTGTAGTCACTCACTTCTCCTGTAGTGGAATCCCCGGCCATAGAGTCGGGGATTCCGCTGCAGAAGTGAGTGACTTCGCTGTGTCCATATATGGACAGTGTAGTCACTCACTTCTCCTGTAGCGGCATCCCCGGCCATAGAGTCGGGGATTCCGCTGCAGAAGTGAGTGACTTTGCTGTGTCCATATATGGACAGTGTAGTCACTCACTTCTCCTGTAGCGGAATCCCCGGCCATAGAGTCGGGGATTCCGCTGCAGAAGTGAGTGACTTCGCTGTGTCCATATATGGACAGTGTAGTCACGCACTTCTCCTGTAGCGGAATCCCCAATCCCCGGCCGGGGATTGGGGATTCCGACTCCTACAGCGAGCAATAAAAGATCCTCCTCCTCACATGCACTCTGCACTGTGAGGAGGAGGAGAGAGAGTGCGCGAGCGACGGTAGACCCGGCCATCACTCCGGACACATTCCGGTGATGGCCGTGTATTACCCGGCCCCATAGACTTCTATGGGAGCCGGGCGGCCGGGCACCCGGCTGAAAATAGAGCATGTCCTATTTTTTGACGGGCGGTTTTCCCGGCCGTCAAAAAATCGGTCGTGTGAATAGCCCCATTAGGGGTCTATTATTCCTAATGCAGCCGGGTGGCGGCCGATTTATGAACGGCCGGCACCCGGCCGGGAATCCCTGTCGTGTGAATCCCGCCTTAGTGATTTTTAGAGCCTAGTTTTACTGTAGCACATTAGTTAGACTACAGTTTTTTTAGTAATAGATAGCGTCAGTTACTGACGGACGTTCAGGGTTTTTTTGACTGCCGTTCATATGGTAAATTTTTAGAGCCTAGTTTTATTGTAGCACAAATAGATTGCGACAGTTACTAAAACGTAGATATACTGTTTTAGTCACATTTTTTTACTGTTCTAGATTAATTTTATTCTTATTTGGACTTACTTTTTATATCCGCCTATTCTTTTTTTTTTATTACACGTGTTAAAACACCACACACCCCCTGTAATAAATCAAAATGTCTCAATCGTCCAGAAGGATGTATTCAGTCTAGGAGGCATGCACCATCATTGCCTCTGACACTGATACGGCCATTGAGGGAGACAAGGAATATGTCCCACTCCTTTTTGTTTCCTCCTCTTCTTCCTCCTCCAGTGATGAGGAACCCCCTCAAAGGCGACCCAGGAGAGCAACTGAGGCAACCCCAATGATTGATCCCCTGTGGATTCCACCCCCCAAAATTTAAGAGCATCAAATTCCAGATTTCATAGGCAGCACAGGAATTCAGTTTGTCACTGCAGGCCTCACAGAAATTGACTTTTTCAAGGTCCTTTTCTCTGAGGAGTTTGTTAATTTAATGGTAGCCCAGAAGAATCTGTACGCCCAACAATTTTTAACAAAACCTTACTACATCATTTGTTAGGTGGACCCCTGTAGATGTAGTGGAGTTGATGACATTTTGGGGCGTTGTGCTGCATATGGGACTAGTGAGGAAGCCAGAGATTAGGCAATACTGGAGTACAGATATTTTGTACAATTTACCACATGGCCATGACCCGGACACGCTTCGAAGCGATTTTAAAATTCCTGCATTATAATGATAATGCATCGTGCCCGCCCAGGACGACCCCACATTTGACCGTCTTTAAAATCAGGCCAGTCATTGATCATTTTCAGCACCAAATTTTCACAAGTGTACACCCCCGATAAATATATTTCCATAAACGAGTCCCTTGTTCATTTTAAGGGGAGGCTTAAATTCCGCCAATACCTGCCCAGTAAGAGGGCAAGGTATGGAATTAAATTGTACAAACTGTGTGAGAGTACATCTGGGTATACACACAGGTTTAGGGTTTACGAAGGGAAGGATTCTATTATTGAACCCCAAGAATGCCCAACCCCCCCCCCCCGTCCTGGGAGTTAGTGGGAAAATAGTGTGGGATTTAATACACCCATTGCTGGACAATTGTGATCACCTTTACGTGGATAACTTCTATACCAGCCTCCCACTATTTAGGTGCCTTTCTGCTAGAAGTACTGCAGCTTTCCTAAAACACTGCTTAGCCAAAGCCTCAGAAGGGGTGAGAGCAGGGAGCTATGCAGCGAGAACATGTTGTTCGTCAAATATAAGGACAAGAGGGATGTCCTTATATTGACCACAATTGACGGCAGCAGCAGCACCCCTGTCCCTGTACGAAGTACCACCACAGTCATCCACAAGCCAAATTGCATCCTGGGCTACAATAAGTACATGGGCGGGGTTGATCTCCCTGATCAAGTACTGAAGCCTTATAGTGCCCTGCGGAAAACAAAGGTGTGGTACAAAAAGCTGGCCGTGCACATTTTACAGATGGCATTGTATAAAGCTTACGTGCTATCCTGATGTGCAGGCCGGACAGGCACATTCTTTAACTTTCAAGAGGTGGTGATCAAGGCACTTCTATTTGGGAACCAGGCAGGGGAGGGCCCTAGCACATCTGGTGGTAGCGATAGTCCACGTATGGTACCAGGGCAACATTTCCCCAATGAAGTGCCCCAATCTGCAAAGAAGGGAAGAACACAAAAAAGGTGCAGAGTCCGTTCCAAATGGGGAATTAGAAAAGACACTATTTACCACTGAAACCTGCCCCGAAAAACCAGGCCTGTGTATCATGGATTGCTTCAAAGCGTACCACACATCCATAAATTAGTAATTTCATCCTTCATTTACCCCTTTATTATACCAAAAGCAACATTGCGTCCACACACATCCAGCTAAATCCTAGCTCCAAAAATCAAATGGCGCTTTTGAGCCCTGTCATGTGTCCAAATTACCGTTTATGACCATATATGGGGTATTTTTTTGCTCGGGAGAAGTTGCTTTACAAATGTTGTGGTGCTTTTTCTCCTTTAGTCCTTGTGGAAATGTGAAAAAAATAGCTAAACCTACATTTTATTTGAAAAAAATGTAGATTTTTATTTTCACGGCCTACTTCCAATAATTTATGCAAAAAAAACTGTGGGGTCAAAATGCTCACAATACCCCTAGATAATTTTATCAAGGGGTGTAGTTTCCAAAATGGGGTCACTTTTGGGAGATTTCCTCTATTTTGGCCCCTCAGGTTCTTTGCACAGGTGACATGGCCTCCGCAAACCATTCCTGTTAAATTTTAGCTCCAAATGGTGCTCTTTCCCTTCTAAGCCCTGCTGTGTATCCAAACAGCCGTTTATGACCACTTGTAGGGGGCTTCCACTGTTTTATCACCTCAGGGGCTTTGCAAATGTGTCATGGCCTCCGCAAACCATTCATGGTAAATTTGAGCTCCAAAAGCCAAATGGACTCTTTCCCTTCTAAGCCCTGCTGTGTATCCAAACAGCCGTTTATCACCACTTGTGGGGTATTGTTTTTTACTCGAGATAAATTGCTTTACAAATGTCGTGGTGCTTTTTTTCCTTTAGTCCTTGTGGAAATGAGAAAAAATTAGCTAAACCTACATTTTCTTTGAAAAAATTTAGATTTTCATTTTCACGGCCTATTTCCAATAATTTCTGCAAAACAACTGTGGGGTAAAAATGCTCACTATACCCCTAGATAATTTCCTCAACGGGTGTAGTTTCCAAAATGGGCTTCCACTGTTTTGTCCCCTCAGGGGCTTTGCAAATGCGTCATGGCCTCCGCAAACCATTCATGGTAAATTTGAGCTCCAAAAGCGAAATGGCGCTCTTTCCCTTCTAAGCCCAGCTGTGTGTTCAAACACCCGTTTATGACCACATGTGGGGTATTGTTTTACTCGGGAGAAAAAAAACCTGTGTGGTCAAAATGCTCACTATACACCTAGATAATTTCCTTGAGGGGTGTAGTTTCCCAAATGGGGTCACTTTTGGGGGATTTCCACTGTTTTGGCACCGCAAGAGCCCTTCAAACCTGAAATGGTGCCTAAAATATATTCTAATAAAAAGGAGGCCCCAAAATTCCTCAAAAATTGTTCCTTTGCTTCGGAGGCCAGTGCTTCAGTCCATTAGCACACTACAGCCACATGTGGGATATTTCCTAAAATAGCAGAACCTGAACAATAAATATTGAGTTGCGGAAAATGGATTAAAAATGAATTTTTGCAAAAAAAAAAAAAAAAGAAATTTGTAATTACTTTGCTTTAATTCTTGTGAAACGTCTATAGGGTTAACAAACTTTCTAAATGCTGTTTGGAATACTTTGAGGGGTGCAGTTTTTAAAATGGGGTGACTTATGGGGGTGCGTATTGTATAGGCCCCTCAAAGCCACTTCACAACTGAACTGGTACTTGTAAAAATAGCCTTTTGAAATTTTCTTGAAAATTTGAGAAATTGCTGCTAAAGTACTAAGCCTTGTAATGTCCCTGAAAAATAAAAGGATGTTCAAAAATCTAAAGTAGACATATGGGGGATGTTAATTATCAACAATTTTGTGTGGTATAACTGCCTGTCTTACAAGCAGATATATCACATTTTTGCAATTTTTCGCTAGATTTTGGTGTTTTTCACGATTAAATACTGAATGTATCGACCAAATTTTACCATTAACGTAAAGTCCAATGTGTCACGAGAAAACAATCTCAGAATCACTTGGATAGGTAAAAGCATTCCGGAGTTATTACTACATAAAGTGAAACATGTCAGATTTGAAAAATGAGGCTCTGTCAGAAAGGTGAAAAGTGGCAAAAGCGGGAAGGGATTAATTCTCCCTCCAAACGAAGACATATTTTATCCTTATTGAAAAAAAGACAGATACTCCATAATATTCTTACAAGAAATTAATTTCAAATTTAACCAATACCTGAATCTCTCCTACATCTATTTCTCCAATTAGTATTATTGCGGCCCCGGTAGCTCTGCGGCAATAGGGTTGAGCATCGGCTTTCAAATGAATGTCCCTAGTACCTACTTGTCTCATGTACAGAACCCACGAGGGTTGATACCTTCTCCTGATGGCAAATATTTCTTCCCAGACTTAGGGTATGTGCACACACACTAATTACGTCCGTAATTGACGGACGTATTTCGGCCGCAAGTAGTGGACCGAACTCAGTGCAGGGAGCCGGGCTCCTAGCATCATACATATGTACGATGCTAGGAGTCCCTGCCTCTCCGTGGAACTACTGTCCCGTACTGAAAACATGATTACAGTACGGGACAGTTGTCCTGCAGAGAGGCAGGGACTCCTAGCATCGTATATAAGTATGATGCTAGGAGCCCGGCTCCCTGCACTGTGTTCGGTCCGGGACTTGCGGCCGAAATACGTCCGTCAGTTACGGACGTAAATAGTGTGTGTGCACATACCCTTAGGCCTCATGCACACGACCGTAGTGTTTTTCTGGTCTGCAAATTCCAGGACCGTGTTCCATGAAATGTCCTCCGCAGTTCATCCGTATGTAATCCGCAGTTCATCCGTATGTAATCCGCAAAATGCGGATGAAAAAAAAAAAGCCTAGGTAAAACAGGATGACGACAGAACTCATTCCCAGTCGTCGCCTAGCAACATTTCCCCAAATCCGCAAACTGCGGATGACACACGGAGGTGTATCCGCAATTTCCATGGGCCCATTGACTTCTATTGGCATGTCCGCATCGAATTTGCGGCCCGTAATAAGACATGTCCTGAGTTTCTGCGGCACGGATTTGCGGACATGCGGAGACCCGTGAAAACACGGATAGTATGGGCCCATAGAAATGAATGGGTCCGCAATTCTCCCGTGGATTTGCGGGGGAATTGCGGACGCAAAAACACGGTCGTGTGCATGGGGCCTTACACATTGGTTAAGTTATATTTACCCAACGCTGACCAGGTTGCCTGGCTGCTGGATATTTTATCTATTATAGAAAGTTTTAAAAAGGGGGTTACAATTTTTGGGGGGATTTGAACCTCTGAATCCCATAGGGCAGATTACTTTTTCTATTCCACAGCGCATGGGTCATACCAGAGACTAGATTATTTATTTGTAACCAGAGAACATCTCCAGTTCTGTCGTAACTTCCGGATTGGCTTACTGATTCATTTAGACCACTCACCCATATACCTTAGACTTCTCTGTCTAATTTGACTGTGACTATCCGTATTGTTTGTTTTGTGTGCAGTTTTGGCTTGGTCTGCATTTATTTGTTTTGTTTTGTGTCCATACACCCAGCAATTACATATCACTATGTTTATCTTTATACTTCAGTCATGGAATTATCTCTGCTGGTCAGTTTATTTTCTTGGTTTAAAACCGGGTTTTTTTTTTATTTAATGTGGAGTGGATCTTGTACTGCTGGATGTATTGCGTGCTTTCTGGTTTACCTTTTACTTTTCAGGTACCGTTCTACTCGTACTCCCAGACAGCGGCTGCCCAGTGGTCATCCTGATATTTTGTACCTTCTAACTGGGATTGCTCAAGGTTTTTAGGAGGTTCCTAGTAGTAGGATCATTCTTATCAGGGCGGCAGTCCACTATAAGTAGGGTCCTCTAGAGTTAGGATGATTTTAGGATTGCTCTGTGGACCTCAGAAGTTGCTTACTGGGTTGCTTGCACAAAGTCTGACTGGAATACCTCTTTGAGTTTAAATTATACCTGTAAAGATATAAAATATTTTTAAATGTGTTCCTTTTAACACAATAAAAAAAACGTTTCAATATATAACATTTATCTTACTGCAAGCGTTAGCCTGCTATTCCGTAGTCTTCTTCCCTCTCTTCCTGCTCCTCCATCGCTCTTAGTTTGGCAGTCCCAGCTAGTTGACGGTTGGTGTCTGATGTTGCTGGCTAAGGATCCTATGAAGAACGGTTGCTGAGAGGAAGGCACTACGTTGACGTGCGCGCTCCCAAGCCTCCGCACTCGGAGGCCCCTTTCACAGCACTGCTCCTGGCATCACTGTCCATATATAGATAGTGATGTCTGGAGCAGAGCTGGAATCCTGGTCAGAGTGCTAGTATAGGCTCTGCTCTGGGACTCTGGCTCTGGGGAAGCCCTTGACATCACTGTCCATACTGTATATGGACAGTGACGCCAGGAGCTTTACCAGGGCCAGAGTCCTAGAGCAGAGTTTCTGTTAGCACACTTCCCGTGGATTCCAGCTCTGGAGAAGCCCCTGACATCATTGTCCTTATATGGACAATGATGTTGGGAGTCCCCAGAGGTATACGTTTAACGTATACCTGTGATAGATGCCATACAGTGGCATCCATCACCCATAGGCTCTCATGTTTAAAAAAAAAAGTATAACGTGTGTTATAAGTTGTTTTTTGTGGGATCCTTCAGGATGGATTGGCGTAATCTACTACGTTATTCCATCCTTCAAAAAAAGGTATACCGACAGATACCAGCCAGACAGAGGCTAAAAGGACACACTATTTGTGAAGGATTTGCCTGAGACAGCTTCTGTGTCGACGCCCGTGGTTAATCAGTCTGCATCTTTTCCTAGGTCTGCTAGAGTGACTCGATCTGCTACCACTCAGGCTAGTAGGCTGAGGAGTGGGAGAGCCTATCACAGCCTAGCCAGACGGAGCTCTGTCTATTTATACCTTCATTTCCTGCTCCTCCTTTGCCTGTGATTCTTTACTGTTTCCTGGCTCTGCTGCTCCTGCTTGTTCCATTGTCCTCTACTTCAAATTGACCCTGGCTTTACTGACTACTCTCCTGCTCTGAGTTTGGTACCTCGTACACTCCTGGTTTGACTCGGCTCGTTCACTACTCTTGTTGCTCACGGTGTTGCCATGGGCAACTGCCCCATTTCCCTTAGCTTCTGTGTACCCTTATCTGTTGGTCTGTCGTGCACTTATTGAGCGTAGGGACCGTCGCCCAGTTGCCTAGGACGGGCCGTGCAAGTAGGCAGGGACTGAGTGGCGGGTAGATTAGGGCTCACCTGTCTGTCTCCCTACCCCGTCATTACAAGTCCTATGTAACACCACAGATAACACAGTGATAACTCTCGGAGTACAGATAATGTAGTAGATGTTACCTGGAGTCCTATGTAACACCACAGATAACACAGTGATTACCCTCTGAATACAGATAATGTAGTAGTGTTACCTGAACTCCTATGTAACACCGCTGATAACAGTGATAACTCTGAGTACAAATAATGTAGTAGATGATAACTATACCCACAGACACATGTAAACACACACACAGAGGCATATATATAAGGACAGCAGAGTATATAAGAGGCAGCAGGGTATATAGGGTTCAGCAGGTTATATAAGGGTTAGCAGCGTATATAGGGGCAGCAGCGTGTATAAGTATAAGCAGGGTATATAAAGGGTAGCATGTTATATAAGGGGCAGTAGGATATATAGGGGACAGAAGGCTATATAGGGGCAGCAGGGTATATAGAGGCAGCACAGATAACTGCATTTTATCTGTTCTACTTTAATATTGAACACATACTTTTATAAAGAGACAAACACATTCAGAGACATATATATTCTCACACACACTGTAACATATACGCATACAAACAGGAAAACATACTGTATACACAGAGACACATACTGTATACACACAGACACATACTGTATACACACTGCACACACACACTGCACACACACACACACACACATACACACACACACATACACACACACACACTCTGTAACATACACATACAAATAGGGATGTCACGATACCAGAATTTGGACTTCGATACCGATACTTCGTTTAGTATTGCGATTTCGATACCAATTTCGATACTTTTGCCAACAGTAATAATAAAAGAAAATTCTTCCGTTTTCTGATGTGAGGCGCGACGTGTGATGAATTTTGAACACGCCACACATTAATAGTAATTAATCCCATCATGTTTCTCAGTCATAATGGGTTAATGTGTGAGGTACATGATGGGGTTAATTACTATTAATGTGAGCAACATGGAGATTAAATTCATTGCACCTCGCGCCTCACATTAATAAGTGAATGAAAGCCGTGTTTATTTCATTTTTTTACAGCGTACACATCATAAATGATGCAAAAAAATTGTTGCGCGGGTTATTACGGCCGCGCCAATACCGAATATGTGAATATTTTATGTATTGAGACTTATTTTAATGTTTATTGTAAAAAAGGTGAATGTGTATTTTTTTTTTTTTAATTTAACAATACTTTGTTTTTACTTTATTTTTAAACTTTAATGTACTGACATATATCAGATATATCCCAGTACATTAGCCTGTGGACAGATAGCACACAGGCAGTTGTTAGGACATACTTGGGTATGTCCTAACAACATGAAATATGGTAAGACAGCCCTGGGGTCCGTCAATAGACCCTGGGCTGTCTGCCCATATATGGTATGGCCCTCGATCGCGTTCCCTGTGACGCGATCCAGGGGCATCCCCCCTGCTCATTTTCTCCTGAATTCTGCAGTCCGCTGTGATCGCAGCATTCAGGGGAATAACGGCGGAGATGAGAGGTTTCTCTGATCTCTGCCGTTATAGAGCGGGGCTGCGGCTGTGTAATGCAGCCATTGCCCCGCTCCTGACAGGAAGTGCGCGCGGTCAGCATGAGGTGATGCGGCTGGCGCTGCACTAATGAGCGGCAGTTCAGGCACTGAAGACAGAACATGGGGGTGTTTTGTAGTGCGCCCGATATGTTCTGTCTTCAGTGCCGCCGCTCATTAGTGCAGCGCTGGCCGCATCGCATCATCCTGACCCCGCGAACTTATCATGACTCAGGAGCGGGGCTGTGGCTGAATTACACAGCCGCAGCCGCGCTCCCATACATTCATGTATTACTATACTGAGCTGTGCGGCTGCGCAGCTCAGTATCGAAATACAGGAAATAGCGGTATCGAACCGTTTAGGGATGCACAGTATCGAAACAGTATCGAAGTTTCGATGCACCGTGCATCCCTACATACAAACACAGAGAAACATACTGTATACACAGAGACACATACTGTATATACACACATATACACACACACACACTCTGTAACATACACATACAAACACAGAAACATACTGTATACACAGAGACACATACTATATACACACACACTCTGTAACATATACACATACAAACACAGAGAAACATACAGTATACACAGAGACACATACTGTATACACACTAAAAACACACAAACACACTCTGTAACATATACACATACAAACACAGAGAAACATACTGTATACACACACACATATACACACAGTCACACATGGACACTCACCATGTATCCTTGCTTACAGGATAACAGGTTTCTTGCAGGACGGGCTGTGGGCGGAGCTTCCTCCTCTGCTTCTCGGCTGTTATTTACTCCGTGTGTGTGTGCAGAGCACAGAGTAGACGCAGAGCTCAGTGGCGCCCCCTATATGCTGGGAGGCTGCAGCACGGGAGTGGACCCGAGTCAGTGATCTCCTGGCTCTTCCTAAAACTGATCGCTGCTGCAGGTGTTCGACATACAGGGCGCCACTCAGCAGCATTGAGCTGCTCTGCGGCACCCCCCTTCCCTACCACCTAGTTGCGCCCGGGGCAAATGCCCCGCCTACCCCCCCTACTTACGCCCCTGCTTTTGGTGTGTCCTATAGCTTCTGCCAACTGTCATTTGTAATGTGCTCCCTCTGGTGGCCAACATGGGAAAACATGTCAAATTATTATTTACTTTTTAATTCTTCCCTCCTTGTGGAAGAAAAAAAAAAGACACCAAAAAAACTAAAAAAATATAATAAAAATAAGTAACTTACTAAAATACATTTTTTTTATTTGCGACGCATTCCCTTTAATTAAAAAAATATTAGAAATTAAAAAGGCAAAATCAAATCAAAATTACACCATGACATCTGCTGCTCATTGCACATCCTTCCAAAAAAGGAGTGGAGAGACCGAAGAGAACAGGGATGCAGGAATGTCAGTGTAAAGGATCTGCCAGACACAGCTTCTGTGTCGACGCCCGTGGTTAGTCAGTCTGCACCTGCTCCTAAGTCTGATAGAGTGACTCCTTCGTCTACCACTCAGGCTGGGAGGCTGAGGAGTGGGAAACCTATCACAGCCTGGCCAGACGGAGCTAGCTCCCGCCCTCTGTCTATTTATACCTTCATTTCCTGCTTCTCCTTTGCCTGTGATTCTGCTTGTTTCCTGGCTCTGCTGCTGCTGCTTGTACTATTTGTCCTCTGCTTCATATTGACCCTGGCTTTACTGACTACTCTCTTGCTCTGCGTTTGGTACCTCGTACACTCCTGGTTTGACTCGGCTCGTTCACTTCTCTTGTAGCTCACGGTGTTGCCGTGGGCACCTGCCCCTTTCCCTTAGCTTCTTTGTACCTTTGTCTGTCTGTCTGTCGTGGACATAGTGAGAGTAGGGACTGTCGCCCAGTTGTACGCCGTCGCCTAGGACGGGCCGTTGCAAGTAGGCAGGGACTGAGTGGCGGGTAGATTAGGGCTCACCTGTCTGTCTCCCTACCCCGCCATTACATAATCACAGGCCCATATACCTTTTCTACCCTGGTCCCTGACACAACTATGGACGCCCTTGAGACCCTGGCTCAGCAAATGCAGGGCTTCTCCCTACAGGTCCAAGCCCTGACTCAGAGGGGCAACCTGCATGATGCTACCCTGGTAGTGCCCCCCACCTCACCTCTTGAACCCCACCTCAAGTTGCCTGACCGGTTTTCAGGGGACCGGAAGAATTTTTTCTCCTTTTGGGAGAGTTGTAGTGTAAAGGATCTGCCAGGCACTGCTTCGGGGTTAACTCCCAGAATTAATCAGTCAACACCTGAGTGTACATCCCTGAGACAGACACCAGCTTCCTCCACTCAGGCTGGCAGGCTTAGGTGTGGGAGAGCCTATCGCAACCTGGCCAGACTCAGCTAGCTCCCGCCCTCGGTCTATTTAAGCCTGCTCTTCCTGTCCATCTGTGCTTGTGAATTCTTTCCTTGAGGTTTCCTGGCCCAGCTACAGCTCCTGCTACTTTTTGATCCTGCTCCATACAGACCCCGGCTTACCGACTACTCTTCTGCTTTTCGCTTTGTACCTCGCACTCTCCTGGCTTGACTCGGCTCGTTCACTACTCTGTTGCTCACGGTGTTTCCGCGAGCAACTGCCCATTTCCTTTGCTTGTATTCCCTTGTTTGTTTGTCGTGTTTGTCATGCACTTACTGAGCGCAGGGACCGCCGCCCAGTTGTACCCCGTCGCCTAGGGCGGGTCGTTGCAAGTAGGCAGGGACAGAGTGGCGGGTAGATTAGGGCTCACTTGTCCGTTTCCCTACCCCCCCCACCATTACAAATTCACAAGCCTTATACCTAGTCTACCCTGGTCCCTGACACCATTATGGAACCCCGTGAAACCCTGGCTCAGCAAATGCAGGGTCTCTCCCTACAGGTCCAGGCCCTGGCTCAGAGGGTCAACCAGCCTGATGCTACCTTGGTAGTTCCCCTCACCGCACCCCTTGAACCCCACCTCAAGTTGCCCGACCGGTTCTCAGGTGACCGGAGGGCTTTTCTCTCCTTTCGGGAGAGTTGTAGGCTTTACTTTCGCTTAAAGCCTCACTCCTCAGGTTCTGAGAGCCAGCGGGTGGGTATAATTATGTCCCGGCTCCAGGAAGGGCCCCAAGAGTGGGCCTTCTCCTTGGCTCCTGGCGCCCCTGAACTTTCCTCCGTTGATTGTTTCTTTTCTGCCCTCGGACTTATTTATGACGAGACTGACAGAACTGCCTTTGCCGAGAGTCAGCTGGTGACCTTACGTCAGGGTAAGAGACCTGTTGAGGAGTATTGCTCTGACTTTAGGAAGTGGTGCGTAGCTTCTCGGTGGAATGACCCTGCCTTAAGGTGCCAGTTTAGGTTGGGTCTGTCGAATGCCCTGAAAGACCTGCTAGTTAGTTATCCCTCTTCTGACTCCTTAGACCAGGTTATGGCTTTAGTGGTACGACTTGACCGACGTCTCAGGGAACGACAACGTGAACGTTTATGTGTTTTTTCCTCCGACTCCCCCATGATGCCTCCCGAAGTCCCGTTGCTTCGTTTCTCCCCTAAAGACTCAGAAATACCTATGCAACTCGGGGCCTCCGTGTCCCCTCAACAACGTAGAGAATTCCGCAGGAAGAATGGTCTCTGCTTCTACTGTGGGGATGTCAAGCATCAAGTAAACAACTGTCCCAAGCGTAAGAATGCTGTCAGAGAGCTCCCGCGTCTAAGTGATCATCGGGGAGGTCACTTGGGCGCACAGGTATTTCCCGTAAATATGAAACGTACTAAGATATTGCTTCCCTTTCAGGTCTCTTTTGGTGGTAGGTCTGCTACCGGCAGTGCCTTCGTGGATTCAGGGTCCTCTACTAATATCATGTCTGTGGAATTCGCTATGTCTCTCGCTATGCCTCTGATTGATTTGCCTAAACCTGTTCCGGTAGTGGGTATCGACTCCACTCCTCTTGCTAATGGTTATTTTACACAGCATACCCCTGTTTTTGAACTCCTTGTTGGCTCCATGCATTTGGAGCAATGCTCTGTACTATTGATGCAGGGATTATCGTACGATTTGGTTCTAGGTCTTCCCTGGTTGCAGTTGCATAATCCTACGTTTGACTGGAATACTGGGGAGCTAACCAAATGGGGTAATGAATGTTGTACGTCATGTTTTTCTGTTAATTCTATTTCTCCCCCTAAGGAGGTGAATACGCTACCCGAGTTTGTTCAGGACTTCGCTGATGTTTTCTCTAAAGAGGCCTCCGAAGTATTACCGCCTCATAGAGAATACGATTGCGCTATCGAATTGGTACCAGGAGCTAAGCTTCCTAAGGGTAGGATATTTAACCTTTCTTGTCCCGAACGTGAAGCCATGAGGGAGTATATCCAGGAATCCCTGGCCAAGGGTTACATTCGTCCCTCTTCTTCTCCGGTAGGTGCTGGCTTCTTCTTCGTAGGGAAGAAGGATGGGGGTCTTAGGCCATGCATTGACTACCGTGGCCTGAATAAGGTCACGGTAAGGAACCAGTATCCCCTTCCTTTGATTCCTGATCTCTTTAATCAGGTTCAGGGGGCCCAATGGTTCTCTAAATTGGATCTACGGGGGGCGTATAACCTTATTCGCATCAAAGAGGGGGATGAGTGGAAGACTGCGTTTAACACGCCCGAAGGCCATTTCGAATACCTCGTCATGCCCTTTGGGTTGTGCAATGCCCCTGCGGTCTTCCAGAACTTCATAAATGAGATTTTGAGAAATTACCTGGGGATATTTCTTGTAGTGTACCTTGATGACATATTGGTGTTTTCCAGGGACTGGTCCTCCCACATAGAGCATGTCAGGAAAGTGCTCCAGGTCCTTCGAGAAAACAAACTGTTTGCCAAAATCGAAAAATGTGTATTTGGGGTACAGGAGATACCATTTTTAGGTCAAATCCTCACTCCTCATGAATTCCGCATGGACCCTGCCAAGGTTCAGGCTGTGGCTGAATGGGTCCAACCTGCCTCCCTGAAAGCGCTACAGTGTTTTTTGGGGTTCGCTAACTATTACAGGAGATTTATTGCTAACTTCTCGGTCGTCGCTAAGCCTCTTACGGACCTCACTCGCAAGGGTGCTGATGTCCTCCATTGGCCCCCTGAGGCCGTCCAGGCTTTTGAGACCCTCAAGAAGTGCTTTATCTCGGCCCCCGTGCTGGTTCAGCCCAACCAAAGGGAGCCATTTATTGTGGAGGTTGACGCGTCCGAGGTGGGAGTGGGGGCCGTCTTGTCCCAGGGTACCAGCTCCCTCACCCATCTCCGCCCCTGTGCTTACTTTTCTAGGAAGTTTTCGCCCACGGAGTGTAACTATGATATTGGCAACCGCGAACTTTTAGCCATTAAATGGGCATTTGAAGAGTGGCGCCACTTCCTGGAGGGGGCTAGGCACCAGGTAACGGTCCTTACCGACCACAAGAATCTGGTTTTCCTAGAATCTGCCCGGAGGCTAAACCCGAGACAAGCTCGATGGGCGTTGTTTTTTACCAGATTCAATTTTTTGGTTACCTATAGGGCCGGGTCTAAAAATATTAAGGCGGATGCACTGTCGCGTAGCTTCATGGCCAGCCCTCCTTCGGAGGAAGATCCTGTTTGTATTTTGCCTCCAGGTATAGTCATTTCCTCTATCGAGTCCGATTTAGTCTCTGAAATTGCTGCTGATCAAGGTTCAGCTCCTGAGAACCTTCCTGAGAACAAGCTGTTTGTTCCCCTGCAATTCCGGCTAAGGGTACTTAGGGAAAATCACGACTCCGCACTATCTGGCCATCCAGGCATCCTGGGTACCAAACACCTCATTACCAGAAATTATTGGTGGCCTGGTTTGCCTAAAGACGTTAAGGCCTACGTCGCCGCCTGTGAGGTTTGTGCCAGGTCCAAGACTCCCAGGTCCCGACCAGCGGGCTTACTGCGTTCGTTGCCCATTCCCCAGAGACCTTGGACACATATCTCCATGGATTTTATCACCGATTTGCCTCCATCCCAAGGCAAGTCGGTGGTGTGGGTGGTGGTAGACCGCTTCAGTAAAATGTGCCACTTTGTGCCCCTCAAGAAACTACCCAACGCCAAGACGTTGGCTACCTTGTTTATCAAACACATCCTGCGTCTCCATGGGGTCCCCGTCAATATTGTTTCTGACAGAGGGGTACAATTTGTTTCATTGTTTTGGAGAGCCTTCTGTAATAAGTTGGGGATTGATCTGTCCTTCTCCTCTGCTTTCCATCCTGAAACCAATGGCCAAACGGAGAGGACTAATCAGTCTCTAGAACAATACTTAAGATGTTTTGTCTCTGACTGTCAATTTGATTGGGTTTCTTTCATTCCCCTCGCCGAATTTTCCCTTAATAACCGGGTCAGTAACTCGTCAGGGGTCTCTCCCTTTTTCTGTAATTTTGGGTTTAATCCACGGTTCTCCTCCGTTTCACCTGGTTGTTCCAACAATCCCGAGGTGGAGGTCGTTCATCGGGATCTGTGCACAGTCTGGGCCCAGGTTCAGAAGAACCTAGAGGCGTCCCAGAGCATACAGAAGGCTCAGGCCGATAGAAGGCGTTCTGCTAACCCCCTGTTTGTGGTCGGGGATCTGGTGTGGTTGTCATCCAGGAACTTGCGTCTCAAGGTTCCGTCCAAAAAGTTTGCTCCCCGGTTTATTGGGCCGTATAAGGTCATTGAGGTCCTCAGTCCTGTCTCTTTCCGGCTGGAGTTACCCCCGTCTTTTCGTATACACAACGTGTTTCATGCCTCCCTCCTGAAACGCTGCTCCCCGTCCTTGGCCCCCTCGAGGAAACCTCCTGTTCCCGTCCTCACCCCTGAGGGGGTGGAATTTGAGGTGGCCAGGATCGTGGACAGCAAGATGGTCCAAGGCTCCCTCCAGTACCTGGTCCATTGGAGAGGATACGGGCCCGAGGAGAGGACTTGGGTACCCGCCCGGGATGTTCACGCTGGGGTATTGGTCAGGAGGTTCCACCTGCGTTTCCCCAGTAAGCCAGGTCCACTTAGAAAGGGTCCGGTGGCCCCTCATAAAAGGGGGGGTACTGTAAAGGATCTGCCAGGCACTGCTTCGGGGTTAACTCCCAGAATTAATCAGTCAACACCTGAGTGTACATCCCTGAGACAGACACCAGCTTCCTCCACTCAGGCTGGCAGGCTTAGGTGTGGGAGAGCCTATCGCAACCTGGCCAGACTCAGCTAGCTCCCGCCCTCGGTCTATTTAAGCCTGCTCTTCCTGTCCATCTGTGCTTGTGAATTCTTTCCTTGAGGTTTCCTGGCCCAGCTACAGCTCCTGCTACTTTTTGATCCTGCTCCATACAGACCCCGGCTTACCGACTACTCTTCTGCTTTTCGCTTTGTACCTCGCACTCTCCTGGCTTGACTCGGCTCGTTCACTACTCTGTTGCTCACGGTGTTTCCGCGAGCAACTGCCCATTTCCTTTGCTTGTATTCCCTTGTTTGTTTGTCGTGTTTGTCATGCACTTACTGAGCGCAGGGACCGCCGCCCAGTTGTACCCCGTCACCTAGGGCGGGTCGTTGCAAGTAGGCAGGGACAGAGTGGCGGGTAGATTAGGGCTCACTTGTCCGTTTCCCTACCCCCCCCACCATTACATGTAGGCTCTATTTCCGTCTAAAGCCCCACTCCTCAGGTTCTGAGAGCCAGCGAGTGGGTATAATTATGTCCCGGCTCCAGGACGTGCCCCAAGAATGGCCTTTCTCCTTGGCTCCCGACGCCCCTGAGCTTTCCTCTTTTGACCTTTTTTTTTCTGCTCTCGGGCTCATATATGACGAGACTGACAAGACTGCCTATGCCGAGAGTCAGCTGGTGACCTTACGTCACGGTAAGAGACCCGTTGAGGAGTACTGATTGGACTTTAGGAAGTGCTGTGTAGCTTCTCGGTGGAATGACCCTGCCTTGAGGTGCCAGTTTAGATTGGGTCTGTCGAACGCCCTGAAGGACCTGTTAGTTAGCTATCCCTCTTCTGACTCTCTAGATCAGGTAATGGCTTTAGCGGTACGTCTTGACCGACGTCTCAGGGAACGACAACTTGAACGTTTTTGTGCCTTCTCCTCTGGCTCCCCCATGATGGCTCCCGAGGTGCCGTTGCTTCGTTCTTCAAAGGAAAACTCGGATGAACCTATGCAACTCGGGGCCTCCGTGTCTCCCCAACAACGTAGAGAGCTCCGCAGGAAGAATGGTCTCTGCTTCTACTGTGGGGATGACAAGCATCAAGTGAACAACTGTCCTAGGCGTAAGAATAAGCAGCCGGAAAACTTCCGCGCCTAAGTGACCATCGGGGAGGTCACTTGGGCGCACAGGTACTTCACGTGAATATGAAACCTAATAAGATCTTGCTTCCCTTTCAGGTCTCTTTTGGTGGTAGGTCTGCTACCGGCAATGCCTTCGTGGATTCAGGGTCTTCTGCTAATATTATGTCTGTGGAATTTGCTATGTCTCTAGCTATGCCATTGATTGAATTGCCTAAACCTGTCCCGGTAGTGGGTATCGACTCCACTCCTCTTGCTAATGGTTATTTTACGCAGCACATACCCCTGTTTTTGAACTCCTTGTTGGCACCATGTATTTGGAGCAGTGCTCTGTACTGGTGATGCAGGGATTATCGTCCGATTTGGTTTTAGGCCTACCCTGGTTGCAGATGCATAATCCCACGTTTAACTGGAATACTGGGGATCTTCCCAAATGGGGTAATGAATGCGTGACGTCATGTTTTTCTGTTAATTCTATTTCTCTCCCTGAGGAGGTGAACACTCTACCTGAGTTTATTCAGGACTTCGCTGATGTTTTTTCTAAAAAGGCCTCCGAAGTGTTACCTCCTCATAGAGAGAACGATTGCGCAATCGATTTGGTACCAGGAGCTAAGCTCCCTGAGGGTAGGATATTTAATCTCTCATGTCCCGAACGTGAAGCCATGAGAGAGTATATCCAGGAATGCCTGGCCAAGGGTTACATTCGCCCCTCTATTTCTCCTGTAGGTGCTGGCTTCTTCTTCGTAGGGAAGAAGGATGGTGGTCTTAGGCCATGCATCGATTACCGAAATTTGAATAAGGTCACTGTAAGGAACCAGTATCCCCTTCCTTTGATTCCTGATCTCTTCAATCAAGTTCAGGGGGCCCAATGGTTCTCTAAGTTTGATCTACGGGGGGCTTATAACCTTATCCGCATCAAAGAGGGGGATGAGTGGAAGACTGCGTTTAACATGCCCGAAGGTCATTTCGAATACCTCGTCATGCCCTTTGGGTTGTGTAATGCTCCCGCGGTCTTCCAGAATTTCATAAATGAGATTTTAAGAGACTACCTGGGGGTATTTCTTGTAGTGTACCTTGATGACATACTGGTGTTTTCCAAGGACTGGTCCTCCCACATTGAGCATTTCAGGAAGGTGCTTCAGGTCCTTCGGGAAAACAAACTGTTTGCTAAATCCGGAAAGGTGTGTTTGGGGTGCAAGTGATACCACTTTTGGGTCAAATCCTCACTCCTCACGAATTCCGCATGGACCCTGCCAAGGTTCAGGCTGTGGCTGAATGGGTCCAACCTGCCTCCCTGAAGGCGTTACAGTGCTTCCTGGGGTTTGCTAATTATTACAGGAGATTCATTGCTAACTTCTCGGTCATCGCTAAGCCTCTTACAGATCTCACTCGCAAAGGTGCTGATCTCCTCCACTGGCCTCCTGAGGCGGTCCAGACTTTTGAGGTCCTTAAGAAGTGCTTTATCTCGGCCCTAGTGCTGATTCAGCCTAACCAAATGGAGCCGTTCATCGTGGAGGTTGACGCCTCCGAGGTGGGAGTGGGTGCTGTCTTGTCCCAGGGTACCAGGTCCCTCACCCATCTCCGTCCCTGTGCCTACTTCTCCAGGAAGTTCTCACCCACTGAGAGTAACTATGACATTGGCAACCGCGAACTCTTAGCCATTAAATGGGCATTTGAAGAGTGGTGCCACTTCCTGGAGGGGGCTAGGCACCAGGTAACGGTCCTTACCGACCACAAGAATCTGGTTTTCCTAGAATCTGCCCGGAGGCTAAACCCGAGATAAGCTCGATGGGCGTTGTTTTTTACTAGATTCAACTTTGTGGTCACCTATAGGACTGGGTCTAAAAATATTAAAGCTGATGCACTGTCGCGTAGCTTCATGGCCAGCCACCCTTCGGAGGAAGATCCTGCTTGTGTTTTGCCCCCAGGTATAATCATATCCTCTGTTGATTCTGACTTAGTCTCCGAAATTGCGGCTGATCAAGGTTCAGCTTCCGGGAACCTTCCTGAGAACAAGCTGTTTGTTCCCCTGCAATTCCGGCTAAGGGTACTGAGGGAAAATCATGACTCTGCACTATCTGGCCATCCAGGCATCCTGGGTACCAGGCACCTCATTGCCAGAAACTATTGGTGGCCTGGGTTGCCTAAAGACGTTAAGGCCTACGTCGCCGCTTGTGAAATTTGTGCTAGGTCTAGGAGTCCCAGGTCCAGACCAGCGGGCTTACTATGTTCTTTGCCCATTCCCCAGAGACCTTGGACCCATATCTCCATGGATTTTATCACCGATCTGCCTCCATCTCAAGGCAAGGTCGGTGGTGTGGATTGTAGTAGACCGCTTCAGTAAGATGTGCCACTTTGTGCCCCTCAAGAAACTACCCAATGCTAAGACGTTAGCTACCTTGTTTGTCAAACACATCCTGCGTCTCCATGGGGTTCCTGTCAATATTGTTTCTGACAGAGGGGTACAATTTGTTTCATTGTTTTGGAGAGCCTTCTGTAAGAAGTTGGCGATTGATCTGTCCTTCTCCTCGGCCTTCCATCCTGGAACTAATGGCCAAACTGAGAGGACTAATCAGTCTCTAGAACAATATTTAAGGTGTTTTATCTCTGACTGTCAATATGATTGGGTCTCCTTCATTTCCCTCGCTGAATTTTCCCTTAATAACCGGGTCAGTAACTCGTCAGGGATCTCCCCCTTTTTTTGTAATTTTGGGTTTAATCCACGGTTCTCCTCCGTTTCACCTGGTGGTTCCAACAATCCCGAGGTAGATGTCGTTCATCGGGAACTGTGCATAGTCTGGGCCCAGGTTCAAAAGAACCTAGAGGCGTCCCAGAGCATACATAAGACTCAGGCAGATAGAAGACGTTCTGCTAACCCCTTGTTTGTGGTCGGGGATCTGGTGTGGCTGTCTTCTAAAAATTTGCGCCTTAAAGTCCCGTCCAAAAAATTTGCTCCCCGGTATATAGGGCCGTACAAGGTCATTGAAGTCCTCAACCCTGTCTCCTTCCGACTGGAGTTACCCCCGTCTTTTCGAATACACTACGTGTTTCATGCCTCCCTCCTGAAACGCTGCTCCCCGTCCTTGGCTCCCTCGAGGAAACCTCCGGTCCCTGTTCTCACCCCTGAAGGGGTAGAATTCGAGGTGGCCAAGATTGTGGACAGCAGGATGGTCCAAGGCTCACTCCAGTACCTGGTCCATTGGAGAGGATACGGGCCTGAGGAGAGGACTTGGGTACCCGCCCGGGATTTTCACGCTGTGGTATTGCTCAAGAGGTTCCATCTTCGGTTCCCCAATAAGCCAGGTCCACCTAGAAAGGGTCCAGCGGCCCCTCATAAAAGGGGGGGTACTTTAATGGATCTGCCAGACACAGCTTCTGTGTCGACGCCCGTGGTTAGTCAGTCTGCACCTGCTCCTAAGTCTGATAGAGTGACTCCTTCGTCTACCACTCAGGCTGGGAGGCTGAGGAGTGGGAGAACCTATCACAGCCTGGCCAGACGGAGCTAGCTCCCGCCCTCTGTCTATTTAAACCTTCATTTCCTGCTTCTCCTTTGCCTGTGATTTTGCTTGTTTTCTGGCTCTGCTGCTGCTTGTACTATTTGTCCTCTGCTTCATATTGACCCTGACTTTACTGACTACTCTCTTGCTCTGCGTTTGGTACCTCGTACACTCCTGGTTTGACTCGGCTCGTTCACTTCTCCTGTAGCTCACGGTGTTGCCGTGGGCACCTGCCCCTTTTCCCTTAGCTTCTTTGTACTCTTGTCTGTCTGTCTGTCGTGCACATAGTGAGAGTAGGGACCGTCGCCCAGTTGTACGCCGTCGCCTAGAACGGGCCGTTGCAAGTAGGCAGGGACTGAGTGGCGGGTAGATTAGGGCTCACCTGTCTGTCTCCCTACCCCACCATTACAGTCAGAGACTTACTAAAGGGTGATATAGTGAAAAGTTTATTAGATTTTGTAGAATATAATTTATAAATGTTAGTGAAACCTGTGCAGGAACTGTAGAAGCAGCAGTTGACCTCAAACTCCGTCTTTAGTGTAATCCCAGTCGTTACAGAGAATTAAAAGATAGCTGAACATTTTGTTATAAAGCCATGTGGGAATATTTAGGCAGGCAAGTCTGAGAAATCTACTATTCTATATGAAAATAAAAAGGATTATCCTTGGTCTTTTTAAATACCGTGAATTTCAAAGTTATTGGGGCAGATTTACTAATGCTGCCTAAAATTTAGACAGTGTAAGGGTATGTTCACACGAATTGACCAAAAACGTCCAAAAATACGGAGCTGTTTTCAGGCGAAAACAGCTCTTGATTTTCAGAAGTTTTTGTAGGAACTCGCGTTTTTCGCAGCGTATTTTACGGTCGTTATTGGAGCTGTTTTTCAATGGAGTCAATCAAAAACGGCCTCAAAAACGGCCCAAGAAGTGACATGCACTTCTTTTTCATGGGCGTCTTTTTACGCGCTGTATTTTGACAGTGAGGCGTAAAATTACACCTCGTGGGAACAGAACACAGTAAATCCCATTGCAAGCAGTGGGCAGATGTTTGTAGGCGTAATGGAGTCGTTTTTTCAGGCGTAATTCAAGGCGTAAAACGCCCGAATTACGTCTGAAAACACTGCGTGTGAACATACCCTAAAAGTATACCAGAAAGTCAGAAGATTTTCCAAATTTATCAATGTAGTGCATTCTGGAAGATAAATTTGGTGCATCTTGCCAGACAAGTCAGATTTTTTTTTCTTACTAATACCTACTATTGGTTGGCGAAAAAAAGATACATTTTACCGCTCAGACAGTTCTTGACAACAGTCCAATGCTTATTTTCGGAGGATTGCACTAACCCCAGCCCATGTGCGATAGACAATCGAAATCCCAAATTGTGTACTCTGAGTTCTCCTGCTGGGTCCTGTATTACTACAGAGGAAGCATCGGTTCCCCAACACTGACGTCTCCGATATTCCCACAGAATAAGAGATCTATAACTTAAAGATGTAAATGAGATATAGTGCAACACTTTTGGGATAAAGTTCACTCCACGCTGTACATCCCATACTTACAAAGTATAAAAGAATTCAAACATATCAAAAAAGATAAAAGCATGCGCCATACCAAAACTCCTGCGCAGGCAAGTACGAAAATGTGCTGCCAACGACCAATATTTTTTTAGCTGCATTAAAGATGCGGATGGGCCGCAGAGTATCACCCGCATTTGTGGACCATTCTCACAGTAATACGTATGGGAGCACGGTCCATAAATGCAAAAAATAGGACATGTCCTATTTTTTGGGGGGGTCATGTCTACGGCCCGGACACACCCCCTAAATAAACGGGAAGGTGTCCGTGGCCGATATAAATGAATGGATTAGTATGTTATCCGCAATCACCAATCCGCAAATGCGGACAAAAATTACGGTCGTGTGCATGGGGCCTATGGCATTTATATGATAAAAGGTTATTGTTTATCACTTGATCATTACAGACAATTGTGCAAGCACTTTCATTATTTTACCCCACTTGATTGATGAGGATATTGATAACCTAATGAATTCATACATGAAAAATCAGATCATTTGTCTGGTCATTGTATTACCCAGAGGATCAATCCATTTTTGATTATTTATTTGAACCATGTTATTTTCTCAAGGTCAGATCTGATAGAAAAATATAGCAAGAATCTTTGTACTGTTAAATTCTTTTTGCTTCTTAAGGTCAATAGATTCTGTCTCTTTGTAGTGTTCACTCAAGAGAGAACATCGATCATATACAATATCTGATTATATAGAATCAAATATCTTTTACTCCAAAGTCGCAACAATTCTGAATGTTTTAGTCCCATATATTGGTATTTTGTATGTTAACAGGTTTATAGGCTCTATAGAATCTAAGATTCTGGTTAATTTTATTTAAATGTAAAACTTGACCAGAAAGATTCTTAAAGGCAGAATGAATGTAATATTGAAGGTAAACTACTCTATGCATGTTTCTTGTTCCTATTTTGCAAGTTGAAGATCAATAAGGTATTGGATTTTTTTTTTTTCATCTCAGAGCCAAGGAAATAATGAATCCCTATTTAAGATGATCAATTTTCTTAGGACTAGAAGCTTAATCTCTATGCTCTAGTTTGTAACATTGCATTTTGTGTTGTACACAATGCAATTATAGTGGCGCTATTGCCTATATAGTGGGCAGTATTAGTGAGAGATGTAAATAAAGCAAATGTCATTGTCATATATTTTGTGGGAGTCTGCCGTAAAATAACAAATCTTAAATCCCTCATCACTGAATCAATGATGTGATGCATCAACATGTGACAACTACCACCAATCCCTGGCTGCAGCAGTGATGTAAGTATTTATATGAAAATGCATATACATCTTCTGCCAGGGGCGTAGCTAAAGGCTCATGGGCCCGGGTGCAAGAATTCAGCTTGGGCCCCCTTACCCCTCCCCAACACCACCATCATCAGACCCCTGCGCGCGCCTATGCCTAGACGCCTTACACAACAGCCCCCATAGTATAATGCCCCCACACAGTATAATGCTCCCATAGCTGCCCCCACACAGTATAATGCCCCATAACGTATAATGCCCCCTATAACAGCCCCATACCATATAATGCTCCCCATAACAGCCCCCACAGTATAATGCCCCACATAGCTGCCCCCATACATTTTAGTGTCCCCCATATCAGCTCCCCATACAGTATAATGCCCCCATATCAGCTCCCCATACAGTATAATGCCCCCATATCAGCTCCCCATACAGTAAAATGCCCCCCATATCAGCTCCCCATACTGTACAATGGCCCCCATATGAGCTACCCATACAGTACAATGCCCACCATTTGAGCTCCCCATACAGTATAATGCCCCCCATATGAACTCCTCATACAGTATATTGCCCCTCCATATCAGCTCTCCATACAGTATAATGCCCCCCATATCAGCTTCCATGCAGTATAATGCCTCCATATGAGCTCCCCATACAGTATAATACCCCCATATGAGCTACCCCTACAGTATAATCCTCCCATACAGTAGAATGCCCCCATATCAGCTCCCCATACAGTATAATGCCCCCCATATGAGCTACCCATACAGTATAATCCCCCCATATCAACCCGCCATACAGTATAATGCCTCCATATCAGCCCCATGCAGTATAATCCCCCCCATATCAGCCCCATGCAGTATAATGCCCCCCATATCAGCCCCCAATACAGTATAATCCCCCCATATCAACCCCCCATACAGTATAATGCCCCCATATGAGCTCCCCATACAGTAAAATGCCCCCCATATGAGTTCCCCATACGGTATCAGCCCCCATGCAGTATAATGCCCCCCATACAGTATAATTCCCCCATATCAACCCCCATACAGTATAATTCCCCCATATCAGCCCCCATGCAGTATAATGCCCCCCATCTTATCAGCCCCCATGACATATCAGCCCCCCATGCAGTATAATGCCCCCATATGTGCATAATAGAAAAATAGCATAATTACTTACCTATCTTCGTTCCCACGCCGGGTGGAGGATTCTTCGCCTCCTCAGGTGTGTGCTATGAGTGACTTGGCGCAGACAGGCGCGATGATGTCCCTACATCCGGCCTGCCTGCGTCGAGCCGCTCAGGGCACAGTGAATGCTGAATCAAGGAGACGTCAGCTCCTTGCTCCAGCATTGAATGGAACCGGGACCTCAGTGAGTGACTTGCGACCCCCCGGAGGTCTTCACACGAATCCCCAGGGGGAAGCGACCCACAGTGTGTAATGTATTGTGTTGTATTTTGCAGTTTGCAGTGGAGAGAGGAGGGGGGCTGTAATTTAACGGCCCCCCCTCTCCACCGCAAACGGCAGAATACAACACAATACATTATAAGGCAACACAATAGATTACATTACATAACAATACATTACAAGCCAACACAATACATTACAATACAGACTCTGCAGCTCACCTGGAGTCCTCCGCACCGGCTCTTCCACTGCACTGGCTGGAACGTGACAACACAGTCAAATAGTACACTAAGTGTACCATGTGACCATAACCAGGAAGTGCCGGCTTCATGGCACAGAAGATTTATTTAACAAGCATGTGTTATGGCAACGGGGGCCCGTGGGCCCCCCAGGCTTAGGGGCCCGGTCGCAACTGCGACCCCTATAGCTACGCCACTGTCTTCTGCCTAGAAAGGAACTTGCATTTAGATCAGGGGTCTCAAGCACGCGGCTCGCGGGCCGCATGCGGCCCCTGGGGCTGTCATCTGCGGCCCGCGGGACACAGAGCCGCTAGTATCGGCTCTGCTCCGAGACTCTGGAATTCCCTGACATCGCTGTCCACATATGAACAGCGATGTCTGGGGCTTCCCCAGAGCCGGAGTCCCGAGCAGAGCGCTGGTGTCGGCTCTGCTCCGGTACTCTGTGGAATTCCCTGACATCGCTGCCCATATATGGACAGTGTGTCAGGGTCTTGCCCAGAGCGGAGCAGAGTGCTGGTGTCGGCTCTGCTCCTAGACTCTGTGGCATTCCCTGACATCGCTGTCCACATATGAACAGCGATGTCTGGGGCTTCCCCAGAGCCGGAGTCCCAAGCAGAGCGCTGGTGTCGGCTCTGCTCCGGGACTCTGTGGAATTCCCTGACATCGCTGCCCATATATGGACAGTGTGTCAGGGTCTTGCCCAGAGCAGAGCGCTGGTGTCGGCTCTGCTCCTGGACTCTGTGGAATTCCCTGACATCGCTGTCCACATATGAACAGCGATGTCTGGGGCTTCCCCAGAGCCGGAGTCCCGAGCAGAGCGCTGGTGTCGGCTCTACTCCGGGACTCTGTGGAATTCCCTGACATCGCTGTCCACATATGAACAGCGATGTCTGGGGCTTCCCCAGAGCCGGAGTCCCGGGCAGAGCGCTAGTACAGGCTCTGCTCCGGGACTCTGTGGAATTCCCTGACATCGCTGCCCATATGTGGACAGTGTGTCAGGGTCTTCCCCATAGCGGAGTCCCAGGCAGAGCGCTAGTATAGGCTCTGCTCCGGGACGCTGCGGAATTCCCTGACATATCTGCCCATATATGGACAGTGTGTCAGGGTCTTCCCCAGAGCGGAGTCCCGGGCAGAGCGCTAGTATCGGCTCTGCTCCGGGACTCTGTGGAATTCCCTGACATCGCAGCCCATATTTGGACAGTGTGTCAGGCTCTTCCCCAGAGCGGAGTCCCGGGCAGAGCGCTATTATCGGCTCTGCTCCGGGACTCTGGGGAAGCCTCTGACATCGCTGTCCATACATCGACAATGATGTCAGGGGCTTCCCCAGAGCAGGAGTCCCAGTGATGTCAGGAGCACAGCTGGAATCCCAAGAAGAGCCTACTAGCGCTCTGCCTGGGACTACAGCTCTGGGCAAGCCCCTTACATCACTGGGGCAGCCTCTACAGAGGGCACTGGGGCAGCCTCTACAGAGGGCACTGGGGCAGCCTCTACAGAGGGCACTGGGGCAGCCTCTACAGAGGGCACTGGGGCAGCCTCTACAGAGGGCACTGGGGCAGCCTCTACAGAGGGCACTGGGGCAGCCTCTACAGAGGGCACTGTGGCAGCATCTACAGAGGGCACTGTGGCGTTATCTACAAGTGGGTGTGTGACAGTATCTGAAGAGGACACTGGCATTATCTAGGGGTGTGTTGCATTATCTACAGAGGGCACTGTGGCCTTATCTACAGAGGGCACTGTGGCCTTATCTACAGAGGGCACTGTGGCCTTATCTGCAGAGGGCACTGTGGCCTTATCTACAGAGGGCACTGTGGCCTTATCTACAGAGGGCACTGTGGCCTTATCTACAGAGGGCACTGTGGCCTTATCTACAGAGGGCACTGTGGCCTTATCTAGGGGTGTGTTGCATTATCCACAGAGGGCACTGCGGCAGCATCCACAGAGGGCACTGCGGCACTATCTAAAAAGGGGCTGCCCAATCTTGACATGTGTGCTAACTGAGCCGCCGGACTGCATTTAGCGACACTTAAACTGGAAAGCAGGATTGTTGAAATAAGCACGTGGAGAAATATCTCAAATTTTAAACCTAGCGCTATTATTATAGTAATGTAGTATTATTATTATAGTAGTTCAAATAACTAATTGATTAACAATAATTTTGTATTGTATCAAATTTGAAAGTAATGCGGCCCGTCAACTTCCCATTTTTTCTATATGCGGCCCACTTACCCGGCCGAGTTTGAGACCCCTGATTTAGAGTCTAGTAAATCACAATCCTTTTAAAAACTCACTTCTATAGACTCTTTATTCTTGGTGCATGAAAAACGTTATAATATGTCCACATCATGTTCTGTAAAGTAAAAAAAGCAACAACTTTTCTTTCTGAAAAAAAGCATTTATTAGTTTGCATTGTAGGTAATATTACTTCAGTTTATCATGATAGAGTATATATCTGATTAAAGAATAACTGATGGAGAAAATGAATTGTCTCAATATGAAAACCCCCTGTCCATATGCTCTATTAGGGTATATCGATGTCATAGAGGGGGGACCTGCTGCAAACCACGTCTTTCGCTCTGGCGGACTTAGCCTGTCTATGTGTTACATGGATGTCCATTCATTAAAATGTCTGGCTTGCCGTAGGATGCACCAACGCAACATCTGATCACCAGGCCAGCTATAATATAGAAAGGGTTTGACGTTTTGAGACAACACGTTTCAGTCCTTGCTGGTTCTCTTTGGCTCTGTTAGAGATAGCCAAGAACATTATTGATCAATCATCCTGGATTCACCTATCCCAGCAAAGACAGTGGGAGTATGGCTGTCACTCACAGTTCCCCTTCCACTCTTGATTACATTTGCTGGCATTTATGCACTCCCACTTGCACAGTAAATATACTGTGTGGGAAGGGGTTTAAAAAAAAATACTCTGTAATCAATGATGATATTTTTCTCCCTGGCAGCCAGAACAAAAAGTTCTGAGAATGGCTATGCACTTCCAGTGCTTCAATCCAAGGAGAGGGACCACAGCAGATCACCCAACATTATCACCAGCGAACATACTAGGCCAACTACTCAGTAAGCAGCACCGCTAATTAATTATTTATTAAGCACTCGGATAAGATTTCCTTTAACAAACTAAGAAGGGGAATGGGTTATGAGTTAAGAAAAAAATTAATTATATATTATTTGACATTATCATCTTACATTTTAAGTGTAATGTCGGGGTAGGGAGACAGACAGGTGAGCCCTAATCTACACGCCACTCCCTGCCTACTTGCACGGCCCGTCCTAGGCGACGGCGTACAACTGAGCGACGGTCCCTACGCTCAATAAGTGCACGACACAAACAGACAAGGGTACACAGAAGCTAAGTGAAATTGGGCAGTTGCCCACCGCAACACCGTGAGCAACAAGAGTAGTGAACGAGCCAAGTCAAACCAGGAATGTACGAGGTACCAAACACAGAGCAGGAGAGTAGTCAGTAAAGCCAGGGTCAATTTGAAGCAGAGGTCAATAGTACTAGCAGGAACAGCAGAGCCAGGAAACCAGACAGAATCACAGGCAAAGGAAGAGCAGGAAATGAAGGTATAAATAGACCAAGGGCGGGAGCTAGAACTGTCTGGCCAGTCTGTGATAGGTTCTCCCACTCCTCAGCCTACCAGCCTGAGTGGTAGCAGATCGAGTCACTCTATCAGACCTAGGAGCAGATGCAGATTGATTAACCACGGACGTCGACACAGAAGCTGTGTCTGGCAGATCCTTTACAGTACCCCCCTTTTATGAGAGGCCCCTGGACCCTTCCTAGGTGGACCTGGCTTATTGGGGAACCAAAGATGGAACCTCCTGAGCAATACCCCAGCGTGAACATCCCGGGCGGGTACCAAGTCCTCTCCTCAGACCCGTATCCTCTCCAATGGACCAGGTACTGGAGGGAGCCTTGGACCATCCTGCTATCCACAATCTTGGCCACCTCGAATTCTACCCCTTATGGGGTGAGAACAGGGACCGGAGGTTTCCTCGGATGGGGAGGCATGAAACACGTCGTGTATTTGAAAAGACGGGGGTAACTCCAGCCGGAAGGAGACAGGGTTAAGGACCTCAATGACCTTGTACGGCCCTATATACCGGGGAGCAAATTTTTTGGACGGAACTTTAAGACGCAAATTTTTTGAAGATAGCCACACCAGATCCCCGAACAAGGGGTTAGCAGAACGTCTTCTATCTGCCGGAGTCTTTTGTATGCTCTGGGACTCCTCTAGGTTCTTCTGAACCTGGACCCAGACTGTGCACAGTTCCCGATGAACTACATCTACCTTGGGATTGTTGGAAGCACCAGGTGAAACGGAGGAGAAAAAGGGGGAGACCCCTGACAAGTTATTAAGGGAAAATTCGGCAAGGGGAATGAAGGAGACCCAATCATATTGACAGTCAGAGATAAAACACCTTAAATATTGTTCTAGAGACTGATTAGTCCTCTCAGTTTGGCCATTAGTTTCAGGATGGCAGGCCGAGGAGAAGGACAGATCAATCTCCAACTTTTTACAGAAAGCTCTCCAAAACAATGAAACAAATTGTACCCCTCTGTCAGAAACAATATTGACAGGAACCCCATGGAGACGCAGGATGTGTTTGACAAACAAGGTAGCTAACGTCTTGGCATTGGGTAGTTTCTTGAGGGGCACAAAGTGGCACATCTTACTGAAGCGGTCTACTAAAACCCACACCACGACTTGCCTTGAGATGGAGGCAGATCAGTGATAAAATGGAGATATGGGTCCAAGGTCTCTGGGAAATGGGCAAAGAACATAGTAAGCCCGCTGGTCTGGACCTGGGAGTCTTGGACCTAGCACAAATTTCACAAGCGGCGACGTAGGCCTTAACGTCTTTAGGCAACCCAGGCCACCAATAATTTCTAGCAATGAGGTGCTTGGTACCCAGGATGCCTGGGTGGCCAGATAGTGCAGAGTCATGATTTTCCCTCAGTACCCTTAGCCGGAATTGCAGGGGAACAAGCAGCTTGTTCTCAGGAAGTTTCCCGGAAGCTGAACCTTGATCAGCCGCAATTTCGGAGACTAAGTCAGAATTAACAGAGGATATGATTATACCTGGGGCAAAACACAAGCAGGATCTTCCTCCGAAGGAGGGCTGGCCATGAAGCTACGCGACAGTGCATCAGCTTTAATATTTTTAGACCCAGCCCTATAGGTGAACACAAAGTTGAATCTAGTAAAAAACAACGCCCATCGAGCTTGTCTCGGGTTTAGCCTCCGGGCAGATTCTAGGAAAACCAGATTCTTGTGGTCGGTAAGGACAGTTACCTGGTGCCTAGCCCCCTCCAAGAAGTGGCGCCACTCTTCAAATGCCCAGTTAATGGCTAAGAGTTTGCGGTTGCCCACGTCATAGTTACTCTCAGTGGGCGAGAACTTCCTGGAGAAGTAGGCACAGGGATGGAGATGGGTGAGGGACCTGGTACCCTGAGACAAGACAGCACCCACTCCCACCTTGGAGGCGAAAAACTTCCACGATGAATGGCTCCATTTGGTTAGGCTGAATCAGCACTGGGGCAGAGATCAATCACTCTTAAGGATCTCAAAAGCCTGGACCGCCTCCGGAGGCCAGTGGAGGAGATCATCACATTTGCGAGTAAGATCCGTAAGAGGCTTAGCGATGACCGAGAAGTTAGCAATGAATCTCCTGTAATAATTAGCAAACCCCAGGAAGCACTGTAACGCCTTCAGGGAGGCGGGTTGGACCTATTCAGCCACAGCCTGAACCATGGCAGGGTCCATGCGGAATTAATTAGGAGTGAGGATTTGACCCAAAAATGGTATCTCCTGCATCCCAAACACACGTTTTTTGGATTTAACAAAGAGTTTGTTTTCCCGAAGGGCTTGGAGCACCTTCCTGACATGCTCAATGTGGGAGGACCAGTCCTTGGAAAACACAAGTATGTCATCAAGGTACACTACAAGAAATACCCCCAGGTAGTCTCTTAAAATCTCATTTATGAAATTCTTGAAGACCGCGGGAGCATTACACAACCCAAAGGGCATGACAAGGTATTCAAAATGACCTTCGGGCATGTTAAACACAGTCTTACACTCATCCTCTTCTCTGATTCGGATAAGGTTCTAAGCCCCCCGAAGATCAAACTTAGAGAACCATTGGGCCCCCTGAACCTGATTGAAGAGATCAGGAATCAAAGGAAGGGGATACTGGTTCCTTACAGTGACCTTATTCAAGTTTCGGTAATCGATGCATGGCCTAAGACCACCATCCTTCTTCCCTACGAAGAAGAAGCCAGCACCTACCGGAGAAGTAGAGGGGCGAATGTAACCCTTGGCCAGGCTTTCCTGGATATATTCTCTCATGGCCTCACGTTCGGGACAAGAGAGATTAAAAATCCTACCCTTAGAGAGTTTAGCTCCTGGTACCAAATCGATTGCGCAATCGTATTCTCTATGAGGAGGTAACACTTCGGAGGCCTTTTTAGAAAAAACATCAGTGAAGTCCTGAATAAACTCAGGTAGAGTGTTTACCTCCTCAGGGAGAGAAATAAAATTAACAGGAAAACAGGACGTCATGCATTCATTACCCCATTTGGTAAAATCCCCAGTATTCCAGGTATATGTGGGATTATGCATCTGCAGCCAGGGAAGGCCTAAAACCAAATCGGACGATAATCCCTGCATCACCAGTACAGAGTACTGCTACAAATGAATGGAGCCAACAATGAGTTCAAAAACAGGGGTATGCTGCATAAAATAACCATTAGCAAGTGGAGTGGACTCGATACCCACTACCGTGACAGGTTTAGGCAAATCAATCAATGGCATAGCTAGAGACATAGCAAATTCCACAGATAATATTAGCAGAAGACCCTGAATCCACGGAAGCACTGCCGGTAGCAGACCTACCCTCAAAAGAGACCTGAAAGGGAAGGAAGATCTTATTAGGTTTCATATTCACGGGAAATACCTGTGCGCCCAAGCGACCTCCCCGATGGTCACTTAGGCGTGGAAGTTTTCCGGCTGCTTATTCTTACGCCTTGGACAGTTGTTCACTTGATGCTTATCATCCCCACAGTAGAAGCAGAGACCATTCTTCCTGCGTGTGCATGGGCCAATTGAAATAAATGGGGCTGCAATTCACCCGCAGATTTGCGGGTGAATTGTGCCCGCAAAAATAAATTTGTGTGCATGGGGCCTATGTTTGTAACTCATACACAAACGAGTATGTTCCTGCTCCAGTCTATATTCTTGCTCATAGTGTACAGTGATATTGGAGTTGGTGAATAACACAGAAATATAGTCAGAGCAGTGGTCCCTTCCCTCTCCTTAGTGCTCTTAGTAGATGATACAAAATTACTCAAAGGGGTTTTCCCTCATTTGACATTTATCACCTATCCACAGAATAAGTGATAAATGTCTGATCACTGTCTTTCAAAGTCTGATCACTGTTTGATCAATGTTGCATGATTGCAGTGAGTGTTTCAATGTCGCGGCATTTGAGTATGTGCCCTGCCACTCCCTTAAATGTCAATAGGGATGACAGAAACAGCTGACCGCTGTACTCAATGTGGTTAATGTCAATTGTGGGAAAACCACTTAAAGAGGTTTTCCCGTAAGAGACATTTGTGACATATCCACAGGATATGTCATAAATGTCAGATAGATGCTGTTCACGCCGCGAAGATCCACACCTATCTGTAGAACGGGACCACCTAAACCCCGTTCTACTGCTGTGTGTTGTGGCTGAATCGTGTGATTTCCGACCATGAATTATGGAAACTGCATAGCTTGCTGAGCTACGCTGTTTCCGTAAGTCCCATCAAACTGAATGGTAGTTATAGAAACAGTGTAGCTCGTATGCTACGCTGCTTCCGTAACTGCGGTTCACTACTATGGGAGTTACGGAAACAGCGAGCTAATGTATTACCAGTAACAAGAAAATGCAGATGCACACCGCAGGCGCTGAGATATATATATATATATATATATATATATATATATATACACACACACACTTATTGTTTATTATGCATTTTTATTGCATTACTGCTGTAGTTATTATGTTAATAAATGTGAGGTTCTTAGCGCTCAGTTTGATCAAAATGTGCGAGCCCACCTGCCATGACAAGGCGACCTCTATCAGGGGGTCCCTACACTGAACATTATATCCCTATTTTGGAGACTTACCTCTCTGTCTTGGGCTGAGCACACAGTGAGCTCAGGCCAGGCAGGAACCAAATATATTCTGTTCTAATTAAAAACAGCCCAGGACAGGTGTGCTCAGCCCAAGAGAGAGAGGTAAGTCTCCAAAATAGAGATATAATGTTCAGTGTAGGGACCCCCTGATAGAGGTCGCCTTGTCGTGGCAGGTGGGCTCGCACATTTTGATCAAACTGAGCGCTAAGAACCTCACATTTATTAACATAATAACTACAACAGTAATGCAATAAAAATGCATAATAAACAATAAGTGTGTGTATAAATATATATATATATATCTATCTTAGTGCCTGCAGTGTGCATCTGCATTTTCTTGTTACTGGTATATCCTGTGGATATGTCATAAATGTCCCTGATAGTAAAATCCCTGCTAATAATACAGTTTTGACATCTATACACATTGTGATATTGTTTAAATAGCTTAGCAGTAACGAATTGTCCCATAATCAAAATCTTTATGATGATATAATTGTGATCATGCTTGATGTCATGCCAGTGTCCAGAATCAATCTGTGCTTTAGGCCTTATTCACATGAACGTGTGCCTTTTGCGCGCGCAAAAATACGCAGAAAGAAAAGCAGCGTTTTGCGCGCGTTACAGTTCCGTTTGACATTCGTGTATGGTACATGTCTTAGTGATTTTCGCGCATATGGCATCGTTATGACACTGTTTTTATGTTTAAAATCAGAAATGAAGGAGGTGCGTGATTTTCACGTGCGTATCACGGACGTGAACTACGCTCGTGTGAATAAGGCCTCATTCACACGGCAGGGTTTCCCAGCCGGGTGCCGGCCGTTCATAAATCGGCCGGCACCCAGCTGCATTAGGAATAATAGACCCCTAATGGGGCTATTCACACGACCGATTTTTTGACGGCCGGGAAAACCGGCCGTCAAAAAATAGGACATGCTCTATCTTCGGCCGGGTACCCGGCCGCCCGGCTCCCATAGAAGTCTATGGGGCCGGGTATTACACGGCCATCACCGGGATGTGTCCCGAGTGATGGCCGGGTTTTCCGTCGATTGTGCTCTATCTCCTCCTCCTCACAGCGCAGAGTGCATGTGAGGAGGAGGAGTTGATGCCATTCGGACGAATGGCATCGCTGTACACAGTGTGGCAGGGCCGTGGTATACAGCAGGTGGAGGGAGCGCTGCGCTGGCTCCCTTCCCCTGCTTGTTTTAAAAGCACCCTGGCCCGGCGACACCTTCGATGGCGCCGCTAGCAGCTGCTGCTGCTGCTGCGGCTGCTACTACTGTAGCGACGCCACTATAGCAGAGCAGGGAGGTATCTCTCCGCTCTGCTATGTGCTAGCCGCACTTTAGCTCCTTGAAGGAGCGGAATCCCAGTGTTTTCGGGGATTCCGCTCCTGGACAGAGCGCTTGATGTCTCTGTCCATATCTGGGCAGTGACATCAGGGGAAACTCCTGAAGCGGAATCCCCGAACACATGGGGATTCCCCTTCAGGAGTTGCCGCTGATGTTACTGTCCGGATCTGCCCGGCCCGGCACGGATGCAAAACTTAATGCAAACCGGCCGGGCAAAATGGCCGATTTTACCGGCCGACACTCGGCCTCGGGAACGACCCGGTCGTGTGAATCCCGCCTAAGGCCTTAAAGTCAAATACTGTGTAATGTGTCCTGCAATCTTGGAGGCAGCCGCTCCAATCTAGGCTTGATTGACGTCTCCTGCGTCATATGCTGTTCCCTGCAATGAGATGTCAGTCAATCCTAGATGGAAGAAGTTGCTGCCGAGATTGCAGGTCAATTGCCTGCTGAAGAAACGCCCTGCAGATACTTCGAGAGAAATTTGCATTTGGCGCAACGGTTGATAAAACTTATTTTTCTAAGTTATGCTTTATTACTGCTGCTATAACTGAATATATTCTGAAATGTCTCCCTAGTCCCTAATTAGCGGTTATAGCAATTTAGGATCATTAAAAGTGGTGATCGGTTTCCTTTAATAAAAATTTAATTTATTAAGACAAAACTACCTAATACCTTTAAGTTTGACTTATTTTCTTGAGACAAAACCGAAAATGATGCAAGAATTATCATCAATCTAATATTACAAGAATCATGACATGTATCATGCTAATAACTCGTTTTGCAGAAAACTGTGGGATGTCTGATAGAAAAAGATTACATTTCACTGTGGGAAAATGCTGTGAATAATTTAAACAATCAGTAGAGAACATCCCACACTTAGGGCAGATTCAGACGAACGTTGCGTTTTTGCGCGCGCAAACAACGCTGCGTTTTGCGCGCGCAAAAACCATTTGACAGCTGCGTGTGTCATCCGTGTATGATGCGCGGCTGCGTGATTTTCGCGCAGCCGCCATCATAGAGATGAGGCTAGTCGACGCCCGTCACTGTCCAAGGTGCTGAAAGAGCTAACTGATCGGCAGTAACTCTTTCAGCACCCTCGACAGTGAATGCCGAACACAATATCGAGAAACCTGTTAAAAAAAAAGAAAAAGTTCGTACTTACCGAGAACTTCCCTCCCGGCCGTTGCGTACCGGAAATTTTTTTGCCGGGTTCGGCCAAAACGAGTTCGGCCAAAACGAGTTCGGCCGAACCCGGTGAAGCTCGGTTCGATTGTCCGGGTTCGCTCATCTCAAAGACACTCCATTTGGATGTTTGGAAACAGAAAAGCACGTGGTGCGTTTCTGTTTACATTCATCCTTTTGACAGCTGGTGCGCTGTTTCAGTCGGTTCGCACGGAAGTGCTTCCGTGCGACCTGCGTGGTTTTCACGCACCCATTGACTTCAATGGGTGCGTGATGCGCGAAATACGCGGAGATATTGAACATGTCGCGCTTTTTGCGCAGCTCACAAACGCTGCGCAAGAAGCACGGACTGTCTGTACTGCCCCATAGACTTGTATTGGTCTGTGCGTGGCGCGTGAAAACCACGCGGCCCGCACGGACCGAATACACGTTCGTGTGAATCCCCCCTTACTAGAAGGCAAATTTGTTTTGCTTGTAATTTGAATTGGACACATTTCTAAGAAACATAATGTAAGAATTCATAAGTTATTCTTGGTGGACAACATAAGAAATCTGCCCTGAAAATAAACTTGTTACAAATACATACATAATATTTCTTTCCAAGCTAACAATAGGGCAAGTGATATTCCCTACGGACTAGGGAATATCCCTGATTAATTGGCTAGAGCCAAGGCTGTAACTTAGGCCTAATTCACACAAACTTGTCCGTTTTGCGCGCATAAAAAAACGCAGCGTTTTTCCTGCGCTGCAGTTTTGTGTGACATCAGTACATGGTGCGTGTCTGTCTGTCGTTTTTTACGCGCATATGCCAACCGTATGTCACGCGTATCACGTCAGCAAAATAAACTGAAGGAGGTGTTTTTCTTTTTTTCATAATTTCTTTAGCAACTGTTGCGTGAATCACGTACAGCACATGGATGTGCGTCCGTGTGCTGCCCGTGATTTTCACGCACCCATTGACTTCATAATGCGCAAAAAATGTTAAGGTATAGGACATGCAGTAACTTTCACGCAGCGGACACACGCTGCATGAAAAACACTGAATGTCTGAATGGCCCCATTGACTTGCATAGGTCTGTGTGACGTGCGTTGTTTTCACGCGCGTATCACGGACATGAAATACGCTCGTGTAAATAAGGTCTTACTCTTTTATGCAGTTTTTGGCTCTGCTTTTTTCTGCCAAAGCCAGAAGTGGATCCAACTGGATGGAAAGGTATAAAGAAAAAACTGATGCATCTTTTTTTCTTTTGTGTCCACTCCTGTGTTTAACTAAAAATAATTGAGTCAAATACTGCATACAAAATGCGTGTGTGATCCTGGCTTAAGGCCAGATTTACACGTGTGTGTGTCTTTTGCGCGCGCCAAAAACGCGAAAAGGTACTTAACAGCTCCGTGTGTCACCCTCGTAAGATGCGCCATCATTATGACACTCTGTTTGTAAACAGAAAAGCACGTGGTGCTTTTCTGTTTTCATTCATACTTTTTACTGCTGTTGCGCGAATCACGCGCGTCCATGGAAGTGCTTCCATGTGCTGCGCGGGATTTTCACGCACCAATTGACTTCAATGGGTGCGTGATGTGCGAACAACGCACAAATATCGGACATGTCGTGAGTTTTACGCAGCGGACACACGCTGCGTGAAACTCACGGACAGTCTGCACGGCCCCATAGACTAACATAGGTCCGTGCGAGGCGCATGAAAATCACACGCGTTGCACGGACGTATATCACGTTCGTCTAAATAAGGCCTAAGGGTATGTTCACACCCACTAATTACTGACGTAATTCTGGCGTATTTGCCCCGAATTACGTCCGAAAATAGCGCCTCAATAGCGCTGACAAACATCTGCCCATTGAAAGCAATGGGCAGACGTTTGTCTGTTCACACGAGGCGTAATTTTCGCGCCGCTGTCAAATGACGGCGCATAAATAGACGCCCGCGTCAAAGAAGTGACCTGTCACTTCTTTGGCCGTAATTGGAGCCGTTATTCATTGACGTCCGTAATGGACGCGGCGTTCAAGCGCCTGCACATGCCGTTACGGCTGAAATTACGGGGATGTTTTCAGGCTGAAACATCCCCGTAATTTCAGCCGTTACGGACGCCCACATGTGAACATACCCTAAGGGTTAAGGAACGTCCAAAATATTTTTAGTACTGTGCAGTTTTTCAACTGGGGTGATTTTATAGGGGGTTTCAAATATATAGACCCCTTAAAGCCACTTAAAGGGGTTTTCCCACGAGAGACATTTATGACACATCCACAGGATATGTCAGGTAGATGTGGGTCCCAACTTTGGGACCCGCACCTATCTCCAGAACGGGGCTCCCTAAACCGCGTTCAGCCGCTATGTGTTGTGGCTGAATGAGGTGGTTTCCGACCATAAAAAACTTTATATGGTCGTGTGTTACGTAAACAGCGTAACTCGTGAAGCTACGCTGTTTACGTAAGTCTCATAGAACTTAATGGTAGTTACGGAAACAGCGTAGCTCGCATGCTATGCCGCTTCTGTAACTGCCATTCACTACTATTGGAGTTACGGAAACAGCGTAGCTCAGCGAGTAAGGCTGGGTTCACACGATCTATTTTCAGGCGTAAACGAGGCGTATTATGCCTCGATTTACGCCTGAAAATATGGCTCCAATACGTCGGCAAACATCTGCCCATCATCTGAATGGGTTTGCCGACGTACTGTGCCGACGACCTGTAATTTACGCGTCGTCGTTTGACAGCTGTCAAACGACGGCGTGTAAAATGACTGCCTCGTCAAAGAAGTGCAGGACACTTCTTTGGACGTAATTTGAGCCGTTTTTCATTGAATCCAATGAAGAACAGCTCCAAATTACGGCCGTCAAAGACGCCTCGCAAAATGCGAGTACGAGCAATTACGTCTGAAATTACGGAGCTGTTTTCTCCTGAAAACAGTTCCGTAATTTCAGACGTAAATGCAGTTTACGTGTGCACATACCCTTACGCTGTTTACGTAACTCACGACCATATACCGTTTTTCATGGTCCGAAAACACCTCATTCAGCCTCATTCAAAAACTGCATTTTTACACAGGAGGCAGTGAGGGTATGTGCACACACAAACTCAAAAACGTCCGAAAATACGGAGCTGTTTTCAAGGGAAAACAGCTCCTGATTTTCAGGCGTTTGTGAAGCTGAAAATGAAGCTTCTTTTAATTTGGAGCTTCTTTTGAGGCGTTTTTTGAGGCGTTTTTCCTAGTGTTCAATGGAAAATCAGCTCCAAAAAAGACCTAAGAAGTGACAAGCTACTTTTTACGGAGCGTCTTTTTACACGCCCTGAAATAAATGCTGTTTTTCCCATTGAATTCAATGGGCAGATGTTTGTAGGCGTTCAGCTTCCATTTATTCAGGTGTTTTTTGAGGCGTAAATGCTCCAAAATACGCCTGAAACACTGCGTGTGAACATACCCTCAGAAGCAGCATCTCGTATAAATACACTGGACTCTGCACAGATCACATAGACAGGCAGTGTATGTCAGTGGAGTTTTATAACTCTGCAGCTAATCGTTGTATGGATTCACTTATATCACTGCACTCCTGCTCCTTTAACCGGTTCAGGACCAGGCTATTTTGAGCCTTCACGACCAGACAGTGTTTAGCCATTCTTTAGCATGCGTTAGTTAAACCGCTAGAATATGTTTATTTGTTAGGCTGGGTTCACACGACCTATTTTCAGACGTAAACGAGGCGTATTATGCCTCGTTTTACGTCTGAAAATAGGGCTACAATGCGTTGGCAAACATCTGCCCATTAATTTGAATGGGTTTGCGGACGTACTGTGCAGACGACCTGTAATTTACGCGTCGTCGTTTGACAGCTGTCAAACAACGACGCGTAAATTGACTGCGTCGGCAAAGAAGTGCAGGGCACTTCTTTGCCACGTAATTTGAGCCGTTCTTCATTGAACTCAATGAAGAGCAGCTCAAGATATACGAGCGTCACAGACGCCTCGTATATTACGAGGAGGAGCATTTACGGCTGAAACGACGCAGCTGTTTTCTTCTGAAAACAGGCTGTCATTTCAGCCGTAAATGCCTGCTATCGTGTGAACATACCCTAAGGCTAGCGATTGTTTCATCTTAGAGGTTGCTAGCAGTTCTGCAAATCTGCCATGCAATCAGGGCCGGCCGACTGCTGCTATGGCAACAGGAGACCTAACAATGGCCTCCTGCTCTTCCATTATGGAAGCTGATTAGGCCCCGCCGGGAGGCGAAGCCTAATAGGCTTGCTGTCAGTGAATGACTGAGAGATCTAATACATTGCACTACATAGTAAGGACCTTCAAGTCCATTAGTGGTATTTGAAAAAAAGTGTAAAAAATAAAAGTTTTAAAACATATAATAAAAGTTTCAAGTAATAAAATAAAACACAATCGCCCTTTTTCCCTTATCAAGTCCTTTATTATTGAAAAAGAAACCATACAAATTTGGTATCGCCGCGTCCGGAACGACCTGAACTATAAAAATATTAAGTTATTTATTCCACGCGGTGAGCGGTGTAAAAAAAACCTGCAAAAAACGATACCACGATTTCTGTTCTTTGGTCATTTTGCCCTACAAATATTGGAACAAAAAGTCTCATGTATCCAAAAATGGTACCTATATAAACTATAGCTCGTCTCGAAAAAAACAAGCCCTCATACAGCTCTGTCAACGAAAAAATTAAACCGTTATAGTTCTCGCAACTTGGCGACATACAGTAAAAAACACATTATTTTTACAAAAGTAATTGTATCGTGAAAAAAATTGTAAAACATAAAAAAGTGCTGTAAATTAGGTTTTGCCGGAATCGGACTGACCTGCAGAATAAAGTTAACATGTAGTTTATAACGCACGGTGAACGCTGTATTAAAAAAAAACCTATGCCAGAATTACCTTACCTCCCAAAAAATAGGATAAAAAGTAATCAAAAAGTCGCATGTAGCTCAAAATGGTGCCAATAAAAACTATAGCTCATCCTGCAAAAAATCAGCCCTCATACCACTACGTCTATAAAAAAATAAAATTAGTTAAGGCTTCCATAATTCAGGAAATAAAAAATATGCAGTTGTGCAGGCCCGAGGGGAACATTTCTTCTGTTTCAAGAGGCGAATTATCAAGGCCCTAAAATTAGGGAACCAGGAAGGGGAGGGCCCAAACATTTCTGCTGGAAGCGAGGGTGCCCATATTATACCAGGAAAATTCCCCAAACTGCAAAAGTGCGGAGTGTGGACCAAAAGGCGAATAAGGAAGGACATAATTTACCAGTGCGACACCGGCCTGTGCAGAAAGGATTGCCTCACAGCATAACACACATCTATAGATTATTTTACTGTTTTTTTTAACCCAATTATTTTACCACCTGACTATGCCCCTGATGTACTCTGCCCAGCTTACATATACCCCCACATTATAAACAGAAACACCTTCAATACTCAAACAATACTACCAAGAAAATCCACGCTCCAAAATCCAAATGCTCCCATCTGAACCCTACAGCGAGCCCAAACAGCAGTTTACTTCCACATATATGGCATCGCCATACCCGGGAGAACCCTTTTAACTATTTGTTGGATGTGTGTCTCCAGTGGCACAAGCTGGGCATGACATATTTGCCACTGAAATGGCATATCTAGGGAAAAATTAAAATTTTTACTTTGCACCATCCGCAGCGCAATCATTTACGGAAAAGTCATGTAGGGTGAAAATGCTCACTACACCTTTTAATAAATGTCTTGAGGGGTGTAGTTTCCAAAATGGGGTCACTTCTCAAGGGTTTCTTTTATTATTTCACATCAGAGCCCTGCAATTGTGAACCAATACTTTGTAAATCGCCAAATTAGGCCTCAATTTTACATGGTACTCTTTCACTCCTGAGCCCTGTCAAATGTCCAGGCAAAAGATTAGGGCCACATTTAGTGTGATTCTAAAACTGGGAAACACAGCATAATAATTGGAGAGCTGTCTTGTTATGGTGGCACAAGCTGGGCACCACATATTGGCATACCTATGGAAAAAAATCCCATTTTCACTCTGCAACATCGAGCGCACAATAATTTCTGCAAAATACCTGCGGGGTTATCATGCCCACTACACACCTAGGTGAATACCTTGAGGGGGTAGTTTCAAAAATGTGGTCACTTCTGGGGGGTTTACACTGTTTTGTTCCCACAGGGGCTTTACAAATGCAACATAGCGACCAGAAACCAATCCAGCAAAATCTGCACTCTAAAAGCCAAATGCCGCTCCTTCTGTTATGATCCTTGAAGTGTTCCCAAACAGCAGTTTATTACCAAATATGGGGTATTGCTGTACTCGGGAGAAATTGCTTTAAAAATGCTGGGGTTCTTTTTTTCCTTTATTTGTTGAGAAAATGAGAAATTTTGAGCTAAAGCTACATCTTATTGAAGAAAAGGAATTGTTTTTATTTTTACTGGCCAATTCTAATAAATTCCATGAAACACCTGTGGGGTCGAAATGCTCACTTCACACGTAGATGAATTCTTTAAGGGGTGTAGTTTCCTAAATGGAGTCACTTTTTTGGCGTTTTCATTGTTTTGTCCCCTCAGGAGCTTTGCAAATGCGACATGGCCTCTGCAAACCATTCCTGCTAAATGTGATCTGCAAGAACAAATGGTGCTGTTTCCTTTGTAAGCCCTGCCATGTGTCCAAACAGCCGTTCATGACCACATGTGGGGTATTTTTTCACTCGGGAGAAATTGCTTTACAAATTTTGTGGTGCTTTTTCACCTTTAGTCCTTGTGGAAATGAAAAAAAAATTAGCTAAGCCTACATTTTATTTGAAATAATGTCGATTTTAATTGTCACGGCCTAATTCCAATAATTTCTGCAAAAAAACTGTGCGGTCAAAACGCTCTCTATACCTCTAGATAATTTTCTCAATGGGTGGGGTTTCCAAAATGGGGTTACTTGTGTGGGGGTTTCCACTGTTTTATTCCCTCAGGAGCTTTGCAAATGCGACATGGCCTCCGCAAACCATTCCTGCTAAATTTGAGCTCCAAATGCCAAGTAGTGCTCTTTCCCTTCTAAGCCCTGCCGTGTGTCCAAACAGCAATATGACCACATGTGGGATATTGTTTTTCTCGGGAGAAATTGCTTTACAAATGTGATGCTTGTTCCCCTTTAGTCCTTGTGGACATGAATTTTTTTTAGCTAAACCTATATTTTGTTTGAAAAAATGTAGATTTTAATTTTTACGGCCTACTTGAAATAATTTTTGCGGGGTCAAAATGCTCACTATACCCCTAGATAATTTCCTTAAGGTGTGTAGTTTTCCAAATGGGGGTCACTTTTTGGGGATTTCCACTGTTTTGGCACCACAAGCGCCCTTTAAACCTGACCTGGTGCCTAAAATATATTCTAATAAAATGAAGGCCCCAAAATCCTCCAGGTACTCCTTTGCTTCTGAGGCCTGTGTTTCAGTACATTACCACACTAGGGCCACATGTGGGATATTTCCTAAATCTGCAGAACTTGGGCAATAAATTTTGAGTTGCATTTCTCTGGTAAAACTTTCTTTGTTACAAAAAAATTGATTCAAAATGAATTTCTGCAAAACAATTAAAAGAAATTTGTAAATTTCACCATAACTGCCTGTCTTACAAGCAGATATATTTAAATTTAGAAAAATGCAAATTTTCGTAATTTTTCACAAAATGTTGGTGTTTTTCACAATTAAATACTGAATTTATCGAGCAAATTTTGCCAGAAACATAAAGTCCAATGTGTCACGAGAAAACAATCTCAGAATCGCTTGGATAGGTAAAAGCATTCCGAAGTTATTACCACATAAAGTGAAATATGTCAGATTTGAAAAATGAGGCTCTGTCAGGAAGGTCTAAAGTGGCCAAAGAGGGAAGACGTTAATGTGAGGCACATGGAGATTCAAAATTCATCACACCACGTGCATCACATCAGGAAATGGAAGAACTTTTTTTATTATTATTTGGTATCGAGCATCGCAATACTACATGAAGTATCGGTATCAAAGTCCAAATTCTGGTACTGTGACATCCCTAGATGTATTATAGGTTGAGAATTTGGCAACTAAACAGATTAGTGTCCTCGGTGAGCTTCCCATGTTTTCTAAGCCTCGACACTGTGGTCAATCACTTGGTCCATCATGAAACCTGAGAACCGACAGCCTATAGACTCCCCGTTTCACTGTTTACGACATAGGTAATAAGATGTTACACTGAAAAGACTGAGTGTTACTACTTTCAAGCAAGCACTGGTGTGAGCAAGCACTGGTGTGAGATCGTATAATATTTACTAGAGAATTGTAAATATCTCTCCCTACACTTCTATCCCTCTACCACACACCATCTCCCTGCAGCTCTGCTCTGTTAAATATACGGTTAGTGATGCTGCAAAATCTAATAGCATCTTTTAATTTATCTTTATTTGTTTCCCCATTACAAACGCAAACAATAATACACACAAACAGTTGACACACAGTGCGTTCGCTGAGTCTTAAGATCCTTTAACTTTTTTACACATTTTGTTATGTTGAGCCCTTGTGCTCAAATAAAATAAAAATGTCCACATCGTTCTGCACCCCATAATGACAATGTGAAAACAAAATTTTAGAAATGTTTGCAAATTTTGAAAAATTAAAAACTCAAATTTCTCATGGACATAAGCATTGAGGCCCTTTGCTATGACACTTAAAATTTAGCTCTGGGGGCCTCCCACTTCTCTAGATAATCTTTGAAATGCTTCTACACCTTGATTGGAGTCTACCTGTAATAAATTCATTTGATTGGACATGATTTGGAAAGGCAACCTCCTGTCTATATAATGTCTCATAGCTGACCATGCATATCAGGGCAAAAACCAAGTCACGAGGCAGAAAGAACTGCCTGTAGAGCTCTGAGACAGGATTGTGTGGAGGCACAGATCTGGAGAAGGGTACACAAAAATTTCTGCTTCACTGAAAGTTCCTGAGAGTTTTGGAACAACCAAGACTCTTCCTAGAGCTGTCAGCTCCACCAATCTAAGTAATGGGGGAGAATGGTCTTGGTAGGAGAGGTGACGAAGAACCCAATGGTCACTCTGGTTGAGCTCCAAAGATCCCGTGTGCATAAGGGAGAAACTTCCAGGAGGTCAACCATCACTGCAGCACTTCACTAATCTTGGCTTTATGGCAGAGTGGCCAGAAAGAAGCCTCTCCTCAGTAAAAGACACATGCAATCCTGCCTGGAGTTTGTAAAAAAGCACCTGAAGGACTCTCAGACTGAGAAACAACATTCTGTGATGAAACCAACATCTGATGAAACCAATATTGAACTTTTTGGACTCCTAATTGTCATGTCTGGAGGAAACCAGGCTGTCCACCGAAGATCCCCATCCACCCTGACAGAGCTTGAGAGGATCTGCAGAGAAGAATGGCAGAAAATCCCTAAACCAAGGTGTGCATATCTTGTGGCATCATCCCCAAGAAGACTGGAGGCTGTTCTCGCTGCCAAAGGTGCTTCAACTAAGTACTGAGTAAAGGGTCTGAATACTTATGTCAATAAAATATTTTAGTTTTTTCTTTTCAATAAATTAGCAAAGATTACTAACATTTGGTTTTCACTTTGTCTTTATCGAGTATTGAGTGCAGAATGATGGGGGAAAACATGAATTTTTAAACATTTTTGCACAAGGCCTCAACATAACAAAATGCAAAAAACTGTAAAGGGTCTGAAGACTTTACAAATGCATTGTATATACATTAGGGTAGTACAATCTAATATACAATCTATCATTTCCCCAATCCAAGAAAAAAAAAAAAGGCAACCACCCTGATTCCCTATACCACCCCACTACTGTCTCCTTCGAATAAATTTCACAATACATCACCCTCTTACTACTTGCATCTCCAATATCGACCATTTGTTTTTTTAAACCAAGTGTGAAAGTGAGCAAAATATGGTTATGTAACTCCATCTTGTATGAAGTATCCATTTTAGAATCCTCTATTTCTCTGTAATATAAAATTTATGCTGGGATTGCCTGGACACTCATATGGTTAATATTCTTAACTATGTTTATTATTTCTTATCTGAATCTGCTACGAGAATGTGAGTGTTGGCCTTGCAGCTGTAAGGTTGCTATGAGGAAATCTTGTCTTACTAATTATTTCTCGTGAGGAGCTTCTGTCTTACATGCAAGTTTCCATAAGATGTCATTTCTAGGCTCAGCTTGAACAACTTCTCATTGTCCATGATTGGCTGAGCTAGAGCCATTTGTGATTGGCTGAGCTCAAGCCTACTTCCCTTTTGATACTATTGTAATTTCTTTCTATCAATAAAATAGAGAAGGATTATTTGCGTATATAAAGCATTGTCTCTTTGTGTCTTTCTTCTCTCCGATATATCGATATAACAAATGGATTTGGATCTAGGAAAGTGATTGAAGGGTGTCAGTTGACACACCCATCAAACCTTCAGTCTGATATATTTTGGCCAGGATTGCGTCAACACCAAGGTTCCCAGAGATGTAGATATTCTGATTTCTTGCCAGCATTAAGGTATACAAAAAAAAACACAATAAAAAAAATGCAATGGTTTCTGTATCTTCTCCACATTTCCACTGTCCGTTACCTTACATGCATAAAATAATAACCTGACAGTTGCACAGTACCGAGTATACATAGCTAGGGATAGAAATGTATTCTTGTATTATATATTTTGTTTATATTATCAATTTATGTCATCCCAAGATTTCGGTTTGATGGGGCATTTCTAAAAAAGATAAGGTCATCGGGCTCCTTTTTCCCACACAACATTGACATTGCTTTGTAGTGAGTTAGTTTCTGAACAGTAACACACCGTGCAGTAGCCAGGTATAGGTTATCTTTAACCCTTTCAGGACCAAGCTTATTTTGGCCTTCAGGACCAGCCCAAATTTTCAAATCTAACGTGTCATTTTATGTGGTAATAACTCTGCAATGGTTTTGCTTATCCAAGTGATTCTGAGATTGTTTTTTCATAACACATTATTCTTTGTTAGTGGGGAATTTTGGTCAAAATTTGGTGAATTTTGGTGAAATTTGGTCTTTAGTTATTATTATAAAAAATTAGCATTTTCCAACATTTCCTCTGCTTCTAAAATGGATAATGGTACCACACAAATTAGTAAATAAATAAGGTTTAACATATGTCTTCTTTATGTAGGCATAATTTTTTATATTTAATTTTATTTTTTTCAGGACATTATAAGGCTTATAAGTTTACTAGCAGTGTTTCAAATATTCAACAAAATTTGCAAAACATATTTTTTTTAGGCACCACTTAAGTTTTGAAGTGGCTTTGAGGAGTCTATATGATAGAAACCCCTCTTAGTCATCCCATTTTAAAAACCGCACCTCTAAACATAGAGTGTGTTAATCCTTTAGGTGTTTTACAGGAATTAAAGCGAAGTGGAGGTAAAATGTATAAATGTTATTTTTTCTGGAAGATTTTCAATTTAATCCATTTATTTTAGTAACACAGGAGGTGTTAACAGAAAAATCACAACGCAATATTTATTACACAGATTCTGCAGTTTTAAAAAAATATCCCACATGTGGCCCTAGTGTGCTGGTGGATTTTGGGTCCTCCTTTTTCTTAGGATGTTTTCCAGGCACCATTTCATGTTTAAAAAGGCATGGAGGTGCCAAAACATTAGATGCACACCATTTTGGAGACTGCACCCCTCAAGGAATGTATCTAGGGGTGTAGTGAGCATTCTGACCCCAAAGATTTTTCAGAGAATTTATTCGAATTGAGCCGTGAAATCCCCAATTTTTTTTTCCAATAAAATATCGTTTTAGCTCAAAATGTTACATTTCCACAAGGAATTCAGGAGAAAAAGCACCCCAAATTTTTTTATGCAATTTCTCATGAGTATGGCTATACCCCACATGTGGTCATAAACTGCTGTCTGGGCACAGAAGAAAATTAGCGCCTTTTAGCTTTTGGAGCGCAGATTTTGCTGGAATGGTTTTCTGATGCCATGTCACATTTGCAAAGCCCCTGAGGTACCAGTACAGTGGAATCCCATAAAAAAATGACCCCATTTAGTAAAATACGCTCTTTAAGGAATTAATCTAGGGAGTAGTGAGCATTTTCACTCCACAGGTGTTTCAGCGACTTTTTTAGGATTGGACTGTAAAAATGGAAAAAAAACAACTTTTGTCAATAATATGTCGTTTTAGCTCACATTTATAATTTTCACAAGAACTATAGGAGAAAAAACACCCAAAGTACAGAAGTTACCTATACGTTGCCATAAATTGCTGTTTGGTCACATGCCAGGGCTCAGAAGGGAAGAAGCGCCATGTAGCATGGCTTTTGTAGTGCAGATTTTGCTGAAATGGTTTCTGGGGGCCGTGTCATATTTGCAGAGTCCCTGAAGTACCAGTACAGTCGAAATTCCCCAGGTGTGATCCCATTTTGGAGGCTATACCCCTCAAAAATTTCATCAAGAGTCTAGTGAGCATTTTGACCCCTCAGGGGTTTTATAGATTTTATTAGAATTGGGCCGTGAAAATGAAGAATTCACTTTTTTTCCAATAATATGTAGTTTTAGCTCATAATTTTTCATTTTCACAAGAAATACAGGAGAAAAGACACCCCAAAACTTGTTACACAATTTCTCCTGAGTAAGGAAATACCCCATATGTGGTTGTAAACTGCTGTTTGGAAACTCAGCAAGGCTCTAAAGGGAAAGAGCGCAATTTTGTTTTTGGAGTGAAGATTTTACAAAATTGTTTTTTGATGCCATGTTGCATTGCGCTGAGGTCCCCAAGAAGTGACCCCTTTTGGGAAACTAAACCCCTTTAAGGAATTTATCATAAGGTGTAGTGAGCAATTTGACACAACATGTTTTGCAGAAATTAGAACACAATGGATATTGTAAATTGAAAATTGCCATTTTTCCACAGATATGCCATTTCATTGCCCAATTTGTTGTTCTCGGCTTGTACCACTGGAGACACACACTCGATAAATTGTTAAGCAGGTCCTCCGGGGTACAGTAATACCGCATACGTGGTCATAAACTGCTGTTTGGGCACACTGCCAGGCTCGGAAGGACCGCCATTTGGCTTTTGCTAGGTAGTAGTTTTGTTTAGGGTTTTACTGGTCTCTCAGTTTATAATGTGGGAGCATAGGTAAGTTTAGTTTAGTATATCAGCACATAATAAGGTGGTTTAATAATGGGATAAATAAATAATAACATTAATTGTCCATGGATATTGATGTATGCTTTAACCCCTTCACGACCAGCCCACGTAGACTAACGGGCTGCCGTGCTGGGCTTTTGCCCTGCAGCCCATTAATCCACATGCTGTCAGAACAGAGTGCACAGCGCTCTCCCTGTGCTCGGAATCTCTCAGCACACCCTGCTACTAGCAGCCTAAATGCTGAGAGAAGACATCAGGACCGGATTGGTGCCGGTCCCGATGACGTGAACACCATGATAAACCTATCATGGTGTTCACAGAAAAGTTTGTTGCAGCAACAAACTTAGGTGCTGTTTGTTACAGTGTTTCTCCTCCCTCCCTGTCAGATCGTTCTGAGACAGTGAGAGAAGAAGCTGTGCCGAGCAGCTGCTGTGTGTCTCATATAAAGACACAATGACTGTGAAACACACAAAAACACATCCACATAGATAGTTTAGTGTAGGCAGCTAGTTATAGTTCAGGTAGTCTGTTAGGTAGATAGTACTCAGACTAGGACAATTAATTAGTTAATTAATAATCAATTAGGGCTTATAATGTGTGTATGTGTATATATATATATATATATATATATATGTGTGTATATACACACATATACACACACACACACACACACGTAATATATATTATATATAGACATATATTTAAAATTTGTTAATACTAAAAATTAATAATTAGGGATGTTATATATCTATAACATCATATAGATATATACGTACATGTAATATATACATATACACACATATACTTATATAGTATTTATGCAGGAGGAAAATTCCTCCTGCAAAAACTGCTCCAGATGTTTTTTGCACAGTGGTTTGACAAAAACTCGTCAAAACACTCATCGAGGTGTTTTTTTTACCCTTCTGACTGATTGAAATGGGGTTTTGGAGGCGGAAACCGCCTCAAGATAGGTCATGTCGCTTCTTTTTACCGCGATTCAATTTTTTTGCTCACGGTAAAAAAGCTCGTCCAACTCCCATTGAAAACAATGGGAGACATTTTCGGCCAGTTTTTGACGAGTTTTGCGGAGCGGTTTCCGTTATAGCAAAATTTGAGCTCCAAAACCCAAATGGCGCTCCTTTCCTTCTGAGGGGTGTAATGTGTTCAAATCTAAGTTTATGATCACATATGGGGTATTGCCGCAATCAGGATAAATTTCTTACAAATGTTGGGGGGCCTTTTCTCTTTTATTACATGCAATAATTAAAAATGTCTGTTTCTTCAGAAGAAATGTAGATTTTCATTTTCACAGACTAACACCAATAAATTCAGCAAAAAAACTGTGGGGTTAAAATGCTCACTATACAACTAGATAAATTCCTTGAGGGGTGTAGTTTCCAAAATGGGGTCGCTTTTTGGGGGTTTCCACTGTTTAGGTACCACAAGACCTCTTCAAACCAGACATGGAGCCTAAAATATATTGTAATAAAAAGGAGGCTTCAAAATCCACTAGGTGCTCCTTTGCTTCTGAGGCCGGTGCTTCAGTCCATTACCACACTAGGGCCACATGTGGGGTATTTCTAAATACTGCAGAATCTGGCCAATAAATATTGAGTTGCGTTTCTCTGGTAAAACCTTCTGTGTTACAGAAATTTTTCTATTACAAATGAATTTCTGCAAAAAAAAATAACATTTGTAAATTACACCTCCACTTTGCTTTAATTCCTGTGAAACGCCTAAAGGGTTAAGAAACTTTCTGAATGCTGTTTTGAATACTTTGAGGGGTGAAGTTTTTAAAATGGGGTGATTTATGGGGAGTTTCTAATATATAAGGCCCTCAAAGCCACTTCAGAAATGAACTGGTCCATGAAAAAATAGGTTTTGGAAATTTCTTGAAAATGTGAGAAATTGTTGCTAAAGATCTAAGCCTTGTAACGTCCTAGAAAAATAAAAGGACGCTCAAAAAACTATGCAAACATAAAGTAGACATATGGGGAATGTTAACTAGTAACTATTGTGTGTGGTATTAATATCTGTTTTGCAAGCAGATACATTCAAAATTTAGAAAAATGCAATTTTTTGCAAATTTTCTCAAAATTTTGGTGTTTTTCACAAATAAATACTTAATTTATCGACCAAATTTTTTCACAGACGTAAAGTACAATATGTCACGAGAAAACAATCTCAGAATCGCTTGGATAGGTAAAAGCATTCCGAAGCTATTGCCACATAAACTAACACATGTCAGATTTGAAAAAATCGCGTGCGTCCACAAGGCCAAAACAGGCTGTGTCCTGAAGGGGTTAAACCAATTCTTTATGAACAGGTCAGTTTTTTGGGGGCAGGTGTCGCACTTATAAAGGGTGTCCGTGGTATTGTACAAAAGAGCCGCACTCCAGTATTGCCTAATCTTTGACTTCTTCACCTGCCCCATATGGAGCACAAGACCCTAAAATGTCATTGTCTCTGCTGCATCTATGGGGTCAATTTGTGGGGCCTAGCAAATGATGACATGGGGTTTAGGTGAAGAACTGCTGCACATATAAATTAGTCTGGGCCACCGTTTTGCATTATTACATTCCGAGAGCCATAACTTTATTTTTCCGTTGACAGAGCTGTGTGAGGGCTTGATTTTCATGGGTTTTTATTGGTATCATTTTGGGGTACATTCGATTTTTTTGATCAGTTTTTTGAGAGGTGAGGAGACCAAAAAACAGCATTCTGGCACTGTTTTTTTAATATATTTTTTTACAGTGTTCACCGTGCAGTATAAACAACATATTTAATTTATGCTGCGGTATGATACGATAACAGCGATAGCAAATTTATATAGTTTTTAAAAGTTTTACTATCACACAATAAAAACTATTTTTTCTAAATAAAATAATGTTTTGGTGTCACCATGTTCTGAGAGGCACAACTTTTTTGTTGACGGACCAGTGTGAGGGCTTGTTTTTTGCAATACAAACTGTATTTTTCTATTGAATTTTTGGGGTACTTGCGACTTATTGATCACTTTTTATTACATTTTTTTGGAAACAAGATGGCCAAAAAAGGAAATTCTGCCATTGTTTTTATTTTATGTTTTTACAGTGTTCACCGTGCGGGATAAATAATATTATATTTTTATAGTTCAGACCAATATGAATATGGCAATTCCTATTATGTATAGTTTTCACTGTTTTTTTTCCAATTATAAAGGACTTGATCAGAGAAACGGGGCGATTCTTGATTTTATTACTTAAAATGTATTTTTAGTCCCCATTTTAGTATTTTTATAAAATGTATTTTTAGTCCCCATGCACACGACCATAAATAAATCTCCGTAATTGTGGCCCATAATACAGTCTGCAATTACGGACCTGCCCGGTTCTATTGGCCGCGTACACCTTTCCGTAATGCTACGGATAGGTGTCCGTGCTGTAGAACTGTGCCGGGAATTATGGAGCATGTCCTACTTTTAGTTTTTTACGGGCCGTGCTCCCATACTTTGGCCATGATTACGGGCATGGCCGTGTGCATAAGGCCTTAATAGGGGACTTGAAGGCCTAATCTTCTGATGCCCTGTACAATACACTGCAATACTTATGTAGTGCAGTGTATTGCAACTTTCATTTTTCAACTGACAGTCTATTGGCAGGACCTAATAGGCTTCCATACATGGCCGACCAAGAGGCCATTGTTAGGCTTCCTGGTTACCATAGCAATTATTAGCACGTCGCGATTGCTCGCAGGGGGCCGATTGGGTACAGTGGGAGCCCCCTCCTTCTGTGTCAACTGCTTAAATGCAGCAGTCGCTATTGACCACAGCATTTAAAGGGTTAAACGACGTCGAGCGGAGATAACTGAGATCGCCGCCGTTGCAGTGGGATGCCGGCACTTGCTGCAGATGGCGTGAACACATTACATGAGACTGCTTCATCCTCAGGGCGTAACTACGCCTATTTGCGTTAAGGCAAGGTCAAAATGGGCGTACAGTTACGCACATATGCAGGAAGGGGGTTAAGTCATATTGCAAAATTTATTAACCCCTTAATGACCGCCGATTAGCCTTTTCACGGCGGTCATTAGTGGGTTTTATTCTACAGCGCCGCCATTCCACGGCGCTGCATTCGAATAAAGTAAACAGAGCAGGGAGCTGTCAAATCTCCCTGCTCTCAGCTGCCAGAGGTAGCTGAGGGCTGGGGGCATCCCTGCTCGACCGGGTGAGATCGATATTAGTATTGATCTCACCCGTTTAACCCTTCAGATGCGGTGCTCAATAGCGTGCACCGCATCTGAGTGGTTTTGGAGAGAGGGAGGGAGCTCCCTCTCATCCCACTGACACCCGGCGATAAGATCGCCGAGTGTCTCTGTCTCCGATGGCAGCCGGGGGCCTAATAAAGGCCCCCAGGTCTGCCTGTAATGAATGCCTGCTAGGTCATGCCGGAGGCTTGTGCTAGCAGATGCCTGTCCGTTTTAACCGGACAGGCAGTAATACACTGCAATACAAAAGTATTGCAGTGTATTATAATAGCGATCAAATGATCGCATATTAAAGTCCCCTAGTGGGACTAGTAAAAAAGTTGAATAAAGTTAATTAAAAAAAAAGTTAAAAAAATAAATGAAAAACCCACTTTTTCCCCTTAAAAAATGCTTTACTATTAAAAAAAAAGACAATAAAGCTAAAAAGTTACACATATTTGGTATCGCCGCGTCCGTAACAACCCTGACTATAAAGCTGTTACATTATTTAACCCGCACGGTGAACGCCGTAAAAAATAAAATAAAAAACAATGGAAAAATTGCTGTTTTCTGTTAATCCTGACTTAAAAAAAATTTGATAAAAAGTGATAAAAAAAGACGCATCTACTCTAAAATGGTACAAAAAAAACCTCGTCCTGCAAAAAAAAAGCCCTCATACAACTGCATCGGCGGAACAATAAAATAGTTATGGCTCTTCAAATATGCAGACGCAAGAACAAATAATTTTGAAAAAAAAGTTTTTTTACTGTGTAAGTAGTAAAACATACAAAACCTATATAAATTTGGCATCTTTGCAATCGTAACAACCCGCTGAATAAAGTTATTGTGTTATTTATACCACACGGTAAACGACGTAGATTTAGGGTGCAAAAAAAGAGTGGTGAAATTTCAGGTTTTCTTCTATCCCCCCCCCCAAAAAAAAGTTAATAAAAGTTTATGAATAAATTAAATGTACCCCAAAATGGTGCTATTAAAAAGTACAACTTGTCCTGCAAAAAACAAGACCTTATACAGCTATGTCGACGCAAAAATAAAAAAGTTATAGCTCTTCGAATGTGACAATGGAAAAACGTAAAAAATGGCTTGGTCATCAGGGCCCAGAATGCAAGCAGGGGGAAGGGGTTAAGTTTTTTGTGTTTTTTTAAATAAAATGAAAAAAAATCACATGTAAATACACACTTTTTTTCTTATTTTGTACTTAAAATGTTTAGATGTAGACTGTGAGCGAAAAAAAAAATTAAAAAAGCAAATTACTGCTTTAACTGGGATATTGTAAAAAATAATTTGCAATCAGAACTATTTGAACGAATAATTTAATAATTTAGGTTTAACCTATTATTACTATGATTTTTATCATCTGAAGTGATATTTTGTATTTGCTCTCATAGAGATCTTTAAACTCTTTGGTACCTTTTAGCTATAAATTGTACTCAGTAGGCTATTGTCTCCATAAATGTACAATTCAGTCAGATGAAAACCCCAGGAGGCCTTTTACTAATTCATTGCATTTCTTTTTAAAGTATTGTTAATCCCCTGCTTTGCTAAAAGATTAAACATTTATAAGGTAATCAGAAAATAATGTTTGTAAGAAGTAGTGATTATGATCAAATTAAATAACGTACATTACCATATCAGTCTTTGTTTAAATCCGTTTATAAAAGAATATTCTGTATGATTTATACCTTAATCTTTCTTCCTAATTTCACATGTTTAATCTGAAATAATCGATAATGATGAATAAATTTAGTTCAAACATATGGGAATCAAAGGGATTTTATAGAAGTAAAGCATTGTTGGCCTATTTTTAAGATAAACCATCAATTTGTGATCAATTAGTGTCCAACCCCCAAACACCCACCAATCAGTAGAACTAAAGGAACAAATTAAGAGCCCCCCCCCTTCATTCTGATGATCGTGGGGATCCTGGAGTTTGGACCTGTGTCTCACTTCCTTTACTTTACACGCAGCTTCTGTTAATGGTTGAAATGTATGGGCTGTACAATTATTGTATATTGGGGTTAACGAACATTCAGCGTGAAATGAATGTAAAAAAATGCCTGAGCACTTAATGCCCAAGTAATATGTGTTTGTGTCACTAATGTGCTGTATATATGTACTGAGCTTTGTTCTGGTGCTGTATATATGTACTGAGCTTGGTTCTGGGTCTGTGTTTATGTACTAAGCTTGGTTCTGGTGCTGTATATATGTACTAAGCTTTGGTGTGGTGCTGTATATATGTACTGAGCCTTGTTCTGGTGCTGTATTTATATGCGGAGCTTAGTTCTGGAGATGTATATATGTTCTGAGCTTGGTTCTGGTGTTGTATATATGTACTGAGCTTAGTTCTGGTGCTGTATATATGTACTAAGCTTTGGTGTGGTGCTGTATATATGTACTGAGCTTGGTGCTGGATACTGTATTTATATGCAGAGCTTAGTTCTGGAGTTGTATATATGTTTTGAGCTTCTCTTTGGTGCTGTATATATGTATTGAGCTTGGTTGTTATGATGAATATAACTCCAGAACCAAGCTCAGTACATATATATATATATATATATATATATATATATATATATATATATATATATATACATACATACACAGCACCAGAACCAAGCTCAGTACATATATACAGCACCAGTACAAATACAGCTCAGTACAGTGATAAATTGCAAATTTAGTTTAACCCCTGCCATATAAGGTTGTACGGCATAAAACTACAGCTCCCAGTATAGCCAGAACGATGGTAAGGATATGCTGGGAGTTGCTGTTTAACAAAAAAGAACGATACACACATCATCTCGCTGCAAATCATACAGTGACTACAGTACTGAGCAGTCACAGGGAGAATAAACATTTACCTTTAGTGACTCACCGGTGACGACTTATCAGATTCTAGTCGTTCTCTTTACTTTTCCATGTGGTCCAGAACTCTATGATGCCTCCTGGCCATGACCTATTTCTGTGGAAATTGGTAAATTTACTGCTCAGATGTCTTTGGAAGCTCACATTTTGAATATTTCTGCACCTATAAACGAAGAGCAAATTCTTATGGTACCACCCTCTATGGTCCCAAATATAATAGTATCATACACTGTGTCCCCGAATATAATAGCGCTACACACTGTGCCCCTGAATATAATAGTAACATACACCGTGCCCCTGAATAAAATTGTGTCAAACACTGTAAAGTAATGCACCACACACAGTGCCCCCTGTAGATAGTGCCCCTCATAGAGCCCTCTGTAGATAGTGGTCCCAGTAGAACCCTCTGTACATAGGTCTCCCAGTAGAGCCCTCTATAGATAGTTCTCCACATAGAGCCCTATGTAGGTAGTGGCGTTCCCTGTAGATAGAGCCCCCTGTAGCATTCCCTGTAGATAGTGCCCCCTGTGGCATTCACTGTAGCTTTCCCTGTATAGTGCCCCCTGTAGCGTTCCCTGTATAGTGCCCCCTGTAGATAGGCCCCCCTGTGGATAGAGCCCCCTTTTGCGTTCCCTGTAGATAGAGCACCCTGTGGCGTTCCCTGTAGATAGAGCCCCCTGTGCCCCTGTGGCAGGCCCTGTAGATAGGGCCCCATGTGGCGTTCCCTGTAGATAGGGCACCCTGTGGCATTTCCTGTAGATAGAGCCCCTTATGGCGTTCCCTGTAGATAGAGCCCCCTGTGGCATTTCCTGTAGATAGAGCCCCCTGTGCCCCTGTGGTGGTTCCTGTAGATAGGGCCCCATGTGGCGTTCCCTGTAGATGGGGCCCTATCTACAGGGAACGCCACATGGGGCCCTATCTACAGGGACCGCCACATGGGCACAGGGGTCTCTATTTACAGAGAACACCACAGGGGTCTCTATCTACAGGGGACGCCACTATCTAAAGGGAACGCCACATGAGGCCCTATGTGGTGTTACCCTGTAGATAGGGCCCCCTGTGGCGTTCCCTGTAGATAAGAACAAAAAAGGAATGTGACCCTAAGTGGCTGGCGGGCACAATACACATTAACACAAGAAAGGCTGTCTGCAACAGCCAAGCCCAATTTCCCAGCCACCACAATAGATAAAATAAATAACTTTTATTCAGCTACGTATAGCTCGGACAGACCACATGAATAAGTTTAAAATTGTCAGCAGCCGAGGACCGGGTACACATATGTGTCATCTGATTCAACAGACACATATAGTATTAGGCATAGGATTATCAGTATTTTCCCTATCCAGTTAGAATTAGTAAGTAATAGTAGGTCCGGTCGACGGCAGTGTTTAAAACATTAACAGCCCCCCCGACTACTCAGTAGCCCCGTGGACATGTTAACAGCCCCCCCGACTACTCAGTAGCCCCGTGGACCCCTGAGGACGCTACTTAGTAGCGAAACATGTCGGGGGGGCTGTTAATGTTTTAAACACTGCCGTCGACCGGACCTACTATTACTTACTAATTCTAACTGGATAGGGAAAATACTGATAATCCTATGCCTAATACTATATGTGTCTGTTGAATCAGATGACACATATGTGTACCCGGTCCTCGGCTGCTGACAATTTTAAACTTATTCATGTGGTCTGTCCGAGCTATACGTAGCTGAATAAAAGTTATTTATTTTATCTATTGTGGTGGCTGGGAAATCTACCCTGTAGATAAGGGCCCCTATATAGTCCCCTGTAGTTAGTTCCCTATATAGTCTTCTGTAGTTCTCGTTCCCAGTATAGTCCCCTATGTAGTGCCCTATAGTGCCCACAGTAGAAGGAAAAAAACACATTTTCTTACCTGTCCCGTTGCTGCGCCATCCTCCAGCGATGTCAGTCCTCCTCCATCGGAATGATGCAGCGGCACGATGACGTTATCGTCATCGCGCCGACTGAATCATCACTAAAGCGCCGATTGGCAAGGCATCATGTGCCTCGCCAGGGCGGCACTAGTCAACTCAATTGTATCTGCGTCCTAATGACGTGGGTACAATTGAGTGCAGGGGACCAGACCGGTTTTGGCTTCCCACTTCACATGGTTCTGCGAACCGGCTGTCATTTTAACAACCGGTTCGGGAGAACAGGGGCGAAGCGGCCGGATCCCACCCCTGGTTATAATAATGTTTCCCTGCATAAATATTGAGTTTTTAACACCACATTTTCCTACGTGTTCCTTTGAATTACTGCAAATTATGTACTTCTCCTTGGCCAAAAATACTCCTCAAAAATGCTAAGAGAAGTATTTTTACACTGCAGGAAAAAATGTTGTTCAACCTCTGTGTATCTTATTAGGTATTGGGTGTAGTTGTTAGGCTGGGTTCACACGACCACATTAACGTCCGTAATGGACGGACGTATTTCGGCCGGAAGTCCCGGACCGAACTAGGTGCAGGGAGCCGGGCTCCTAGCATCATAGTTATGTACGATGCTAGGAGTCCCTGCCTCGCTGCAGGACAACTGTCCTATACTGTAATCATGTTTTCAGTACGGGACAGTAGTTCCACGGAGAGGCAGGGACTCCTAGCGTCGTACATAACTATGATGCTAGGAGCCCGGCTCCCTGCACCGAGTTCGGTCCGGGACTTGCGGCCCAAATACGTCCGTCCATTACGGACGTAAATGTGCTCGTGTGAACTCAGCCTTAGGGTGTATTTACATGCAACATTTTTGTGGAGTCTTTCTGTCATTATTTATGTTAAGTTTTTTTTTATTATTTACATTAGTTTACGTTTGAAGTTTTTAGATATGTATATGTATTTCAAAACTTCAAACGTAGAATAATCTAAATAATAAGAAAATTAACATAAATAGTGGCAGAATAATTCCCAAAAATGTTGCATGTAGATACACTCTAAGGCTCCATGCACTTGACCGTAAAATCACCGTAATTACCGGCCCCTTCATTGCTAAGGCCGACGGACACCTTACCGTATGTCTACGGGAGGGTGTTCGTGCCGTAGAAACCGACCGTAAAAAAATAGGACTTGTCTTATTTTACGGACTGTGCTCCTATACTTTACAATGAAAACACGGCCCGTAAAAACGTCTGGCTGCCCGCGGACGTCCGCTGCCGGCCGTGCTCGTAATTACGGGTCATAATTACGGGCGTGGTTGGGTGCATGGAGCCCAAGGCCTCATGCACACGACAGTATTTTTCATCAGTAATTACTGACAGTAAATCCTGACAGTAATTACGGACCCATTCATTTCTATTGGCCACGGACCCCTTTCAGTATTTTTACTGACGGGTGTCCATTCTGAAAAAATTATAGAACCTGTCCTATTCTTGTCAGTAATTACGGCAAGGACTCACCTATAGAAATCTATGGGAGCTTCCGTAAATACTGACTGCTACTGATGTGCATCCGTATACCGTCCGTATTTACTGATGCATTGCTAGGCAACATATTGATGACATCATTTGCAACCTCCATCTTTTTGTAAGGATGCGTATATACGGGTGGAATACGGATGCAATACAGACCCTATTTACGCACACCCTTCCGTATATACTGATGAAATACGAATGCCTACTGATCCATATTTACTAACAGTATTTCGGGATAGATGAAAATACTGTCGTGTGCATGGGGCCTTACAACTGCACCCAATACCTAATAATAATTGAATAAGGGTATTCATTCATTTTTCATGTTTTGTTTTTTTGCGATTTTATAATGTGGAACATTGTGATGTGCTTTAATCCTGTATGAGCTGTACAGTATGTACACTGGCGTAGCTATAGGGGTCGCAGCGGTCGCAATTGCGACCGGGCCCCGAATCCAAGGGGGCCCACAGCCCCCCGCACCACATCAATAAAAAGTTACTATAGTAACTCGGGCCGCGGGCCCCTGTTACTATAGTAACAGACTTAACTTACCTTCCTGGTTCCGGATCGCAGCGGAGGTCCTGACGTCAAGCGCTGTGCGCAGCGCATGACGTCACAGCGCTATGCGCCGCGCACAGCATCGAGACGACAGAACTACCGCTGCAGCTGAAGAGGAAGGTAAGATTAGCCCTGACAGGCGGGGTCCGACTCCGAGGACCCGCCAATCAGCTGTTTTGAAGGGGCCGCAGCACTCGTACGAGAGCTCCTCCCCTTCATTCCGGTCACACTGTGAATCGGTGTCGGCGATTCACAGTGTGAGCGAGTAGTGAAATGAAGGGGAAGCAGCTCTCGTTCGAGTGCTGCGGCCCCTTCAAAACAGCTGATTGGCGTGCTCCCGGGAGTCGGACCCCGACACATCAGCTATTGATGGCCTATCCTGAGGATAGGCCATCAATGTTTAGGGACTGCACAACCCCTTTAAGCCTACGATGTAGCAGGCTTAGGGGGCCCATGAGACAGGATCACCGATTGTGTGATGCTGTCTGCTGGGCCCTGTATCTAAGCCAATCACATGGTAGGCTTAGATACATGGCCCATGCGTGATTCTGTCTGCTGGGCCCTGTATATAAGCCAATCACATGGTAGGCTTAGATACATGGCCCATGCGTGATCCTGTCTGCTGGGCCCTGTATATGAGCCTACCTCACTGTAGGTTTAGATACAGGGCCCATGCGTGATCCTGTCTGCTGGGCCCTGTATATAAGCCTAGCACACTTTAGGTTTAGATACAGGGTCCAGCACACAGTAATCTTATACAGTATAAGATGACTGTCTGCTGGACCCTGTATCTAAGCCTACCTTGTGGTAGGCTTAAATACAGGGTCCCACAGACAGTATCACACATGGGCCCTGTATCTAAGCCTAACACATGTGTTACTAATAATTTTTCTTGTGTGTTTTCTTACAGGTTCGGTCGTTGGACTACGTCGGATTCCAGGACTACTTCGATGGCGGCTTTTTTTTTTATTATCAATAAAATGGTTAATGAGGGTTGTGTGGGTTTTCTTTTATTTCAATAAAATATTTTTTCTATGTCTTTGTGTTTTTTTTTAAACTATATTACTACCGCCTTAGTAATGGCCACCGGCTGGTTGACAGCGTCCACTGCTAAGGCGGGACTTAGTTTTAGCTGGTGCAGAGGCTAACACTAACCCCCTTTATTACCCCGGTACCCACCGCCACCAGGGGTGCTGGGAAGAGCCGGGTACCATCCTGTACTTGACCATCTGTAGTGATGGTCGGCCACTGGGGTGGCCGCAGGCTGGTATTATCAGGAGGGCAAAGGCCAGATACAGTGGCCCTTCCCACCCTGGTAATGCTAGGCTGCTGCTGCTTTATTGTATCTGGCTGGTTATGAAAAATGGGGGGGACCCCACGTCATTTAAAAAAAAAATAAAAAAAAATTGGAAAGAACGATGTCAGGTCCCCCCCAATTTTCATAACCAGCCAGATACAACACAGCAGCAGCAGGCAGCATTACCAGGGTGGTAGGGGCCACTGTTTTTGGCCTTCCCCAGCCTAATACTACCAGCCGGCGGCCGCCCCGGTGCCTGCCCGTCACTACAGATGGTCGGGTACTGGTTCGTACCCGGCTCTTCCCAGTATCCCTGGTGGCGGTGGGTACCGGGGTAATAATGGGGGTTAGTGTTGGCCTTTGCATCGGCTAACATTAAGCCCCGCCTTAGTAATGGAGGTTGTCAATCAGCCAGCGGCCATTACTAAGGCGGTGATAATAAAGTTTAAAAAGATACAAGCACATAGAAAAAATATTTTATTGAAATAAAAAAACAACCCTCATTAACCATTTTATTGTGAATAAAAAAAACGCTGTCATTGAAGTCCTCGAATCCGAAGTCCAACAACCGAACCTGTAAAAAAACACAATCACACAAAAATAATCAGTAACACATAAAGAAGCAAAATTATTATTATTACCTTTCCTGGGTCCAACGCTGGAGCCGCAATGTCAGCGAGCAGGGCCCTATATCTAATCCAATCATGTGTGATACTGTCTGCTGAGCCACTGTATCTAATCCTATCATGCGTGATACTGTCTGCTGGGCCCTATATATAATTCTATCATGTGTGATACTGTCTGCTGAGCCACTATATATAATCCTATCCATAGTTTATAGTGTCGTAGTGCTATAGATATGCTATGCTGTCTCCTATACACACATTTTTTTTTTTGGGTGGACACATATGTATTGGGGCTATTTCCCCTGACATTTTAAGCCCTGAGGGTATGTTCACACGGCAGCGTCCGTTACGGCTGAAATTACGGTGCTGTTTTCAGGAGAAAACAGCTCCGGAATTTCAGACGTAAAGGCAAGTGCAGGCGTCTTTCGCTGCGTCCATTACGGACATAATTGGAGCTGTTTTTCCATGGAGTCCATGGAAAACGGCTCAATTTACGTCTGAAGAAGTGATAGGCGCCTTTTGACAGCGGCGCGTAAAAAAAATGACCGTCGGCACAGAACATCGTAAGACCCATTCAAATGGATGGGCAGATGTTTGCCAATGCTTTTGAGTCGCATTTTCGGACGTAATTCAATGTTGAAACGCCCGAATTACGTCCGTAAATAGGGTGTGTGAACCCAGCCTTAGTGACTCCCGCGGCTGCTAGTGCTGCATTGTTGGGTCACTTAGGAGACCCAGCGATGCAGCTGAAAGCTGCGGACCGTCGGCCATGAGGAGTTTGCGGGGGGGGGGGCCCAATAAGAACTCTTGCATCGGGGCCCATAAGCCTTTAGCTACACCCCTGAGTATGTATCTTCTGACGATCTAACATTCATAGCCTATGGTCTTGTCTTTATATGTATCCATTTTATAAATTGTAGTCTGTCGCTTTATCAAGGACTGCAAAGCTGCTGAGAGACTTCTCATGTGTTTGTTGACAATGATTTGTTGTTCTTCTCTGTATATATATTGTTTTTGTCTTGCAGGCCCACTGGAGAGGGCAGGCCGCGATGCTGTTACTGTACAAAGGAATGATAGGCTTCTGGGAGACAGCGACGGGGGAGTTGTGAGAACTGACTAGGCCCTGGTTCTGGCAGAAGAGAGAGCGTGGTGACACTTATGTGCTGTGCCACCATGCTGATATAAGAATGAAGGGGCAGAGGAGAGCCCATAAAAGGAAGAGGTTTGGTGCTTTTAAACAGTGAGTGGATGAACTGTGTGAGGTGCTAGACATAGTTGCTGTTGATCTGTGCAGTAGTGGAGCAGGAGCTGGTCATCAATGAAAGCCTGATTGTCTCCCTATGTTGAGGCAGGGAAGTACTGGTGGCTGCAGCTATGGGCTGGTGAGTCAGGGAGGTGACTTGGACCTATGATGAGCAGGAGGTCACCAGCTGAGAAATGGGCAAGTCCTTAGGAAAGGACTGCTGGATTAGTCCGTGACAGAGGTAGTGTCAGGGATCATTACCATGTATATTGTTTGCAAAAATATTATCCTCACACATATGTATTTACATTTCAGTTCTTTGTGTAATATACTGATATATAACAAGTTCTTTGTTCATGTCGGACACGCCTATAGAAGACACCGCCCCCTGGAATGCAAGAGGAGTGTACAGAAGAACTTGCAGCTGAGAAGCAGGTGGGGCTTGGGCACTCCCACATCTCTAGGGAGGGGGCATGTGTCTTTTCCTGTGTTTCTTTGTTCTGAATAAAGTTCAGTTGGCTTCCTGTCTGATCTGGGGAAAGCTGTGTACCAACATCTCTGTGGCTGGTTTACTTCTTTCCAGGCATGCCTTTAGCTCTCAATTTACAGAGGTGGTTATTCGGTGTGAAATAACAGGGAGAAGGAAGCTACCCTGAAATACGGACCTGACAGTAGTAGTTGAGAACCCTTGAGAGTCAGGGTTCTAGAGAGAAGGCTACCTTGATCCTATGTAGATTAGAATTATAGGAGGAGACCTGAGGAAGGTTCCTCCTGGGTTCTGAGGTCTTCTGATGGAAGTGTCTGTGAGAAGTGACGTGTGTAGGAACGTTGAAAAACAGTGCCCTTAAAATACTTAACCCCTGAGGGTCAGAGAGCGGTGCTAAGGAAGGATCACTGAGCAGTTGCAATAGGCAAAACCTTTAAGATCAGGGAACCGTGACTAATTCTTGCAGACTGAAACCTTTGAGACATGAACAGTGCCAGATATTTCACGACTGAGCCCGCACGTTTTTTCTTGAAAAGTATTATCTGAGCATGGAGTCTTTACTGATAAACCCACAGAGCACAGGATGCAAGAGGAGGCTAACAGGATTGTCTCTTTGTGTTAACTAGTAAGGTTACATTCACACGAGTGTATCAGATTCACTCGTGTGAAAAACGTGCGTGAATGTGGTCCGTGTGTGATGCGTTATGCATCAGTGTGCTTTGCGAGTGGCATGCGTTATTCACGCACTCGCAAAACACATCTTTTTTTTATTTTCAATTGAATTGATGCGCAAATTACGCACCGCACACAGATGTGCAACCGTGTGCGGTGTGTGGTTTTCACGGACCCATTGACTTTAATAAAGGACATGCAATGAGTTTCACGCAACGGACTCTCGCTGCATAACAACTCCTGCATGTCTGAACGAACCCATTGAAATCAATGGATCCGTGTGCTGCGTGTGATTTCCAGCACACGGACGTTATTCACGTTCGTCTGAATGAGCCCTTAGAGACTTTACTGATTAATCCCTTCCAAGCCGATTTCTTACTCCTCTAGCTAGGCTGTATAATGTTTAAATATATTTTATGCTGCTTGCAGGTACATCCATCAGAACAGTTAAAATCCCACTACTAAAATTAAAGTAAAACTATGTAAATTATGCAGAGGTAAATCCTCAGTTTTGTTGATTAAACATATTTGAAAAAAGTCTTGATTTAATTCCCTATTACTTCCTGAGTTTATCTCAGAAGTGATAGGTCCTCTATAAGAACAGGAGTGGAAGAGAGATCGGTGTCTGCCAGAAAGGTGGGAAAATTGTGAGAGAGTCCTGAGACTGTCTGAGGATAAGGCCACACGGAGCAGCCATGACACAGTCGCAACGTGGCCAACAACCGCGCCGGCACCATGTTCGGTGCGGCTGTCAAATAGCCTGTTAATGGCCGCACGTTAATACGGGTAAAACGTCCCTTTATCAGCAAAATCGTGCAGCCTTGAATTAATAAACTCTTTATGGCCGCACGATTTTGCAAATTATAACAAGTTACTCTCTATGGCAGCGCCGGGAAAAAGCCGAACACTGCACTCGGCTATCTCCGGCGCTCCCATAGAGAATGAATGGAGCGGTAGTTCATGTGAGCATGTAACCAGAATAACCCTTAACATGGTATTTGACAGCCGTGCCTACATAGTGCCAGTGCGGTTGTTGGCCGCGTTGCGACCGCGTCAGGGCCGCCTCGTGTGGCCTTACCCTAAAGAAACACAATTTGGGTGTGGTTTCTGGGAGACAAGTAGAGACCTGTACAAGAAGATATTCCTGGTTGGCTAAGGGTTTCATTTTGGTTGGGCATTTTGTAGCAGATTCGATATTGTGCCACTTCATGTCTTATAACCAATAAGCTTACTGTGCCTCAAAAAGAGAAAGAACCATATTCTTGTGTGGCATTGTAATATCAGTCGTGCTCTGTACAAAAAGTCTGTTCAACATTCATTTGGTTTGCGATTTGTATTTATTTTTTTTTTTAAAGAACCACCACACTCATCCCACGTTATATATATATAATATAGAGAAAAGCAGAGACAGTAAGAAGGAGAGGAAAAATAGTGAGGAAAGAAAAAAGGGGGGGGGAAAGGGGGGGGGGAGCTGACCTGACACACCGGATCTAGGTGGGAATTCACGAGGCCATGATGGTCTTATATTCCTCGGTTGTTTGGAAACAAATCCATTCACGCCATGTTTTTAGGAGGAGGCATGGGTCCCCTTCATTGATGCCGTGAGATCCTCCATTCTCATGATCTCCTGGATCTTGACGAACCACATGCCCACCGTCGGAGGACAGGACTGTCTCCACAGTGCAGGAACACACGCCCTGGCTGCGTTCAGGAGCTCCGTATTTTCAGACGTTTTTAGTCTAGTGTTGTGAACATACCCTTAGGGCCTCTTCACACAGAGTATTTCGACGAGCTTTTTGGAGCGGAAACCGCTCCGCAAAACTCGGCAAAAAACTGCCAAAAATGCCTCCCATTGATTTCAATGGGAGACGGGGGCTATTTTCTCCTGCGAGCGATAAAACCGCCTCTCGGGAGAAAGAAGGGACATGACTTATCTTCGCGCGTTTACGCCTCTGACCTCCCATTGGCATCAATGGGAGGCAAAGATAGCGTATTTCGCAGAGTTTTTTGCAGGTAGCACTCAATGGCCGCGGGCGAAAAACGCAGCCAAAATCGCAGCGCAAATCGCGGCAAACGACATGCAGCAAGGACAAAATCTGCCTCAGAATCCCAAAATGAATTTTGAGGCAGAATTTTCCTCCTGCAAAATCGAGGCTTTAGGGTATGTTCACACACAAACTCAAAAACTTCTCAAAATACGGAGCTGTTTTCAAGGGAAAACAGCTTCTGATTTTCAGACGTTTTTTAAGCCACTCAAGATTTTTCGCTGCGTTTTTCGCTGCGTTTTTTGCGGGCGTTTTTGGAGCTTTTTTTGATAGAGTCAATGAAAAACAACTCCAAAAACGTCCCATGAAGTGACCTGCATTTCTTTTTCGCGGCCGTTTTTTTACGCGTAAAAAAACACAGTGAAAAACGCTCCATTGGAACAGAAAGCCGTTTTCCCATTGAAATCAATGGGCAGATGTTTGGAGGCGTTCTGCTTCCGATTTTTCGCTCGTTTTTTGGGCGTTTACGGCCCGAAAAGTGGCCGAAATTAGGTTGTGTGAACATACCCTTACTCAGCTATAAATAAGGGTTAGGGTATGTTCACACGCAAACGCAAAATACCTCTGAAATTACGGAGCTGTTTTGAGGCGAAAACAGCTCCTGAATTTCAGACGTTTTTGCATGTACTCGCGTTTTTCGCAGCGTCTTTTACGGACGTACTTAGAGCTGTTTTTCATTGGAGTCAATGAAAAATGGCTCCAAAAACGTCCCAAGATGTATCCTGCACTTCTCTGAGCGGGCGTGATCTTACGCGCCGTCTTTCGACAGCGACGCGTAAAATTATACCTCGTCTGAACAGAACATCGTAAGACCCATTGCAAGCAATGGGCAGATGTTTGCCGACGTATTGGAGCCGTCTTTTCATGCATAATTCGAGGCGTAAAACACCTAAATTACGTCTGAAAATAGGTTGTGTGCACATACCCTTAGAGCAACCTGAAATGCTTAAGGCTGGGTTCACACAACCTATTTCCAGGCGTAATGGAGGCGTTTTACGCCTCGAATTACGCCTGAAAACACGGCTCCAATACGTTGGCAAACATCTTCCCATTCATTTCAATGGGTTTGCCGATGTACTGTGCCGACGACCTGTCATTTTACGCGTCGCTGTCAAAAGATGGAGCGTAAAATAACAACCTCGTCAAAGAAGTGCAGGACACTTCTTGGGATGTAATTGGAGCCGTTTTTCATTGAATCCAATGAAGAACAGCTCCAAATTACGTCCGTAATGGACGCCCCGCAAAACGCGAGTAGGAGCAATTACGTCTGAAATTCGGGAGCTGTTTTCTCCTGAAAACATCTCCGTACTTTCAGACGTAAATGCAGTTATCGTGTGCACATACCCTAAGCCTTTTCTGTCGGTATTAAAACATGTTTTTTGTCATTTTTTGTTTGAAATAAAAGAAAAAAGGTGTTTTTTTTACTGAACGGAACTGCTGGATCCTTCTCATTTGGATATTGCATGTGTGACCCTACCCCTTTGTTTCCAAGAGCCTGTGGAGTTCAGCACCCGTGGAGCTGGCTGGCGTTTGCCCACCTTGTTTGTTTAATATTAATCTAGTTGTTCAAAATGTTCTTTGAAGATAAATTTAAACATGAAAATTACTCAACTTCCTAAATAGTCAAGTGATTCTCCATAGGGAATCTTTAATCAGAAATCTTTATCAGGAAGAGAAAGGGCAACATAACATATTTATAATGTGTAATTGATCTCTAGCGTTAATTATATAGATTTGGAAGTCATACATGGAGGTCACAGATGGCCAACTAAAAATACGATTATAAAAAAAATTATTCAGGAAGACGCACACACACACACACACACACACACACACGCACACTTTATGGACAAATGTATTGGGACACTTACACATTATATCTACAGGAGCTTTTATAACATCCCATTCATAATCCATAGGCATTATTACAGCTTCCACTCTTCTGGGAAAGCTTTTCACAAGATTTTGGAGTATGTCTGTGTGAATTTTTGCTTATTCATCCAGAAGAGCATTTGTGAGGCCAGACACTAATGATGGAAGAGAGGGCCTGGATCACAATCTCCGTTTTAGTTCATCCCAAGGTTGTTTGATGGGGTTGAGGTCAGGACTCTGTTTGAGCCACTCAAGTTTTTCCACATTAAAATCACCCAACCATACCTTTATGGACCTTGCTTTGTCCACTGGGGCACAGTCATGCTAGTACAGAAAAGGGTGTTCCTTATACTGTTCCCACAAAGTAGGAAAATACAATTGTCCAAAACTTCACTGGAACTAAGAGGCCTAGGCCAACCCCTGAAAAACAACCCCAAAGCTTTATCTCTTCTCCATCAAATTTTATAGTTGTCACAATGCAGGTAGGCGGGTAACTTTCTCCTGGCATTCGCCAAACCCAGACTCTGTCATCAGACTGCCAGATAGGGAAGCAAGATTCGACAATACACAGAAAACATTTCCACTGCTCCAAAGTCCAGTGGCGGCGTACACCACTCCACCCGACGCTTGGCACTACGCTTGGGAATGTAAGGCTAGCATGCAGCTGCTTGGCCATGGTAATCCATGCCATTAAACTCCTAAAACCGTTTTTGTGTGGATGTTAATAACAGAAAAGGTTTCGAACTCTGCAGTTATTGATTCGGCAGAGCATTAGCGACTTTTACGCACTATGCGCCTCAGGACTTAGCGACCCCCCTCTGTAACCTTACGTGGTCTGCCACTTCGTTGCTAAGTTACTGTGGTTCCTAAATGCTTCCACTTTTCAATAATACCACTCACAGTTGATCATAAAATTTCTTCCCTCCTAGATATTCCACGAACTGACTTGTTGCAGCGGTCTAATCCTATTACAGTACCACGCTGGAATTCAGTGATCTCTTTAGAACGACCCATTGTTTCACAAATGTTTGTAAAGGCAGACTGCATGGCTAGGTGCTGGAGTTTATACACCTGGCAATGGGACTGAATGAAACACCTGAATTCAATAATTAAGAGGTGTGTCCTAATACTTTTGTCTATATAGTGTACTTTAAAAAGGTGCAGATGATACTAAAATGACATGACATCATGTCTGCATGCAACCAGTAAGACTAAATTGATCCACTAGACTCTAGAAACTAAGTTTGGTTTTTAAAATAACAAAAAAGAGTTGCCATGCATTTTATTATATAGGGATCAAATATGATATTTCATCTCATTTAAGACAAAATTTAAAGTCAAACATCCAAAATAACATCAAATGTAAAAATGTCATCGCATGGACTTTTTAATCCAATAATTCTTCGTGGCCTAAACTCTGCCAGCTTTGCTTGTTCTGTCATCTTGCATTCTATAAAGTATAAGGGCATTTGGCAAGTTTAATTTGGGTTTATTTGGCTTTGTTTATTTTATCCGGAGGTGAGTGGTCAAATGTCTCCCTATAAGTACAGACAGTGCCAGCCTTAGGCTCTTGGGCGCCCAGTGCTGGATTATTTTGGCACCACTCTCATACTAATGCCATAGGAAAAAAATATATATATATATATCCAGGCAGGAAATAGTTTATCTGTGAAACAATATCAAACCACACCAGTTAGTAAACATTGCTTCGCAAAAACACTATATACTGTACATACATTGCTATATAGTGAACACACATATAACACAACTACACCATGTTCCAAATTATTATGCACATTGGATATTTAAGTGTCATAAACATTTAATTATTAGTTTTTCAATTAAACTCATAGATGGTATTGTGTCTTAGGGCTCTTTGGATCATTGTAATCAATCTCAGACACCTGTGATAATTAGTTTTCCAGGTGTGCCCAATCAAAGGAAAACTACTTAAGAAGGACGTTCCACATTATTAAGCAGGCCACAGGTTTCAAGCAATATGGGAAAGAAAAAGGATCTCTCTGCTGCCGAAAAGCGTGAAATACCTTGGACAAGGTATGAAAACATTGGATATTTCAAGAAAACTTAAGCGTGATCATCGTACTGTGAAAAGATTTGTGGCTGATTCGGAGCACAGACGGGTTCATAATGAGGAAGGTTTCTGCCATACAAATTAATAGGATTAGGAGAGCGGATGCTAAAATGCCATTGCAAAGCAGCAAACAGGTATTTGAAGCCGCTGGTGCCTCTGGAGTCCCGCGTACCTCAAGGTGTAGGATCCTCCAGAGGTTTGCAAGTGTGCATAAAGCTATTATTCGGCCACCCCTAAACAATGCTCACAAGCAGAAACGGTTGCAGTGGGCTCAGAAATACATGAAGACTAATTTTCAAACCGTGTTGTTTACTGATGAGTGCCATGCAACCCTGGATGGTCCAGATGGATGGTCCAGATGGATGGAGTAGTGGATGGTTGGTGAATGGCTGGTGAATGGCCACCATGTCCCAAAAAGGCTTCAACGTCAGCAAGGAAGTGGCGGAGTCATGTTTTGGGCTGGAATCATGGGGAGAGAGCGGGTCCCTGACGGAGTGAAAATGACCTCTGCAAAGTACGTAGGGTTTAAGACTGACCACTTTCTTCCGTGGTACAAAAAGAAGAACCGTGCCTTCCATAGCAAAATTATCTCCATGCATGACAATGCACCATCTCATGCTGCAAAGAATACTTCTGTGTCATTGGCTGCTATGGGCATAAAAGGAGAGAAACTCATGGTGTGGCCCCCATGTTCCCCTGACCTCATCCCTAATGAGAACCTTTGGAGCATCCTCAAGCAATATATCTATGAGGGTGGGAGGCAGTTCACATCAAAACAAAGATGTTTTCTGACATCCTGCAAAGATATTCAAGCAGAAACTGTCCAAATACTCACAAATTCAATGGATGCAAGAATTGTGAGGGTGATATCAAAGAAGGGGTCCTATGTTAACATGTAACTTGGCCTGTTAAGTTTTTTTGGATTGAAAGGGCTTTTGATTTCAGTAAATATGACCTCCTGATGCTGTAAATTCAACAAATTACCATTTTAGTTCTCTTTACAACCTTTAAAATGTTTTGATCTCTGTTGTGCATAATAATTTGAAACAGTGCATTTTGAGTTTTTTACTTCTAAAAAAAAATTTGTTATCATTAGGAGATTTGTTCAATAAAATTCTCATTATGCTCCAACGGTTAATGGCTTGAAGATTATACTGACTGTCATTTGCATCGACTATTTAGGAAAATCAGCGAAAAATAACATTTGCATAATAATTTGGAACGCGGTGTATATACTGTATACACATATAAGGTTGCTGTATACTGTATTCAATCAGTATATATTGAACACACAATATCGCTATCTACTGTATTAACATATAATATCGCTATTTACAGTACACACAATACTGCTATATACTGTACTTACAAATATCACTGTACACATATAATATCACTATATCCTGTACACACATAATACTGCTTTATACTACACACACACACACATATATATCACTATATTCTATACACGCATATAATATGGCTATTTACTGTAGTTCCATATATTGCTATATACTCTCCTCACATATAATATCTATATGTACAGTACACACGTCATACTGGATATGCCACTAATATCTAATAGATGCGCAGCAACCTCTCCACTAGTCCCCATCTGGAACCGGCAATTTGCGGCTGCCGCACCAGGTGAAGTGTGGGTTCAGAGGACCCCTGTTCTCGATATAGGTGCATGTCCCAGAACTGGGAACCCCATCTATCAGACATTTATGGCATATCCTGTTGATAAATTGGGAATACTGCTTTTCTGTCTTCTTAAATGGGACTACCGCTTTATGGACACTAGTCGGGTGTCTGGTGAGGATTTACACCTTACACTATATTAGGCGGTGCTGCTGTGTTGTTTTTTTCTAGATGGATATGACATAGATAGACAGACAGACAGACAGACAGATAGATAGATAGATAGATAGATAGATAGTGTAATGACGGGGGTAGGGAAACGGACAAGTGAGCCCTAATCTACCCGCCACTCTGTCCCTGCCTACTTGCAACGACCCACCCTAGGCGACGGGGTACAACTGGGCGGCGGTCCCTACGCTCAGTAAGTGCAAGAGACAAACAGACAAGGGAACACAAAGCAAAGGGAAATGGGGCAGTTGCCCACGGCAACACCGTGAGCAACAAGAGTGGTGAACGAGCCGAGTCAAACCAGGAGTGTACGAGGTACCAAACGCAGAGCAGGAGAGTAGTCAGAAAGCCAGGGTCAGTATGGAGCAGGATCAAATAGTAAGAAGCTGTAGCTGGGCCAGGAAACCACACGAGAAGAAACACAAGCAAAGGAGGAACAGGAAAGGCAGGTATAAATAGACAGAGGGCGGGAGCTAGCTCCGTCTGGCCAGGCTGCGATAGGCTCTCCCACTCCTAAGCCTGCCATCCTGAGTGGTGGAAGCTGGAGTCAGTCTCAGTGACATAGACAGGTGCAGACTGATTACCTATGGGCGTATACACAGAAGTTGTGCCTGGCAGATCCTTTACAGTACCCTCCCTTTTATGAGGGGCCACCGGACCCTTTCTAAGTCGACCTGGTTTATTGGGGAAACGGAGGTGGAACCTCCTGACCAATACCCCAGCGTGAACATCCCGGGCGGGTACCCAAGTCCTCTCCTCAGGCCCGTATCCTCTCCAATGGACCAGGTACTGGAGGGAGCCTTGGACCATCTTGCTGTCCACAATCTTGGCCACCTCGAATTTCACCCCCTCAGGGGTGAGAACGGGAACAGGAGGTTTCCTCGAGGGAGCCAAGGATGGCGAGCAGCGTTTAAGGAGGGAGGCATGAAACACGTCGTGTATTCGAAAAGATGGGGGCAACTCCAGTCGGAAGGAGACAGGATTGAGGACTTCAATGACCTTATACGACCCAATAAACCGGGGAGCAAACTTCTTGGACGGGACCTTAAGGCGCAAGTTCCTAGACGATAACCACACCAGATCCCCGACCATAAACAAGGGGATAGCAGAACGTCTTCTATCAGCCTGAGTTTTTTGTATGCTCTGGGACGCCTCTAGGTTCTTCTGAACCTGGGCCCAGACTGTGCACAGTTCCTGATGAACGACCTCTACCTCGGGATTGTTGGAACTACCAGGTGAGACGGAGGAGAACCGTGGATTAAACCCAAAATTACAGAAAAAGGGGGAGACCCCTGACGAGTTACTGACCCGGTTATTAAGGGAAAATTCGGCGAGGGGAATGAATGAGACCCAATCATATTGACAGTCAGAGATAAAACACCTTAAATATTGTTCTAGAGATTGATTAGTCTTTTCAGTTTGACCATTAGTTTCAGGATGGAAGGCAGAGGAGAAGGACAGATCAATCTCCAACTTTTTACAGAAGGCTCTCCAAAACAATGAAACAAATTAAACCCCTCTGTCCGAAACAATATTGACAGGGACCCCATGGAGACTCAGGATGTGTTTGACAAACAAGGTAGCTAACGTCTTGGCATTAGGTAGTTTCTTGAGGGGCACAAAGTGGCACATCTTACTGAAGCGGTCTACTACCACCCACACCACCGGCTTGCCTTGAGATGGAGGCAAATCGGTGATAAAATCCATGGAGATATGGGTCCAAGGTCTCTGGGGAATGGGCAAAGAAAGTAGTAAGCCCGCTGGTCGGGACCTGGGAGTCTTGGACCTAGCACAAACCTCACAAGCGGCGACGTAGGCCTTAACGTCTTTAGGCAACCCAGGCCACCAATATTTTCTGGCAATGAGGTGTTTGGTACCCAGGACGCCTGGATGACCAGATAGTGCGGAGTCATGATTTTCCCTAAGTACCCTTAGCCGGTATTGCAGGGGAACAAACAGCTTGTCCTCAGGAAGGTTCACGGGAGCTGAATCTTGATCAGCCGCAATTTCAGTGACTAAATCAGAATCAATAGAAGAAATGATTATACCAGGAGACAAAATACAAGCAGGATCTTCCTCCGAAGGAGGGCTGGCCATGAAGCTACGCGACAGTGCATCGGCCTTAATATTTTTAGACCCAGCCCTATAGGTAACCAAAAAGTTGAATCTGGTAAAAAATAGCGCCCATAGAGCTTGTCTCGGGTTTAGCCTCCGGGCAGATTCTAGGAAAACCAGATTCTTGTGGTCGGTAAGGACCATTACCTGGTGCCTAGCCCCCTCCAGGAAGTGGCGCCACTCTTCAAATGCCCATTTAATGGCTAAGAGTTTGCGGTTGCCAATATAATAGTTACTCTCAGTGGGCGAAAACTTCCTGGAGAAGTAGGCACAGGGACGGAGATGGGTGAGGGACCTGGTACCCTGGGACAAGACAGCCCCCACTCCCACCTCGGATGCGTCAACTTCCACGATAAATGGCTCCATTTGGTTGGGCTGAACCAGCACTGGGGCCGAGATAAAGCACTTCTTAAGGACCTCAAAAGCCTGGACAGCCTCAGGGGGCCAGTGGAGGAGATCAGCACCTTTGCGAGTGAGGTCCGTAAGAGGCTTAGCGATGACCGAGAAGTTAGCAATAAATCTGTAATAATTAGCGAACCCCAAGAAACACTGTAACGCCTTCAGGGAGGCAGGTTGGACCCATTCCGCCACAGCCTGGACCTTGGCGGGGTCCATGCGGAATTCATGAGGAGTGAGGATTTGACCCAAAAATGGTATCTCCTGTACCCCTCGAATTCCACCCCCTCAGGGGTGAGAACGGGAACAGGAGGTTTTCGGTTTTCGCAAACAGTTTTTTTTTTCCCGAAGGACCTGGAGCACCTTCCTGACATGCTCAATGTGGGAGGACCAGTCCTTGGAAAACACCAGTATGTCATCAAGGTACACTACAAGAAATACCCCCAGGTAATCTCTTAAAATCTCATTTATGAAATTCTGGAAGACCGCAGGAGCATTACACAACCCAAAGGGCATGACGAGGTATTTGAAATGACCTTCGGGCGTGTTAAACGCAGTCTTCCACTCATCCCCCTCTTTGATGCGGATAAGGTTATACGCCCCCCGTGGATCAAACTTAGAGAACCATTGGGCCCCCTGAACCTGATTAAAGAGATCAGGAATCAAAGGAAGGGGATACTGGTTCCTTACAGTGACCTTATTCAAGTTACGGTAGTCAATGCATGGCCTAAGACCACCATCCTTCTTCCCTACGAAGAAGAAGCCAGCACCTACCGGAGAAGTAGAGGGGCGAATGTAACCCATGGCCAGGAATCCCTGGATATACTCTCTCATGGCTTCACGTTCGGGACAAGAAAGATTAAATATCCTACCCTTAGGGAGCTTAGCTCCTGGTACCAATTCGATAGCGCAATCGTATTCTCTATGAGGAGGTAACACTTCGGAGGCCTCCTTAGAGAAAACATCAGCGAAGTCCTGAACAAACTCAGGTAGCGTGTTCACCTCCTCGGGGGGAGAAATAGAATTAACAGAAAAACATGACGTCAAGCATTCATTACCCCATTTGGTAAGCTCCCCAGTATTCCAGTCAAACGTGGGATTATGCAACTGCAACCAGGGAAGGCCTAAAACCAAATCGGACGATAATCCCTGCATCAACAGTACAGAGCACTGCTCCAAATGCATGGAGCCAACAAGGAGTTCAAAAACAGGGGTATGATGTGTAAAATAACCATTAGCAAGAGGAGTGGAGTCGATACCCACTACCGGGACAGGTTTAGGCAAATCAATTAAAGGCATAGCTAGAGACATGGCAAATTCCACAGACATGATATTAGTAAAAGACCCTGAATCCACGAAGGCACTACCGGTAGCAGACCTACCCCCAAAAGAGACCTGAAAGGGAAGCAAGATTTTATTACGTTTAATATTTACGGGAAATACCTGTGCACCCAAGTGACCTCCCCGATGATCACTTAGGCGCGGACGTTTTCTGGCTGCTTATTCTTACGCCTAGGACAGTTGTTCACTTGATGCTTGTCATCCCCACAGTAGAAGCAGAGACCATTCTTCCTGCGGAACTCTCTACGTTGTTGGGGGGACACGGAGGCCCCGAGTTGCATAGGTACCTCCGAGTCGTCCGTGGAAGAGCGAAGCAACGGGACCTCGGGAGGCATCATGGGGGAGTCAGAGGGGAAAACACAAAAACGTTCAAGTTTTCGTTCCCTGAGACGTCGGTCAAGTCGTACCGCTAAAGCCATAACCTGGTCAAGGTAGTCAGAAGAGGGATAGCTAACTAGCAGGTCTTTCAGGGCGTTCGACAGACCCAACCTAAACTGGCACCTTAAGGCAGGGTCATTCCACCGAGAAGCTACGCACCACTTCCTAAAGTCAGAACAATACTCCTCAACAGGTCTCTTACCCTGATGTAAGGTCACCAGCTGACTCTCAGCAAAGGCAGTCCTGTCAGTCTCGTCATAAATGAGTCCGAGAGCAGAAAAGAAACGATCAACGGAGGAAAGTTCAGGAGCCAAGGAGAAGGCCCACTCTTGGGGCCCTTCCTGGAGCCGGGACATAATAATACCCACCCGCTGGCTCTCAGAACCTGAGGAGTGAGGCTTTAAGCGAAAGTAGAGCCTACAACTCTCCCGAAAGGAGAGAAAAGTCCTCCGGTCCCCTGAGAACCGGTCAGTCAACTTGAGGTGGGGTTCAAGAGGTGAGGTGAGGGGCACTACCATGGTAGCGTCAGGCTGGTTGACCCTCTGAGCCAGGGCCTGAATCTGTAGGGAGAGACCCTGCATTTGCTGGGCCAGGGTCTCAAGGGGGTCCATAGTAGTGTCAGGGACCAGGGTAGACTAGGTATATGGGCTTGTGATTATGTAATGACGGGGGTAGGGAAACAGACAAGTGAGCCCTAATCTACCCGCCACTCTGTCCCTGCCTACTTGCAACGACCCGCCCTAGGCGACGGGGTACAACTGGGCGGCGGTCCCTACGCTCAGTAAGTGCAAGAGACAAACAGACAAGGGAACACAAAGCAAAGGGAAATGGGGCAGTTGCCCACGGCAACACCGTGAGCAACAAGAGTGGTGAACGAGCCGAGTCAAACCAGGAGTGCACGAGGTACCAAACGCAGAGCAGGAGAGTAGTCAGAAAGCCAGGGTCAGTATGGAGCAGGATCAAATAGTCAGAAGCTGTAGCTGGGCCAGGAAACCACACGAGAAGAATCACAAGCAAAGGAGGAACAGGAAAGGCAGGTATAAATAGACAGAGGGCGGGAGCTAGCTCCGTCTGGCCAGGCTGCGATAGGCTCTCCCACTCCTAAGCCTGCCATCCTGAGTGGTGGAAGCTGGAGTCAGTCTCAGAGACATAGACTCAGGTGCAGACTGATTACCTATGGGCGTATACACAGAAGTTGTGCCTGGCAGATCCTTTACAGATAGATAGATAGATAGATAGATAGATAGATAGATAGATAGATAGATAGATAGATAGATAGATAGATAGATATACTGCTTGAGAAAGGTCTGAATTAGGACTGAAACGTTGCAATTTACCATATGGGTGAATAAAAGCTTTTTCACTTTTTTGATACTATGATGTGGAGTGCTGCCTATTCTTTGAATTCCTAAATTTTTGGACTGTTGGTCATGTTCTGGACTCGAGGCTTGCACACACAAGACCTTTGCAAAGGTGATTTTCTTCATTCTTTGGTGCGGCTCTTCTTTGTATTTTCTAGATGGATATATAGATAGAAAGAAAGATGAATATATAGATAGAATAGATAGGAACACAGCACAGGAGTGGAGGGTGACACAGGACAGTACTATTACCTAAGTTTCCTCTGCTTGACCTAACTGGGTCTGCAGATGCTGAATACGTGGTGTACCTCTCCCTACTCTTTTCTCTTTCCCGACTGCTTCTGATATCAGAAAAGAGAAGGGACAGGGGCTGCAGAGGCAGTAATGAGAGGTAGTGCTGAGCAGCAGCACCGCTTTTATTCAGGATTCATGTTGCGCCCTGTGCAGCCGCACAAGTCGCACACTCCTAAGGCCGGCCCTGAGTACCGGCATGGGTACTCATATACACTTATGTTATATACATCTCATGTGCTCCACTTTTGTAGGACAAATTCTTCCTTTAAACATTGATAAATATGTCTCGCAGCTGCAATAATGAATTAGGCTAGGGCTTCACAGCGACATGTGTAGCACCACGAAAAACCATATGCGATTAGATGTCACCTTTTTTTAGCACGATTTGTGTGCGAGTTGCATACGACTTCGACTATTTTTTTTTCAAAAACGTATAAAGACCTGTCACACGCAAGTTGCACACAAGTCGCAGGCAGTTTACATTGCGGTCCATGGAAAGCCATGTCACGTGCAACTTGCTACATGCGACCCAAAATCCAGCAAGTTTGCATTTTTTTTGCTGATCGCATCGCAGTTGCGTTAGGTGTAATGACACAACGTGACCACTTAGGCAATCAACAGTTTGATGTTGCAAACGACATGGCAATTTTCATGTCACGCAACACATGTAGTCGTGTAGCCCTAGCCTTACACCCACCACTCTTCTGCCATGCTTTTTCAGAAAGCTGAAATTCATATTCAAATTCAAATTAGATGTTTTAAATAACTTTATGAAAAGTTTTAGCACTTTGATAAATACAACATAATTAACCACCACCAATCAATCAGTGGAAATAATGCTGTATGAACTTTCTTCACTGCAAATAAAGTTCAGGGCATGCAAGTTCTTGAATATTTTAGTCCCCACCCTTTGTGTCTTATTCTCTTTTCTTTGGTCTCCCATCCTCTGGCATTTAATATTCCTTTCTATCCTTCTATCATTTATAGTGATCACTAAATGCCCCTAACTTTTAAGTGGAGAGGGGCCCCCTTAGGTTGTGGTAGCTGGTATGCCTACTTACCTGATAGATTTCCATGCTTGTAAAGGGTACCTTTTAAATGACTGTACAAAGAAAAAGAGGTGTGCACTATTTGTGCCCACTGCACAACCATTCATACTTGCGATTTTGAACAAATTTTCTGTGACTCCCCTATATATATATATATATACTGTCCTCCCTCTGACATGTGTAAGATCACTATGCGCAATGCCAATTATTAGCTGGAATGGAATGAAGTAGGATGCCACTGGACTCTGTAACAGTGGAAACGTGTTCTCTGAAATGATGAATCATGTTTCACTATCTGGCAATCTCCTGTACAAATCTGGGTTTGGTGGATGTCAGGAGAATGCTACCTAATGGAATGCATTGTGCCTACTGTCAACATCAGTGCCTGACCTCACAAATGCTCTTTTGGGCGAATGAGCACAAATTTCCACAGACACAATCCAAAATCTTCTGAAAAGTCTTCCCAGGTGAGTGGAGGTGGTTAAAGCTTCAAAAAGGGGACCCACTTCATATTTAAGGGGTTGTCCCATAATTGACAATTATCACTCATCCAGAGGGTCTTGCTCATAGTGGGCGGGCAATGAGGAGGAAAAAGGGATTCTCGAAATAGGACTGGGGTCCAAATGGTTGGGCCCCCAACGAGCAATGTACATTTTCTATGTGAAAAAAACAACATGTCCTTACTCATCCCAGAGATGGATAGTAATTCAGCATACTTTCCGAATGATAGCCACATTATTTATAATATGTGGCTAGGTTTTTAACATGTGTTATATTCATTCCAGGTATGCTACTTTTATCCTTTACAGCTCTTTTGCCTTAACATTCAATAGATACAGAGAATACTGAATATAATAACATTTATATAACTAAAACAATCCCAACAGATTATTTCAAAACATTTACAATTTTTTAAACAATTTATTTTCCTTATCCAGAGTTAGGGATTTTGTAAAATGGTTTTTCCTTTGCCATTTAATGGTCTAATGATAACTTTTGATTATGTTACAGAAGAGATTGTCATCTTAAAAGGATGTGGATACGCCTGGAGAGTAACGTTGTCTTAAAAATATGCACCAGAAACTATTGTAAATTATTCTGTATCTTCTATGCCCAAGTATCCATTTTTAGAATTCACTGATGGAAATAGTCTTGATTATTGTTCCTTATTGCTAAGCTTTATGTGCTGCTTCACCATGTGGGTTGTCCTATCGTTTATCACTACTTTATTCTGTATATGAGGCATTGTTTCACCCCTTCAGGACTGAGCCTGTTTTGGCCTTGATGATGAAGCCGATTTTTTCAAATCTGATGTGTCATTTTATGTGGTAAAAACTTTGGAATGCTTTTACCTATCCAAGCGATTCTGAGATTGATTTCTCGTGACATATTGTACTTTATGTTAGTGGAAAAATGTGGTCGATAAATTTAGTATTTATTTGTATCTGCTTGTAAAACAGATAGTAATAGCACACAAAATAGTTACTAGTTAACATCCCACATATGTCTACTTTATGTATGCATTTTTTCTTGAACATTCTTTTATTTTTCTAGGCCGTTACAAGGCTTAGAACTTTAGCAGCAATTTCTCACATTTTCAAGAAAATTTCCAAAGGCTATTTTTAAGGGACCAGTTCAGTTGTAAAGAGGCTTTGAGGGGCCCATACAATACAAATCCCTGCTCCATATATCACACCCTGCACCATGACATGCTATTAAGTTGTGGTGCGTGAAAAGGGTTAATGCACAGTGGGTGGTGCAAAGTGAAAATTACTGATATGCCAATTTAGTGCACAATATGTTGTGCCCAGTTTGTGCCACTGAAGGCAAATACCTCATGAAATGTTAATCGGGTTCTCCTGGGTATGTTGATGCCATATATGTGGACATAAACTGCTATTTGGACACGCTGTAGGGCTCAGAAGAGAGGGAGCACCATCTGGCTTTTGGAGTGCAGATTTTGCTTGACAGTAGTTCTGTTTCAGGTTTTACCGGTATTTCAGTTTATAATGTGCTGTGCGGAGTACATCAGGGCATAATAAGAGGGTATAATAATGCGGTAAATAAATAATATTTCATATATGTGTGGCCAGTGTCGCACTGATAAATGGCGCCCAATCTTATCTGCTTTTAGAACACTGCACATTTTGCATCGCCATATTCTGAGTGCCAGAACTTCTTTATTTTTTCTTCACCGGAGCTGTGTGAGGGCTTATTTGTAGCGGAAGAATATGTAGTTTTCATTGGTACCATTTTAGGGTACATGCGATTTTTTTTGATCACTTTTTACTCCATTTTTTGGCAAGCAAGGTGACCAAAAACTATAAATTCTGACAATGTTTTCTACTTTTTTCTATTTTTTTTTACGGCGTTCACGCTGGGCTATAAATTACAATTTAACGTTATTCTGCAGGTTGATACGATTACGGTGATACCGTATGTATATAGTTTTTTTATGTTTTTCAGCGTTTGCACAATAAATAACTTTTTTATTAAATAATTAATTTTTTGTGTCACCATATTCTGAGACATAACTTTTTTAAATTTCAATCGAAAAAGCTGTGTAAGGGCTTGTCTTTTGCAAGACGGGTTGTAGTTTTTATTGGTACTATTTTGAGGTACATGCGACTTATCGATCACTTTGTATTGTATATTTTGGGTGATGACCAAAAAATAGTGATTCTGACTTTGTTCTTTGCTTATTTTGTTTGCAGCGTTCACAGTGCGGGAAAAATAATATTATTGTTTTAACGTTTGGATCCTTACAAACACGGTGATAACAAATATGTGTACTTTTTTAACATTTTAATTTTTTTCCTATAATAAAAAACTTAATATGTGGAAAAAAAGCATATCATAACTTATAACTTTTATTTTTACACATTCATAAAACATTTTTATTAACTTTTTTTACACTTTTTTTTCTCCCGCTAGGGGACTTGAATACCTGCAGCACTGATTGCTGCTAGAATACATTAGACTACCTAGGTGGTGCAATGTATTCTAACTGTCAGTTTGACATTGACAGTGACGTAATAGGAAGCCTATGAGGACTAGCTGGAGGCTGGTCCTCATAGGCTTCTGTGCATGGCAGACCGGAAGGCCATTGTCTGGCCTCTGGTTTCCATGCCAATCATCGCGCATTGTGGGGCCGGCCAATGTGCTACAAACCCCCTAAATGCGGCGATTTCAATCGATCGCCGCATCTAAGGGGTTATTCGCCAAAATCATCAGCAACAGGGAGAGCAGAGCAGAAACTCTGCAAGTTACCGCCGCAGCAGCGTAGCGCTGAACGGTGGTTAACTGTTAAAGTCCAAACGTAACTACACGTCAAGGTGCGCTAAATAAATGCCTGGACGTGCAGTTATGTCAAGGTACGGGAAGGAGTTAAGAGTAATATTGACCTTTCATTGGTTTGGTTTTCAGTCGCTGATGTCATGTTACTTTTTAAAACATGTTTTTATTTTTATTCAAGAACAATAAAATAAATAAAGCCATATTTATAATGCAGTAACATAAAGTTAGGTAAAAGATAAAATCAATATGACGGTGGTCAAAACAATGATAGTCACACAGACCAGTACCAGGTATGCAACAAAGGTCCTATTGAAGGACAAGGAAGATAGAAGAAAGAGAGGAGAAGTGGGAATAAAAATGTTTTTCAGAGGGGAAGGAGTGGGGAGATGTGAGGACCGACTTGCTAACAGCCTCGAGAAGCGCAATCATTGCTTTAACCCCTTAAGGACGCAGCCTTGTTTTGGCCTTAAGGCTCAGAGCCCATTTTTCAAATCTGACATATTTCCCTTTATGTGTTAATAACTTCGGAATGCTTAAACCTATCTAAGCGATTCTGAGATTGTTTTCTCGTGAGACATTGGGCTTTATGTTAGTGGTAAAATTTAGACGATATATTCAGTGAAATTTTTTTTTTCTGAATTTAAATGCATCTGCTTGTAAGACAGAGGGTTATACCACTCAAAAAAGTTACTAGTTCACATTTCCCATATGTCTACTATATGTTGGCATCATTTTTTGAACATTCTTTTTTTTTTCTAGGACGTTATATGGCTAAGCAATTTGCTACATAAGCAGCAATTTCTCATATTTTGAATAAAATTTCAAAAGCCTCTTTTTTTAGGTACCAGTTCAGTTCTAAAGTGGCTTTGAGGGGCTTATATATTATAAACCCCCATAAAACATTTCATTTTAGAAACTAAACCCCTCAAAGTATTCAAAGCAGCATTTAGAAAGTTTATTAACCCTTTAAGTGTTTCACAGGAATTTAAAGCAACGTAGAGGTGAAATTACCATATTTCTTTTTCAATTATTCAATTAAATTATTCAATTTTTTTTCTGTAAAACAGAAGGTTTTACCAGAGAAACACAACTCTATACTTATTGGCCAGATTCTGCAGTTTTGAGAAATATCCCACATGTGGCCCTAGTGTGGTAATGGACTGAAGCACCGGCCTCCGAAGCAAAGGAGCACCTAGTGGATTTTGAGACCTCCTTTTTATTACGCACCATGTCCGGTTTGAAGAGGTCTTGTTGGGCCAAAACTGTGGAAACCCCCCAAAAGTGACCCCATTTGACAAACTACACCCTTCAAGGAACTTATCGAGGGTTATAGTGGGCATTTAGATCCCACAGGTTTTTTGCTGCATTTTGTTGAATTAGGCTGTGCGATTGAAAAACACATTTTTCTGATAAAAGGTATGAATTTTTAATTTTGGACAAGGAATAAAGGAGGAAAAGCACCCCAACATTTGTAAAACACTTTTTCCTGCTTACGGCAATACCTCATATGTGGTCATAAACTGCTGGTTGGACAAACGGCAGGGCTCAGACAGGCAGGAGTGCTATTTGGCATGTAGATTTTGCTGGATTGGTTTCTGGGTGCCATGTCGCATTTGCAGAGCTTCTGAGGTACCAGAACAGGGGAAACCCATTAAAAGTGACCCCATTTTGGAATCTAGACCCCTTGAGGAATTCATTGTAGTTTTCATAGGGTGCATGCAACTTTTTGATCAGTTTTTATTCTATTTTTAAGAAGCGTGGGGACTAAAAAACAGCACTTCTACTATTGTTTTTTATTCCTTTTTTTTACAGCATTGACCGTGCGCTATAAATGACATATTCACTTTATTTTGTGGGTCGATACGATTACTTATTTTGCACAATAAAATACTTTTTGTAAAAAATCATTTACTTTTTGAGTTACCTTATTCTAAGAGCCAGAACTTTTTTATTTTTCCATCAATAAAGCCGTGTGAGGGCTTGTATTTTGCGTAACTGATAGTTTCGATCAGTACCATTTTTAGACACATGCTTCTTTTTGGTCTCTTTTTATTCCATTTTTTGGGAGGTGAAGGGACCAAAAAATTGTGATTCTGGTATGGTTTATTATTATTTTCTTTTAGGGCGTTCACCATGCGGGATAAATAACGAAATAGTTTTGTAGTTCAGGCTGTTACGGACATGGCAATACCAATTAGGCCTTATTCACACGAACGTGTTTTCATGACGTGATTTTCACGCGCGTCGCACGGACGTACACTACCGTTCAAAAGTTTTGGGTCACCCAGACAATTTTGCGTTTTCCATGAAAACTGACACATCAAATGACTAGAAAATATAGTCAAGACATTGACAAGGTTAGAAATAATGATTTTTATTTGAAATAATAATTTTCTCCTTCAAACTTTGCTTTCGTCAAAGAATGCTCCATTTGCAGCAATTACAGCATTGCAGACCTTTGGCATTCTAGCTGTTAATTTGCTGAGGTAATCGGGAGAAATTTCACCCCATGCTTCCAGAAGCCCCTCTTACAAGTTGGATTGGCTTGATGGGCACTTCTTGCGTACCATACGGTCAAGCTGCTCCCACAACAGCTCTAAGGGGTTGAGATCTGGTGACTGCGCTGGCCACTCAATTACAGATAGAATACCAGCTGCCTGCTTCTTCCCTAAATAGTTCTTGCATAATTTGGAGGTGTGCTTTGGGTCATTGTCCTGTTGTAGGATGAAATTGGCTCCAATCAAGCGCTGTCCACAGGGTATGGCATGGCGTTGCAAAATGGAGTGATAGCCTTTCCTTATTCAAAATCCCTTTTACCTTGTACAAATCCCCCACTTTATCAGCACCAAAGCAACCCCAGACCATCGCATTACCTCCACCATGCTTGACAGATGGCGTCAGGCACTCTTCCAGCATCTTTTCAGTTGTTCTGCGTCTCACAAATGTTCTTCTGTGTGATCCAAACACCTCAAACTTCGATTCGTCTGTCCATAACACTTTTTTCCAACCTTCCTCTGTCCAATGTCTGTGTGCTTTTGCCCATATTAATCTTTTCCTTTTATTAGCCAGTCTCAGATATGGCTTTTTCTTTGCCACTTTGCCCTGAAGACTATTTAATGAAGCTGCCAGTTGAGGACCTGTGAGGCGTCTATTTCTCAAACTAGAGACTCTAATGTACTTGTCTTGTTGCTCAGTTGTGCAGCGGGGCCTCCCACTTCTCTTTCTACTCTGGTTAGAGCCTGTTTGTGCTGTCCTCTGAAGGGAGTAGTACACACCGTTGTAGGAAATCTTCAGTTTCTTGGTAATTTCTCGCATGGAATAGCCTTCATTTCTAAGAACAAGAATAGACTGTCGAGTTTCACATGAAAGCTCTCTTTTTCTAGCCATTTTGAGAGTTTAATCAAACTCACAAATGTAATGCTCCAGATTCTCAACTAGCTCAAAGGAAGGTCAGTTTTATAGCTCCTCTAAACAGCAAAACTGTTTACAGCGGTGCTAACATAATTGCACAAGGGTCTTCAAGTGTTTTCTAATCATCGATTAACCTTCTAACACAGTTACCAAACACAATGTACCATTAGAACACTGGAGTGATGGTTGCTAGAAATGGGCCTCTATACACCTATGTAGATATTGCATTAAAAACCAGACGTTTGCAGCTAGAATAGTCATTTAGCACATTAACAATGTATAGAGTGTATTTCTGATTAATTTAATGTTATCTTCATTGAAAAAAACAGTGCTTTTCTTGCAAAAATAAGGAAATTTCTAAGTGACCCTAAACTTTTGAACGGTAGTGTATGTTAGTCAATGGGGCCGTTCAGACATTCCATGATTTTCACGCAGCGTGTGTCCACTGCGTAAAATTTAGGACATGTCTTATACTTGGGCGTTTTTCGCGCATCACACACCCATTGTAGTCAATGGGTGCGTGAAAATCACGCGCAGCACACGGAAGCACTTCCGTGTGTCGCGCGTGATTCGCGCAACAGTAGATCAAGAAATGAAGGGAAAAATAAAACCACTTCCTTTAATTTATTTTTCTAAACATCAAAACCGCGTATCATAAGGATGGCATATGCGTGAAAATCACGCAGCAAACCCTTATAACACACGGAACTGCAACGCGCAAAAAAATGCGGCGTTTTTTTGCGCGCGCAAAACGCACACGTTCATGTAAATAACTTTTTTTAATTATTTTTGCACAACTTTTTTTTAACTTTTGTTAACTTTTTTACTTTGACCCACTAAGGGACTTGAGGGCAGGAGGCCGTGATCGAAATTCTAATACACTGCACTACATGCATAGTGCAGCGTATTAGAGCTGTCAGCTACTCGCTGACAGCAAGCAAAGTGGGTCCTGACTTTGTCAGGACCCACCAGGCTTCCGTAGATGGCATAGCCGGACGCCATTATTAGGTCTCCGGTTGCCATATCAACCATCGCCGCCCGCTATCATGTAGCGGGATGTCAATGGTAGTTTAACCCCTATGAAGCCGCGATCGCTATTGAATGCGGCTTTTAAGGGGTGAATCAGCGGGGAAACCGTGATCGGTCTCCGCTGTAGGAGCTGCGGCAACTGCTGTACGAGACAGCAGCTGTCACAGCTCCTGTATGTGTCGTGAGGATGGCCGAAATGGCCGTTCCTCCCGTGACGTACGATTAGGTCATTGGAGCGCAAACGATGCAGTTACCATGACCTACTAGTACGTCCAGGAGCGGGAAAGGGTGAAGCAATCAGGGAGACATATTCAGGAGATTTTTTAAAACTCAACAGTAATGCCATGAGCGCAGAAATATGTTGTGAGTATCCCCCAAGGAGGGTTTTCTGAAAGCAAAGGTGTGTTGTGTGCGGGTCAACTTGCATGAGCGAGCTGCAATGACCAGGTGACTAACAATGGATTTCTTGTGTGTGGAAATAGGCATGTCGCACAGATGAAGCATGAAGAGGCCAGGAGATTTGGGGAGAACATAATCTGTGAATTTGGAATAGTCACACCAGACAATGTCCCAAAAGGCAGTGATTTTTGGACAACCCCAAAAAGTGTGTAAAAGACCACCCACCTAAGAACCACACCTCCAACACACAGGTGAATCCGAGGGCAAGATACTGTGGAGTTTGGAGGGGACTCTGTACCATCTTGTCAAAATCTTAAAGCTGGCTTCCTGCATTCTGCTAGATAATGAGGGCTTATGAGTCATAATGTACAAGCTGGTGCAGTGGTCCGCAGAGAAACTGATGTTAAGGTCTACCTCCTATTTAGGATGGATGTGTGTGTTCTGCCGGAGAAATTAGTAAATTATAGATAAGGGAGAGAGCATGTCGTAAATGACCAGTTGTAAAGCAGAGGTTCTCCAAAACTGTGAGAGAACGACAAACTGTAGATGGGGAGGGGAGAGACAGCAAAAAGTGACGAAGTTGGGATGCCTGCGAAGAGGGGTAAGGAGCAAGGATGCACTGTGCCAGTGAGATGTGATTTCGTCTTAAAGTTAATGTCCACCAAAAAGTGACGAGCTTGTGTCTTGAGTTCATTAAGCCGCTGGCGGAAGGGGCCTTATTCGCAACCCGGTGGGAATGTTGGGTTATCTAGAATAGGATACATCAGCGACGGGGAAGGGAAGTTACTCGGGTGAGGGTACAAAAGGAATGCTACATATAATGTGGGTCCAATGAGGGGATGAGACCGCATATGTGATGTGATCAGGTCCAATAGCTATGGGGCCGTTTGGAGGGGAAATGGGGCAATTGTTTGTTCTAAAGGATCCCAGGGCTTAAGGGAACCATGTCTACACCAGTCTATAATACAGACCAAGCGTGCTGCTTAATAGTAGAGATGAAGATCTCTACTATGCCCAGACCACCAGCGGGTTTAGTGGGAGTGGGAGTGGGAGTGTGCCTATCAGATATAGGGTTATTATTTATACTTGGATTTCTTTGCTTGTGAATTTCCTGTATGCATGTGTTTTGATCAAGCTACTTGCCTAAACCCTTTACCTCTGACTTCTGGACTTCTTGAAAATTGACCTCGGCGTGTATTTGGATAACCCTTTGTTTACCAATTTTTTTATTATCTTCTCCCGGCTGGTTCTGACCTCTGCTTTACCTGATATCCACTTGGTTACTGTTTTGGACGTTCTGTTTATCGTCTGGTTCCTGTTCAGGTTTGCCTGCATTGCACCTCTTATCCAACACTAAACTTTGCTAAGACAACCTGGGTTCTATGCAGCAAAAAACATCCTGCCCTGCGGTCGGCTCTGACGAAGACCTTACAGTAGCCTTAGACTCTGTTGATCAGAGTTGTGACAGATTTGAGGTTGTGGATTTATTTGCACGCTTTCTCCCGGCAGTCTCCAGCAGCCATTGGGGAATTGCTCATCTTGCAATTCCTTAACAGGCAGGTGCTGTTGAGTTATGTCACCCATTTTGGCCGGCCACTATAACTAGTCCTGACATCATATCTAAACTGTCACACAGGATTTTTTTTTAAAATGTATTCATTTATCATACAGAGAATACTTTCAGGTTAGTATAGTATAATAATCTCGATAGTTTTATATTTTTTTCACATAAAACACGAGATAGAATAAATTAAATCTATAATAAATCTTATGCCTTAAGAATTTGAAATAAATATTTCTCTGTTGTGCGGATATGGCAAGTTGGTTAATGGACAACTTCATAATTCCTATAAAAGCCCAATTATTGTTGACATACTGTTTGGTATTGAGAGCCAAATGTCATACAATATATCTGTATCTAGTTTCCAGTGAATGACCAGTTCTCATGAAAGAAGCCAAATGCGCTAAAAAAAAAAAAATATTTTGTGGTTATGTTAACTTGTTCACTGCTAACATGGAAATTAACTTTCTCCTAGGATACCATTATCATTCCAGTTAACTTGATATAATGTTCCCTAGTCCAGTAATTAATTGAGTTCTTCCTAGTTTCTTACTGGATAGAACATTCTATTTGACACCAGAATTTGTCATGGAAAATGCAAAATCTTGCATGAATAAAACTTAAATAGAACTTATATAATTTTCTGAAAACAGGTTCCTAGTTAAAAAATTCAAAACTAAAAAGTTAACTATAAAGTTTTCATAACTTTTATGAATAATATGAAAAAGTAAATGTTTAAAAGGAACAATTAAATGTATCTACTTTATTACCAAAGCTGACAACATTCAATGTCCTTCTCCCTGACCACCAATTCAGTAAGGCCTCATTAACACTTACGTATTTGAGATCCCTATTGTTTCTAAATGCATTCCATATTTTTCAAAAAGCATCAGGCTACATCAGAAGCCAATATTTACTCATAGTTAATAGAGCCCAAAAAAAAAACACGGATCCGTATTTGTAACGACAAATAAATAGAGAATAGAGATATAAATACAGCTCTGTATTTCTATGCTGTAAATTAGAACTATTTGTTGTGCTTTTTGAATTAGAACAAAAAGAAAGGGAGTAGAAGAAAATGTTATTCTTTTATTTCTGCTTACGGTAAAATCCTAGCTTAAAAAATGCATGCAAAAAAAGAACAAATAACTCAACAAATCTGGAATGTGGGAATGAGGACTACCACAAGTTCAACTGAGGTGTTTCTGCAGCGTTTCTGAAGTTTTTTTTTTGTTACATGTTTTCTGCCTTTTTGAAGGAATGAGAAAATATTTTTCCAAAAATGAAAAAAAAATTACGTAAAAACATTGCAAAATAGCCACATGTAATACTAGACTATCCGTTGGTTTGTTTTTTTCACAATGAGTGCTGAGAATCCTAATTTGCAGTGTCAGGAATGATTTTTGGGATTCTGATCGGTGGCATAGCCAGACTAGTGAACCCTGGTTTAAAAACTCTGCTTGGGCAACCTCCCCCCACCGCACAACTATTCTTCCTGGTTTCAGCTGCATTGCTGAGTTTCTTGAGAGACCCATCGATGCAGCACCAGCAGCCAGGGGCCTTCCTAGTGTCTTAAAAGGTCAGGGGCAAAAGCCCCAAGACATACTTTTATAATATGGAACTCTTAGCTATAGTGGCTCAGCTCTAAGTATTGTAGTATAGCTCTGAATAATGCAGTCACAAATATGGTCAGATACCAGTTCTACACAGTGAAAGTGAACACAGTACAGTTACATTCAGTGACTCAAATGTGACATATTTTCTGATTGGAATCGTTTAATGCCTCTTTTCCTTTCTATCCGGCCCCAGGCCACAAATGACAACTTCTCCTGGGCAAGACTCTGCACACAAACGCACCACCCTGCAGCTATCCTAAATGCCTGAGCGCCACTACACAGTAATAGTGCCCCCTTGTGCCCCACACAGTACTAGTGCCTCCTTTTGCACTCCAGAAAGTAAGGCCCCATGCACACGAACGTGCTTTTGTGGCCGCAATTCCCCCGAAAATCCACGGGAGTATTGCGGCCCCATTCATTCCTATGGGCCCATGCACATGACCCTGGATTCCACGATTCCTGGATTTGCCGGTGGCTCGCAGGTGTCACTCCGTGGCCGGCCGGCCGACCAGAAAATCACGGCCGTGCACATGGCTACGGTCATGTGCATGAGGCCTAAGTGCCCCCACACAGTTATAATTTTCACATTGCGCCCACAACAAAATGATAATTACTTTTGTGCGCCCCACAGTAATAGTACCCCCACACAATAATACCCCCCAAAGTGATAATTTCCATCTTTGTGCTCCTACACAATACAAATTCCCACTTTGTGCACCTACAAAGTAATAATGCCTCCTTTTGCCCCCGAGAATGTTATAGTGCCCCCATAAAAATTATAATTCACCTCTTAAATATTGCACTCTCTCTGTGTCACTCAAGGTAATAATAATAATAATAATAATAATAATAATAATAATAATAATAGCCCTTGCAGTCTAAACAGACATATTATGGGGTGAGCATTCTTCCGTTATTTTCTGAATGTATCCTTACTTCATTCTTCTGGGGTCTGCAGCCTGTGCTTCCAGAATCCTCAAAGTACCTAGAGAAGAGGAGACATTTAAGTAATTCCGGGGATGCCGCCCTCCCATGTCTTCTCTGCTAGCTACGCCTCTGGTTATGTTCCTCTCCATACAACAACTTATTAAAACGTAAATTCTGGAATTGTTTAGAAAATATATTCACTGCGCTTGTTTTATTTCATAGGGGTGAACTTGGTGACAAATCACTATTAACAATATGACTTGATTGTTGGGGCTATTTTGTGGGTGCGTCTAAAAACTATGTTAAGTTTGGGGGAAAAATTGCTAATTATGTATCTTGCCTGAATGGTTCATAATTTACAAAATATTTAAACCACCTGCCTAATATTGTGTAGGCCCATATCGTGGCATGGAATCCACAAGACCTCTGAAAGGGATCCTGAGGAATCTGGCACCAAGACATTAGCAGCAGATCCTTTAAAGCGTACCTATTTTTTCAAGTGACTTTTCAGAATAAGCTGTCATATGTGTACATGAGGAATAACACTATATCTGGCCATTAAATGACTTGTATTTTGCATTATTCAGCAGTCTTCCCCTCTACAGGTTCTATCTCCCATTTTCAATTTGCCCTGTGCTAATAGGCAGAGCCTAACTACCATCATGTCTCCCATACACTGCACACAGAGAAGAGGAGAATCCTGCTCTACTATCTCTATCACATATATATATATATATATATATACATATATATATATATAAATATATATATATATATAAGCTGCAGCAGCATGGTGGAGATTATACAGCAGTAATAACTAAAATGTGTAATAAGAATCCAGCACTAGGGTGAGACATTAACATATACAAGAAGCTGGAGCACACCTGTCTGTATCTTTTTCACTCTCCTCCTGCTCCCCCTCCCCTCTTCATAGACTTGTATGGGCAGCGTGTCTGTGTCCCTCCCTCCTTCTGTGTAGTGGCCACCACTTCACCTCTCTCCTCCACTCATACACAGCACGGTACCACTCCATTTACTCCAGGCTGTGGTCTGGCCGCTGTCCACGCAGTGCCAGCTCTGCTACTTCTAATATTCCTAGTACTAATGAGGACAGCTCACACTACTAGTTACTTAACTCTGTCCTTGGCTCTGGAGAAGCAGCATGCATTAATTGGTCATCTTCAGCACATGTTGCTTTCCTATATAAAGTTCTCAATCTCAATTTGACTTTGCCAGAGCAATAAGGTTGCTCACTTTTAAAACCTAGTTCTGTGTCTGCTGTTTTTGATCTATTGGACTGTATCATCGATTATTCTTGTTTGCCTCCTTCCTACCGACCCTGCAACGTGACCCCTACTATTCTTCAGTACCACTGCCCATAACTACCACTATCGATCCGCACTCGAGACTGCACACCTCATAAAAGGTGCAGCATTTGTTACTTCTATTCCGTCTGTTATTTATCGGCTGTTGTATCAGGAGACTATTACGGGGTTCAGCGATCAGCGGATTCCTCGCCCTGAAGACCAAGACCCCGTACAAGGGTTGGAGGGTGAAAAGCCGAGGGTCCCTGGAATCCGCTCCCAGGTCTAGCCACCAGAAATCCCATGGTGGGTTCACTATATACCCCCTGCCATCCAAAAATATTATCACTACGCTATATTGGATGGAGATTGTCACATTCTGCTTTGTCCTTCGCCCCCCCCCCCCCCTTCAATCTCCATAAGCTTTCATTGGCAGAATGTGAAGAGAAACACATTTCGACTCCTCTGCTCTCTTACTAGGTATGGATTTTGCTTGACAACAGTGGGTGGACAGCAGATTACAGGAAGGTCGGCAACTAGGGGCAGTAACTTCACACATAATTTGCATGGATAATAAAACTTAATTTTAACAGTAAGTAAATTACAAAGTTTATCTATTTGAGGTATACTATTAGATTCCGCTCCTGGAGTGCTCCACTTGATGTCTATGGACAGTGACATCAGGGGCAACTCCTGAAGGGGAATCCCCGTCCACTGCGTTGCCGACTCTGTGACCAGGGATTCCACTCCAGGAGAAGCCCTTGACATCACTGTCCATAAATGGACACAGGCGACAGGGGTTTCTCCTGGAGTGGAATCCCTGTTGGCCAAGCTGTGGATGGGGATTCTGCTTCAGGAGTTGCCCCTGATGTCACTGTCCATATATGGACAGTGACATCAAGCCGAGTGTTCCAGGAGCGGAATGCCTGGCCACAGGGGGATTCCACTCCTTCAGGGAGCTACAGTGCCGCTATCTACGGGAAGGGGGGGGTTGCTATCTAGAAGGGGGCTGTGGGCTGTGTGGCACTACCTGCAAGGGGGCCTGTGTGGCACTACCTACCATGGGGCTGTGTGGCACTACCTACCAGGGGGCTGTGTGGCACTTTGGCGGATGGTCATTTTACTGTGAGTGGGGGGCTGATGGTCATTTTACTGTGAGTGTGTAATGACAGGGATAGGGAAACAGACAAGTGAACCCTAATCTACCCGCCACTCAGTCCCTGCCTACTTGCAACGACCCGACCTAGGCGACGGGGTACAACTGGGCGACGGTCCCTACACTCAGTAAGTGCACGAAAACAACCAGACAAGGAAACACAGAACAAAGGGAAACGGGTCAGTTGCCCACGGCAACACCGTGAGCAACAAGAGCAGTAAACGAACCGAGTCAAACCAGGAGAGTACGAGGTGCCAAATGCAGAGCAGGAGAGTAGTGAACAAGCCGAGTCAAACCAGGAGTGTAAGAGGTACCAAACGCAGAGCAGAAGAGTAGTCAGTAAGCCAGGGTCAATACGAAGGAGGGACAAGTAGTTCAAGAAGCTGCAGCAGGGCCAGGAAACCAACAGAGAAGAATCACAAGCAAGGAGGAACAGGAAAGGCAGGTATAAATAGACAGAGGGCGGAAGCTAGCTCCGTCTGGCCAGGCTGTGATAGGCTCTCCCACTCCTAAGCCTGCCATCCTGAGTGGTGGAAGATGGAGTCAGTCTCACAGACATAGAAGCAGGTGCAGACTGATTACCTATGGGCGTGGATACAGAAGCTGTGCCTGGCAGATCCTTAACAGTACCCCCCTTTTATGAGGGGCCACCGGACCCTTTCTAGATGGACCTGGTTTATTGGGGAAATGAAGGTGGAACCTCCTGACCAATACCCCAGCGTGAACATCCCGGGCGGGTACCCAAGTCCCCTCCTCAGGCCCGTATCCTCTCCAATGGACCAGGTACTGGAGGGAGCCTTGGACCATCTTGCTGTCCACAATCTTGGCCACCTCGAATTCTACCCCCTCAGAGGTGAGAACGGGGACAGGAGGTTTCCTCGAGATAGCCAAGGACAGGGAGCAGCGTTTAAGGAGGGAGGCATGAAACACGTCGTGTATCCGAAAAGATGGGGGCAACTCCAGTCGGAAGGAGACAGGATTGAGGACTTCAATGACCTTGTACGGCCCTATAAACCGGGGAGCAAACTTCTTGGACGGGACTTTAACGCGCAAGTTCTTTGACGATAGCCACACCAGATCCCCGACCATAAACAAGGGGTTAGCAGAACGTCTTCTATCGGCCTGAGTTTTTTGTATGCTCTGGGACGCCTCTAGGTTCTTCTGAACCTGGGCCCAGACTGTGCACAGTTCCCGATGAACGACCTCTACCTCGGGATTGTTGGAACTGCCAGGTGAAACGGAGGAGAACCGTGGATTAAACCCAAAATTACAGAAAAAGGGGGAGACCCCTGACGAGTTACTGACCCGGTTATTAAGGGAAAATTCAGCGAGGGGAATGAATGAGACCCAATCATATTGACAGTCAGAGATAAAACACCTTAAATATTGTTCTAGAGACTTAGTCCTCTCGGTTTGGCCATTAGTTTCAGGATGGAAGGCAGAGGAGAAGGACAGATCAATCTCCAACTTTTTACAGAAGGCTCTCCAAAACAAAGAAACAAATTATACCCCTCTGTCAGAAACAATATTGACAGGGACCCCATGGAGACGCAGGATGTGTTTGACAAACAAGGTAGCTAACGTCTTAGCATTGGGTAGTTTTTTGAGGGGCACAAAGTGGCACATCTTACTGAAGCGGTCTACTACAACCCACACCACTGACTTGCCTTGAGATGGAGGCAAATCGGTGATAAAATCCATGGAGATATGGGTCCAAGGTCTCTGGGGAATGGGCAAAGAAAGTAGTAAGCCCGCTGGTCGGGACCTGGGAGTCTTGGACCTAGCACAAACCTCACAAGCGGCGACATAGGCCTTAACGTCTTTAGGCAACCCAGGCCACCAATAGTTTCTGCCAATGAGGTGCTTGGTACCCAGGATGCCTGGATGACCAGATAGTGCGGAGTCATGATTTTCCCTAAGTACCCTTAGCCGGAATTGCAGGGGAACAAACAGCTTGTTCTCAGGAAGGTTCCCGGGAGCTAAACCTTGATCAGCAGCAATTTCAGAGACTAAATCAGAATCAATAAAGGAAATGATTATACCTGGAGGCAAAACACAAGCAGGATCTTCCTCCGAAGGAGGGCTGGTCATGAAGCTACGCGACAGTCAGAGCAATACTCCTCAACAGGTCTCTTACCCTGACGTAAGGTCACCAGCTGACTCTCGGCAAAGGCAGTCCTGTCAGTCTCGTCATAAATGAGTCCGAGAGCAGAAAAGAAAAGATAAACGGAGGAAAGTTCAGGGGCATCAGAAGCCAAGGAGAAGGCCCATTCTTGGGGCCCTTCTTGGAGCCGGGACATAATTATACCCACCCGCTGGCTCTCAGAACCTGAGGAGTGGGGCTTTAAACGAAAATAGAGCCTACAACTCTCCCGAAAGGAGAGAAAAGTCTTCCGGTCCCCTGAGAACCGGTCAGGCAAATTGAGGTGGGGTTCAAGAGGTGAGGTGAGGGGCACTACCATGGTAGCATCAGGCTGGTTGACCCTCTGAGCCAGGGCCTGGACCTGTAGGGAGAGACCCTGCATTTCCTGAACCAGGGTCTCAAGGGGGTCCATAGTGGTGTGAGGGACCAGGGTAGAGTAGGTATATGGGCTTGTGATTATGTAATGACAGGGAAAGGGAAACAGACAAGTGAGCCCTAATCTACCCGCCACTCAGTCCCTGCCCACTTGCAACGGGGTACAACTGGGCGACGGTCCCTACACTCAGTAAGTGCACGACAACAACCAGACAAGGAAACACAGAACAAAGGGAAACGGGGCAGTTGCCCACGGCAACACCGTGAGCAACAAGAGTAGTAAACGAGCCGAGTCAAACCAGCAGAGTACGAGGTGCCAAACGCAGAGCAGGAGAGTAGTGAACAAGCCGAGTCAAAAGCAGGAGTGTACGAGGTACCAAACGCAGAGCAGAAGAGCAGTCAGTAAGCCAGGGTCAATACGAAGCAGGGACAAGTAGTTCAAGAAGCTGCAGCAGGGCCAGGAAACCAACAGAGAAGAATCACAAGCAAGGAGGAACAGGAAAGGCAGGTATAAATAGACAGAGGGCGGGAGCTAGCTCCGTCTGGCCAGGCTGTGATAGGCTCTCCCACTCCTAAGCCTGCCATCCTAAGTGGTGGAAGATGGAGTCAGTCTCACAGACATAGAAGCAGGTGCAGACTGATTACCTATGGGCGTGGATACAGAAGCTGTGCCTGGCAGATCCTTAACAGAGTGGGGGGCTGATGATTATTTTACTGTGAGTGGCGGCTGATGATTATTTTACTGTAAGTGGGGACCTGATGATTATTTTTCTGAGAGTGGGGGTCTGATGGTCTTCAAGCTGTTTCCACCTCTGAGCTTCAATCGAAATTAAAAGGAGGCAGAAAATACCTGCGTCACCCGTTTGGAGCTTTTTTTCCTGCGTCTTTTGCATTTGCTTCAACAGCTTAAAAAAAAAGTAAAAACAAAAAAAGGTCAAAGAGCGCTGTCACTTCCTGAAGGAATTTTGAGGCAGATTATTCTTGCCTAGAAAACCTACAAAAACCTCAAAAACAGAAGAAACAGGGAGTCCCCACAAACTGTAGAACAACCAAAAAACATAGGGGACATAGCACCCACTATAGTATCTATAAATGTATAACTGACACGTATTTATATAAAATATTGTAATCTTTATTAGTACATGATAAATAACAATACGTGATATCAGAAAAGATAACAGTAATAAAAATAAGTCAGATTCCAAAGAAACAGCATCAGAGTGGTATAGATGAAATAATACCAAAGGGTATACAGAAAAAACAACCCATCTAGAGACCAACAATGTCAAATCTTGCAAGCCCCATGAAATATACAGGACATATATAGCTGTAAAAGACAGCAGAAATACACAGCCCAAATAGAAAGTAAAAGCTATAGGTAAATGCCGAGAGTGAATACCCGTAATATGTATAGCCCTACATAGAGTGTAATCTAATAGGAGAAAGGTATAACACTACCAAAAATAAACCATACCTATAGACATGGTGGCAAGAGATGAACGTCAGCCTAGATGTGGCACAGAAAAGAGCACCTCGACGCGCGTTTCGCCAAAGGACCGGCTTCGTCAGGAGGCTGACTAGTTTAAAAGTTGAGGGGGTTTTTATAGAAGTAACGGGAGCATAAAGATGTAAGGTTCTCACCTGTGGATAATTCGCAAATCGGCGCTTAGAAATAATGATGACGAGTCACTGCATCGCCGGAAATGCCAAGTAACTGCCAGGTCGCAGAGACGTCTCGTCAAATTACGTCAGACGCTCGTAACCAGAGTAACGCAGATAAACAAATTAGGCATTCCGGGATACGGCGCTCTCAGCGCATACATCGCTAAGCGTCTGTGCAACAAACACAGATGAGAAAGAAACATGTCGGCTGTTGTCACAATCCACCCTGCTGGAACATATATAGATCGCGATTTATAATCAATGCACAAAAATACCTTGACATAATCATTTGACAATCGGATCATAAATATATAGATCTTTGAATCTAAATAAATCCAAAGCTATGCATCATAGAGAAATATATATATATAAAGAGCATACATCAAAAAATAGTGTATATACATATATATATAAATAAATAAATAGATAGCACCAAACAGACGAATATATCTACATGCTGTACACAATAATAATAATGATAATAAATAAACAAAAATAAATAAATTAATAAAACATATACATACAAATAAAGTAAATACATATATATTCCAAATTTACTTAATTAATAAAATTAAAGCTAAAACAAATCACTAAATAAATATATATATGCATACATTCATCACAGGTGCATAATAGATAACAAATAATAAATAATTTATATCCAAAAATATACATATAGAGTGAATTAATATATATTCATAAATAAGCCAAAATCAAATGAATCCACTAAAAAATACAATCAATCAAATTGGAACAAATCTATAAATAAATATAATATACATAAATACATCACCAGTGCAAAGATACAGAATTAAGTGACTATATGCATACATATAAAAATATAAATATATATACACTCAAGAGCAAATGTGCATAATAAACAAATTATATGGATATAAATATATATACACTCAAAAACACATATGCATAATAAATAAATTATATGAATATAAATATATATACACTCAAGAACATATGTGCATAATAAATAAAGTTCGCAAAAAACATATATATAGAAACAGACAAAAAATACATATATCATACATGCCTAGAAAAAATATATATATAAATAAATAGGCTGTGACTGTGAATGAGCCGTGACAATTAATGTAGTATAAGTGAAATATATACACCAAAAAATATATATAATCCTTTATATATAAATATAATAAAAAATGTTTCTCTTTTTTCTTAATTAAGAATAGATTCATGAAAGGAAAAGCAGAAAAAACTCCCATCTCTACAAAAAACCCCCTCTAAGAAAATTAAAATTCGCGCATGTTGTAATTTTTAAAGAAAAGGCTTGAAGCTTGTGGCCTCATTGAGGCCAAAAGGTGTGGTGGTATTAAGCAGGGTGATCCATTTCATTTCTTTTTTTTAATAAAGCATTACGAAGATCACCACCCCTACATCCCAAACTTACCCTATCAATACCCCGAACCTTTAGGCCTCTGGGATCGCAAGAGTGATATTGACGAAAATGACGAGGAATTGTTTGTAACTGGTCCAATTCCTTTGCATTGATGGCTGTTTGGATCTTACTTACATGTTCAAGAACTCTTGTTTTTAAAGCTCTGCTAGTCATCCCTATATAAATGAGATTACAGGGGCATGTCGCAAAATAGATCACGGCTTCGGTTTTGCAGCTGATATTGAATACTATTTTATAGTCCCTATCCTTTCTTGAATTAAAAAACGAGACTGAGCGTAAGATATATTTACACGCTGCACAGTTGCCGCAATTGAATGATCCCCAAGGCGGACCGCGACTACCAAAAGGATTTGACGGACTCTTTGAGATATAGTGACTAGATGTTAAAAGGTCACGCAAATTCTTAGATCTCCTCCAAGTAATGGAGGGTTCAAAGGCAGGCTGCTTGATAGATCTTGGTCGGTAAGTAGCACATTCCAATGCTTATGTAATATTTTGCGAATTTCCACCCATTGGGAATTAAAAGTAGTGATAAACCTAACTTTCTGGTCATACATTTGCTTGTGCTTTGGTTTACTCACCAGCAATCCCTCACGGGAGGAATATTTTGCTCTCAGATACCCCTTTTTGATGTCTCTCTTATTATAACCACGGTCACGAAAACGTGCCGACATGTCAGATGCTTGATGTTCAAAACTACTCATATTGGAGCAGATACGCCAGGCCCTCAAAAATTGACCTGTTGGTATGGCCTTCTTAACTTTAGGGTAGTGGGATGAAGTAGCATGGAGTAATGAATTGGTCGCGGTTTCCTATAGATATCTGTGGAGACCGCACCATCAGAATCTCTAGAGATCAGAACATCCAAAAACTCTACAGAAGACTTGCTATATTTCCATGTAAGTCTGATATTCATATCATTGGTATTAAGTGAAGACAGAAAAGATTCTAAATGTTCCGTGGAGCCCTGCCAGATGAATAAAACATCATCTATGTATCTTGACCAAAGGAGCACGGCATCATGACCAGGAGTATTTTGAACAACCTCTCTCTCCCACAGCCCCAGGAACAAATTGGCATAAGAGGGGGCACATGTTGCCCCCATTGCCGTGCCCTGGAGCTGTAGGAAAAAACGGTCCCCAAATGTAAAAAAATTTTTTCTGAGAGAGAAATCCAGAAGAGAAATCACAAAGTCAATAAGGTCACGATCATGATTGGTCATACTCAGAAAAAATTTTGATGCCTGTACCCCCTGGTCATGACAGATAGAAGTATACAGAGACTCCACATCACATGTAACCAATAAACTGTCCTCATCAAGATGTAGACCGTCTAGACGTCTGAGCACATCTGTAGTATCTTTAATAAATGATGGCAACGTCTCTACACACTTCTGAAGGTAAAAGTCTACAAATTTGCAGACATTTTCACAAAGACTGCCAATACCCGACACAATCGGTCGGCCTGGAGGTTGAATAGGATTCTTATGAACTTTAGGTAGCAAATTCAGGGTGGGTACGATGGGAAAATCAACTGTCAACCCATCTCTAAGTTTAGAGCCAATAATACGCTCATCGACTGCCCTTTGTAATAAGCCATCCAATGTTTTTTTGAACAGCAAAGTAGGATCGCAAGATAAACGGCGATAACAGTGGGACATATTCAATTGACGAAAGGCTTCACCTTCATACATCTGTGCTGGCCAGATCACAACATTTCCCCCCTTGTCTGCAGGTTTTATCACAATCTCCTTCAAATCACGTAGCTGTTTCACAGCTTGTCTTTGAATATAATTAAGATTATGAGAAGGCCCCATATCTGTTATTGATTCCAAATCTCGTTTGACTAACTTGAAAAATATGTCAATTGGGGGACAGACAGACAAAGGGGGGAAATGCTGAGAACGGCGGCACAGATGCATGGGTAGTTTGGCATCAGTATCTGTATCCTGTTCATCTAGGAGGGAAACAAGGGCATCAAAAGCCTGTCTTTCAGCGGGTGAATACGCAGGATTAGAGTAATCCCGTCTACTAAAATGTTTTTTAAACAGGAGTTTACGGGAAAATAGAGCAAGATCTTTAATTGTAGTAAACAAGTCAAATTTGCCTGTAGGGGAAAATGATAAACCCTTTTGTAAGACTTCAACCTGTGGAGGTGTAAGGGTATATGAGGACAAATTGATTACCTTCAAAGTCTCCTGTTTTTCCTGTCCCTGTTGAAGGTCCCTCCTGTCTTTCTTTTTACTGAGGGTGTTCTTAGATTGTAAGTAGGGTCTCCATCTCCGGAGGCCCGGGGTTTGTCTAAAAAAACACATTCCTCCTCAGAGATAAGGGATGCAGAGGATGATGAACGTGAAAATGGACGAGCTCTGTCTCTCTTAGTATTCCAACGATATATTTTATTGGCGTGAAAATCTCCTAAATCACGCTGAAATTTCCTGATCTTAATCTCCTGTATATTTTTTTCCCATTTAACAAGATCTTCCTCTAGGGATTTATCAAAAACCGCAAGGTCTTCCTTAGTTAGAACCTCTTGAATTTTTTCTTTAAGTGAATCAATCTCTTTTTCAAGAGAATCTAATTTTTTGCGATCTGCTCCAATAAGTAGCTCCAGCAGAGTACGAGAGCATCTAGTGAGAGTTTCCTCCCATTTAGAAATAAAGGCAGAATCTTCCTCTTCTAAGGTCGGAAAGACCTGCAGACGCAAACCTCTTGGCAGAATATCTTTTTGTAAGTAATTCTCCAATGCAGCTTTGTTCCACCACACCTTTGTACGTTTTTCAAGAAGTGTGCGAAATTTAAGCTTCAAAACCTTAGTATCACTATTCTCTGTAACCCCCACTGATCGTTCTCCAAATATGGATCCAAGTCGTGTGATCCAATCTTTATCTCGCTTTCTAAAATCCATATATCCAGAGGTTAAATCTGTGAACACAGACACAATGAATAGAAAACCTACAAAAACCTCAAAAACAGAAGAAACAGGGAGTCCCCACAAACTGTAGAACAACCAAAAAACATAGGGGACATAGCACCCACTATAGTATCTATAAATGTATAACTGACACGTATTTATATAAAATATTGTAATCTTTATTAGTACATGATAAATAACAATACGTGATATCAGAAAAGATAACAGTAATAAAAATAAGTCAGATTCCAAAGAAACAGCATCAGAGTGGTATAGATGAAATAATACCAAAGGGTATACAGAAAAAACAACCCATCTAGAGACCAACAATGTCAAATCTTGCAAGCCCCAGATTATTCTTGCCTTACAAAAAACGCTGTGTGAACATACCCTATGAGTGTAGTGCTTGTTTTTAGCTGTTTTCTGTCTTTCTTTAAACAATTTTTGGTAGGGGTGCCCTGAGGAAATTTAATTTTTCCAGTGGTGCCTCGAGTCCGAAAATGTTGGGAAACTCTGTACTAGGCTACAGGATCACCCCGGCCGATGCAAGGGTCTCGTCGTGGAGCAGCTCATTTCATCATGGGAACGGGGCCTAGGTGAGTACAACTTTTTGTTTTGTTTGGGGGCACTGTCTACAAGGGGGAGGTGGGGGGCTGTATGGCACGATCTACAAGGGGAGGTGGTGGGCTGTATGGCACTGTCTACATGAGGGAGATGGGGGCTGTATGGCACGATCTACAAGGGGGAGGTGGGGGCTGTATGGCACTGTCTACAAGGGGGAGGTGGGGGGATGTATGGCACGGTCTACAAGGGGGAGGTGGGGGATGTATGGCACTGTCTACATGAGGGAGGGGGGCTGTATGGCACGATCTACAAGTGGGAGGTGGGGGGATGTATGGCACTGTCTACAAGGGGGAGGTGGGGGTTGTATGGCACAGTCTACAAGCGAGAGGTGGGGGGATATAGCACTATCTAAATTAAGGCTGTATGGCACAATCTACAGGGGGGCTGTGTGTGGCAGCCAGGGGAGGGGGCATTATACTGTGTGGGGGCCACTAAGCGGACATTATACTGTATAGGGGTACTACATGGGACAATACACTGTGTGTTGCATCCAGGGGTAGGGGGAATTATACTGTGTGGGGGCCACTAAGCAGACATTATACTGTGTAAGGGTACTACATGAGGCAATATACTGTGTGTGGCAGCCAGGGGAGGGGGCATTATACTGTGTGGAGGCCACTAAGCCAACATTATACTGTGTAGGGGCACTACAGAGGGCATAATAATGTGTGGGCACAATTAGAGGACAAAATACTGTGTCCTTGAAGGGGTTATAACATATTTTTATACTGTATGGGGGGAACTAAAGGGGAATTATACTGTGGGGGGCATTATACTTTTTTATAGGGCATATTTTTTATGATGGGGTGGGGCGCCGAAAGATAATTTCGCACGGGGCGCCATCTATCCTAAGGCCGGCCCTGTCACTACCCACCACAGGTTTGAAGGCTATGTAAACCTTTGAATGTGGTTTTTGTTGTTTTACCAGTCTGTTTGGTGCTACTTTGTAAATACTTTTTATTAAAATGTATTCTTACTTTATGAGATACAGCTGCTTTGTATCCTGTATACAGAGCAGCTTGCTCATGCACTGAAACCTTTATCTGTCAGGTCAGCGGGACTGACGGGTTCAGTGTCAGCGGGTCCTGCGTGTCCCTGTTCATAATTTAGATTTGATCGATAAGAGGTGGATCCTGACGGATACAGGTCTCAGTGCACGATACAGCTGCTCTATATACAGGATACAAAGCAGCTGTATCTCCAAAAGTAAAAATAATTTTTAATAAAAAGTATTTACAAAGTTTCATAACACACACTAATAAACTTTTTTTTTTATATAAAAAAGAGGTGTACATACATAGTTACATAGTTAGTACATAGTTACATAGTTAGTATGGCTGAAAAAAGACACATGTCCATCAAGTTCAACCAAGGGACGGGAAAAGGGAAGGAAAAATTTCTACACATAGGAGCTAATATTTTTTTGTTCTAGGAAATAATCTAACCCTTTTTTAAAGCCATCTACTGTCCCTGCTGTGACCAGCTCCTGTGGTAGACTATTCCATAGATTCACAGTTCTCACGGTAAAGAAGGCTTGTCGCCTCTGCAGCTTGAACCTTTTTTTCTCCAGACGGAGGGAGTGCCCCCTTGTTTTTTGAGGGGGTTTTACAAGGAACAGGATTTCACCATATTTTTTGTATGTGCCATTAATATATTTATATAAGTTAATCATGTCCCCCCTTAGTCGTCTTTTTTCAAGGCTAAATAGGTTTAATTCTTTCAATCTTTCCTCATAACTTAAATTCTCCATGCCCCTAATTAGCTTCGTTGCTCTTCTTTGTATTTTTTCCAACTCCAGGGCATCCTTTCTATGAACTGGAGCCCAGAACTGAACTGCATATTCTAGATGAGGCCTCACTAATGCTTTGTAAAGTGGCAATATTACATCCCTGTCCCGTGAGTCCATGCCTCTTTTAATACACGACAATATCCTGCTGGCCTTTGAAGCAGCTGATTGACACTGCATGCTGTTATTGAGTTTATGATTTACAAGTACACCCAGATCCTTCTCAACAAGTGAATCCGCCAGTGTAGCTCCCCCTAGGACATATGATGCATGCAGGTTGTTGGTACCCAGATGCATAACTTTACATTTATCTACATTAAACTTCATCTGCCAAGTGGACGCCCAAACACTCAGTTTGTTTAAATCTGCCTGCAATTCATGAACATCTTCCATAGACTGAACTATATTACATAGCTTGGTGTCATCTGCAAAAATAGAAATAGTGCTATTAATCCCATCTTCTATATCATTAATAAATAAGTTGAATAATAGTGGTCCCAGCACTGAACCCTGGGGTACACCACTTATTACCGGGGACCATTCAGAGTAGGAATCATTGACCACAACTCTCTGGATACGGTCCTTGAGCCAATTCTCAATCCAATTACAAACTATATTTTCTAAACCTATAGTCCTTAATTTACCCATTAGGCGTCTATGGGGGACAGTGTCAAATGCCTTTGCAAAGTCCAAAAACACTAAATCCACAGCAGCCCCTCTGTCTAGACTTCTGCTCACCATTTCATAAAAACAGATTAGGTTAGTTTGACAACTTCTGTCCTTAAAGGAACAGTGTCATCACAAATATTTTTTTTATATGTTAAAGATGTTAGTGCCTTCATATAAACGTTTATTTTCATTTGTGTGTTTGTGTTTTACTGTTTCTTATTTTCACACTTTTTCTTCCCTATGGGGGCTGCCATTTTTTGTTCCATTTCTGTGTGTGTCGATTAACGACACACACAGACATGGAATACGGCAGCCACAGTCCCATAGGGACTGCGAACGGCTCCCGTCCCATTGACTGCCGTGTACGGCGTCTGTGTGGGAACTGCGCATGCGCCGCTCCCACACAGTCCTATTCGAAATTGGCGCCGTCCGGCGCCATTTTCCCGTGGACCGGAAGTCGCGGCTGGACAGTAATATTACTACTTCCGGTCGCGGCTTCCGGACAAGTGCACATGGAACAGCGGCAGCAAAGGGAGCGGACGGGCCGCGGCGGCAGGAGCAGGTAAGCGATTTCAATGTATGTTAGTGTTTGTGTGTGTTTACTACTGCATGTAAACCTACCACACTGTGGGTTACCTCAAAAAATGGCGACACACAGTGTAGGAGGTTAAACCTTTCAAACCCCTCGTTTATCCCGGCACTAGCCAGGATAAAGGAGGGGGGATTGCTGAGAGCTCACTAGAGCGATAGCTTTTAACCCAATGTTGCAATGCTGCAATTTTGGGAACTAGCTCCAAACAGCTCCATCTAGTGACCAAAAATGGGTAGTATTATAAATTTGAAAAAATTTATAATATTTCCTGACTCGGGAAAAAAATAAAAAAAATTTGAACAATGTTTAATCACCCACACACTAAATGTTTAAATTTAAAAAAAAAAACATGTTTTTGGGGCGACACCATGCCTTTAATAAAACCGTGCTGGCTGTCACTTATAATGCTATTTATTGTCACATAATCCTGTATATAGTCCCTCGATAGCCCCTCAAACATTTTCCCCACGATGGATGTTAAGCTTACTGGTCTATAATTACCCGGGGAAGACCTAGAGCCCTTTTTGAAAATAGGCATCACATTTGCCCTGCTCCAGTCCCTTGGCACTATACCAGTCACTAGAGATTCTCTGAATATTATGAAAAGGGGGGCAGAAATAACTGAACTAAGCTCTTTAAGAATTCTAGGGTGTAACCCATCTGGTCCCGGGGCCTTGTGCACATTTATTTTATTTAATTTAGCTTGGACCATATCTACATTCATCCAATTCAGTATATCAACTGATATATTAACAGCACGGGCACCGGCTACATCAGCTGCTCTTTCTTCTGTTGTATATACAGAGCTAAAGAACCCATTTAGTAACTCTGCCTTCTCTTGATCCCCTGTCATCAACTCCCCATTACCACTATCTAGGGGTCCTACATGTTCAGACCTTGGCTTTTTAGCATTTATATACTTGAAGAATTTTTTGGGATTTGTTTTACTATCCTTGGCCACCTGCCTTTCATTTTGTATTTTTGCTAATTTTATTACATTTTTACAGATTTTATTAAGCTCTTTATATTTTACAAAGGCTACAGCTGTACCCTCAGATTTGTATTTTTTAAATGCCCTTTTTTTGTCATGTATTGCCCCTTTCACAGAAGGTGTAAGCCATGTGGGGTTTAATTTGAGTCGTTTATACTTGTTACCTATAGGAATAAATTTTGCACTATAATAACTCAAAGTAGATTTGAAAATCTCCCATTTATCATTTGTTCCATTATTTGACATTAGTTCTTCCCAGTCTATATCCTGAATTGCCGCCCTCATCCTGGGGAAATTGGCTTTCTTAAAATTAAATGTTTTTGCCCTCCCAGCCTGCGTTTGTTTTTTACAGTATAGGTAAAATGTAACTATATTATGATCACTGTTACCGAGGTTTTCACGAACATTGACATTCCCAACAAGATCTGCATTATTAGAAATGACCAGATCCAACAGAGCTTCACTTCTAGTCGGGTCTTCCACAAACTGGCCCATAAAATTTTCCTGCAACAGGTTGAGGAAATGTCTCCCCTTTGCAGTTGAAGCTGAACCATGACACCAATTAATATCCCGGAAATTAAAATCTCCCATTATCACTACAGTACCCGCCTGTGCAGCCCGCTCCATCTGTTTATATAGCTGAACTTCCATCTCCTCAGTTATATTGGGGGGTCTATAGATTACACCAAAAGTAATTTTTTCAGTGTTTACCTCCCTTTCTAGTTCCACCCTCAAGGTTTCAACCTCCTCACAGTATTCACCCACTATTGTCTCTTTCACACTCGCCTTCATATCATTTCTCACATACAGACATACACCACCACCATTCCTATTTGTCCTGTCTTTCCAAAAAAGTGTAAAACCCTGTAGATTTACAGCCCAGTCATGTGAAGAGTCCAGCCATGTTTCAGCAACACCAACTATATCTATATTTTCTTCCAGTATCAAGGCCTCCAGCTCCCCCATTTTGCTTGCTAGACTTCTGGCATTTGTGAACATACACTTTAACTTGCCTTTAAATGTTTCACTTTCAGTATCTGAAATGTGATTATTTGACATTTGGGCATTTTTATTTTCACTGCTGTTTTGTAACGAAAGGATCTCCTTATACTGTTGCCTAGTCCTCTCCCCACAGTCTGCTTCTCCCCCCACCAATATAGTCTGAGCCTCTCTAACCTAACTACCCCTTTATTTTCTACATTGGCCTCCCTCCTCAGCCCTAGTTTAAATACTCCGCCATCCCAGATAGAATTCTCTCCCAGAGCACAGCGGACCCCCTTCCATTTAGGTGCAAATCATCTGCATTTGTGAACATACACTTTAACTTGCCTGTCAGTTTTTCACTTTTATTATCAGAAATGTGATTTGACATTATTTGGGCCTTTTTATTTACACTGATGTTTTGTATCGAAAGGATCTCCTTATCTTGTAGTCTAGTCCTCTCCCCACATTCTGTTTCTCTTTAGCCTTAAAGATCTCTCCCCCTCCCCCACGTATCCTCTCTCCTTCTAACACGTCCCTTCAGATAGCCTCTTTTCCCCCAGTTATCATCCCCCTAGTATAATGTCTCCTTTAGTGTCATTCAGCCTCCATTATTATCTCCTGCCCACTACACCATCATCTCCCTGTCCCCATTGTCATCTAACCCCCCTCCATAGAAAGCAAGTGTCTTACCCAGGTTTGTATGATCTTCCGGACACTGAAGCACCGCATTGTATCACTAGCAGCGACGGCTCTTATCTAGTGTGCTGTGTAATAAACCTGTCTTCTCCCTCTGCTACACAGCTACTAGTGATACAAGACCATGAAGCAGAGATGAGAGGGTATAGTACCGACATGGGTAACATTGCTTTTTATTGGGGGGATGTGATGTGAGGAGGCTTCGGGCAGCAGCAGCCTGACACAGACATCACATACTGACACAGACATCACAAACTGACACAGACATGACATAGTGACACAGACATCACGTACTCACGGTGTCAGAGGTCTTCTTCTGCTGCTGCTGCTGCTGTTGCTTCTTGTCGCATCCACTGCATTCAAGCCTCCCGCCACCTTCATGACGTCACCTCTCCTTGTCTCCTCCACACACGCTGTCACGCCGCTGTGGAGCAGGAGGGGCGGGCACTATGTGAACAGCGGCCCTTATGATTTTACTTTGATGCAAAGAAAGGGCCCCGTCTCCATGATGGGACCAGTTCCTTTCACCAAAGTGAAATCATAAGGGCCCGTGAGCAAATGAATTCCAGCAGTGGAGTGTTGGCCCTCATTTTTTCCGTCAGCACTGCCCTGATGGCGGCCATGGTTCTGACACCTTTCTATCATGGCCAGCATTCGTTTTTCTGTGAGTTTGGACCAAATGGACGACCCTAGCTTTCCACGCTGATCATAGAGCCTTGGGCTTCCTTGCCCACTTTTAGTAGGTTCTATCCACTACACACCGAGAACAATGAACAAGACCTGCTATTTTTTAAATGCTCTGATCCAGTCGTCTAGCCATCACCATTTGATCCTTGTCAAAGACACGCAAATGTTAAAACGTACCAATTTTTACTACTTCCAACACATCAACTTCAAGAACTGACTGTTCATCCAGTAAGTCTCCCCCTTACGATCTAGGGTCTATAGTTTCCCGGCTTGATTTGGCAGGATGCCTCTTGATGTCCAGGAGAACAACAAAAGAGGCTGAGATAATTCTTGATCCGGTTCTCACTTTGGATGGCGAGCCGCTTGTTTCTCCAGGCGACTGAAGGGATCTGCCACAGATTAGTTCTGTTGGCACTTCATCTGGTGCCTAAAGAATAACAGTGAACAGCTACTGATTGGTACAGGAGTGTGGCAGAAATGAATATTCCTCTTTGTGCATTTTAGTCTGGTAACACTGTATTTGCCAATTTTATAAGGGCATTGTGGCCGTCATGGTTATGCAGGCATTATGGCTGGCAATATTCTGCACATACTAAACTGCACTTGAGGCACTGCAGATGGCAATGTTGTGAGGATACTGTAACTGGAGCTGTCCATTTTATGTGGACAGTGTCATTGAAAATATTCTATAGGCATTATGACTGGCAATCTTTTAGGATATAGTAACTGAATGCACTGTAGCTGGCAGTTTCATGGGGCACGCTCGTGTAAATCCGCGCTTATACTGTTGGCAGGGGCGTATTATAATGAGGGCAATCTGAGCAAGTGCTGGAAGGGGGCTCAGTTCGCCCCAATTCTCCTGTACTGGCTGTTAAATTTACAGCCGGTTCGGAGAACCGGAGTGAAGCGGGACCTCTCACCCAATTATATCCACCGGATTCACACGAGCGTGTGCGCGCGCAAAAAACGCTGCGTTTTGTGCGCGCAAAAGGTCCATAAAAGCTCTGTGTGTCAGCAGCATATAATGCGTGGCTGCGTGATTTTCGTGCAGCCGGCATCATTATGACATTCTGTTTTTATGTTTGTAAACAGAAAAGCACGTGTTGCTTTTCTGTTTTCATTCATAGTTTTGACTACTGTAGCGGGCATCACACGCGGCACACGGAAGTGCGTCCGGGTGCCATGCGCGGTTTTCATGCACCAATTGACTTTAATGAGTGCGTGCAGCGAGAAAAACGCCCAAGTATAAGACATGTCCTGAGTTTTACACAGCGGACACATGCTGCGTGAAAATCACGGAATGTCTGAACGGCCCCATTGACTAACATACACTACCATTCAAAAGTTTAGGGTCACTTAGAAATTTCCTTATTTTTGCAAGAAAAGCACAGTTTTTTTCAATGAAGATAACATTAAATTAATCAGAAATACACTCTATACATTGTTAATGTGCTAAATGACTATTCTAGCTGCAAACGTCTGGTTTTTAATGCAATATCTACATAGGTGTATAGAGGCCCATTTCCAGCAACCATCACTCCAGTGTTCTAATGGTACATTGTGTTTGCTAAGTGTGTTAGAAGGCTAATGGATGATTAGAAAACACTTGGAAACCCTTGTGCAATTATGTTAGCACCACTGTAAACAGTTTTGCTGTTTAGAGGAGCTATAAAATTGACCTTCCTTTGAGCTAGTTGAGAATCTGGAGCATTACATTTGTGGGTTCGATTAAACTCTCAAAATGGCTAGAAAAAGAGAGCTTTCATGTGAAACTCGACAGTCTATTCTTGTTCTTAGAAATGAAGGCTATTCCATGCGAGAAATTGCCAAGAAACTGAAGATTTCCTACAACGGTGTGTACTACTCCCTTCAGAGGACACTACACACAGGTCTAACCAGAGTAGAAAGAGAAGTGGGAGGCCCCGCTGCACAACTGAGCAACAAGACAAGTACATTAGAGTCTCTAGTTTGAGAAATAGACGCCTCACAGGTCCTCAACTGGCAGCTTCATTAAATAGTACCCGCAAAACGCCAGTGTCAATGTCTACAGTGAAGAGGCGACTCCGGGATGCTGGCCTTCAGGGCAGAGTGGCAAAGAAAAAGCCATATCTGAGACTGGCTAATAAAAGGAAAAGATTAATATGGGCAAAATCACACAGACATTGGACAGAGGAAGATTGGAAAAAAGAGTTATGGACAGACGAATCGAAGTTTGAGGTGTTTGGATCACACAGAAGAAAATTTGTGAGACACAGAACAACTGAAAAGATGCTGGAAGAGTGCCTGACGCCATCTGTCAAGCATGGTGGAGGTAATGTGATGGTCTGGGGTTGCTTTGGTGCTGGTAAAGTGGGAAATTTGTACAAGGTAAAAGAGATTTTGAATAAGGAAGGCTATCACTCCATTTTGCAACCCCATGCCATACCCTGTGGACAGCGCTTGATTGGAGCCAATTTCATCCTACAACAGGACAATGACCCAAAGCACACCTCCAAATTATGCAAGAACAATTTAGGGAAGAAGCAGGCAGCTGGTATTCTATCTGTAATGGAGTGGCCATCGCAGTCACCAGATCTCAACCCCATAGAGCTGTTGTGGGAGCAGCTTGACCGTATGGTACACAAGAAGTGCCCATCAAGCCAATCCAACTTGTGGGAGGGCCTTCTGGAAGCATGGGGTGAAATTTCTCCTGATTACCTCAGCAAATTAACAGCTAGAATGCCAAAGGTCTGCAATGCTGTAATTGCTGCAAATGGAGCATTCTTTGACGAAAGCAAAGTTTGAAGGAGAAATTTATTATCTCAAATAAAAATCATTATTTCTAACCTTGTCAATGTCTTGACTATATTTTCTAGTCATTTTGCAACTCATTTGATAAATATAAGTGTGAGTTTTCATGGAAAACACAAAATTGTCTGGGTGACCCCAAACTTTTGAACGGTAGTGTAGGTCCGTGCGACGCGTGTGAAAATCACGCGCATAGCATGGACGTATTATACGTTCGTCTGAATAAGCCCTTAGGATGCGGATACAAGTGCTTACTGTAGCACTGGTGAGACAGGGAACTATCCGTTCCTTTCCTCCCATTTGGCGCTGTACTAATGACATAGTCGGCACGATGATGCCATCACGCTGACTGCACCATTACGCTGGATGACACCATCTGGTCTCTGACTAGTCTTGCGTTGCTGGAGGAACAAGCAGGAACGGGGACAGGTGAGATTGTTTTTTTTTGTTCTGGGCAGCGTTGAGGGTAAAAGATACAGGGGACATTATCTACAGAGGACATTGTAAGTGGCGCTATCAACAGGGGTCATTATCTACTCAGGGCATTGTAACTGGCACAATCTACAGGGGACGTTATCTAAATTGGGCATTGTAACTGGCACAATCTACAGGGGACGTTATCTACATAGGGCATTGTAACTGGCACAATCTACAGGGGACATTATCTGCAGAGGGCATTTTAACTAACGCTATCTACAGGGGACATTATCTACAGAGGGCATTGTAACTGGCACTATCTACAGGGGGCATTGTGACTGTCGCTATCTACAGGGGGCATTGTTAGTGTGTGTGGTGCTTTACTTTACAGTGTTTGACACAATTTAATTCAGGGGCACAGTGTATAATACTATTATATTCAGGAGTCCAGTGTATAATACTATTATATTCAGTATTACAGTGTATAGTACTATTATATTCAGGAGTCCAGTGTATAATACTATTATATTCAAGAGTCCAGTGTATAATACTAATATATTCAGGAGTCCAGTGTATAATACTATTATATTCAGGAGTACAGTGTATAATACTATTATATTCAGGAGTACAGTGTATATTACTATTATATTCAGGAGTACAGTGTATAGTACTATTATATTCAGGAGTACAGTGTATAGTACTATTATATTCAGGAGTACAGTGTATAGAACTATTATATTCAGGAGTACAGTGTATAATACTATTATATTCAGGAGTACAGTGTATAGAACTATTATATTCAGGAGTACAGTGTATAGTACTATTATATTCAGGAGTACAGTGTATAGTACTATTATATTCAGGAGTACAGTGTATAGTACTATTATATTCAGGAGTACAGTGTATAAAACTATTATATTCAGGAGTACAGTGTATAATACTATTATATTCAGGAGTACAGTGTATAGTACTATTATATTCAGGAGCGCAGTGTATAGTACTATTATATTCAGGAGTACAGTGTATAGTACTATTATATTCAGGAGTACAGTGTGTAGTACTATTATATTCAGGAGTACAGTGTATAATACTGTTATATTCAGGAGTACAGTATATAATACTATTATATTCAGGAGTACAGTGTATAATACTTTTATATTCAGGTGTACAGTGTATAATACTATTATATTCAGGAGTACAGTGTATAGTAATATTATATTCAGGAGTACAGTGTATAGTACTATTATATTCAGGAGTACAGTGTATAGTACTATTATATTCAGGAGCGCAGTGTACAGTACTATTATATTCAGGAGTACAGTGTATAGTACTATTATATTCAGGAGTACAGTGTATAATACTGTTATATTCAGGAGTACATTATATAATACTATTATATTCAGGAGTACAGTGTATAATACTATTATATTCAGGTGTACAGTGTATAATACTATTATATTCAGGAGTACAGTGTATAGTAATATTATATTCAGGAGTACAGTGTATAGTACTATAATATTCAGGAACACAGTGTATAGTACTATTATATCCAGGAGTACAGTGTATAGTACTATTATATTCAGGGCACAGCGTATAGTACTACTATATTCAGGAGTACAGTGTACAGTACTATTATATGCAGGAGTACAGTGTATAGTACTATTATATTCAGGGGCACAGTGTATAATACTATTATATTCAGGAGTACAGTGTATAATACTATTATATTCAGGAGTACAGTGTATAATACTATTATACTCAGGAGTACAGTGTATAATACTATTATATTCAGGAGTACAGTGTATAGTAATATTATATTCAGGAGTACAGTGTATAATACTATTATATTCAGGAGTACAGTGTATAGTAATATATTCAGGGGCACAGTGTATAATACTATTATATTCAGGAGTACAGTGTATAATACTATTATATTCAGTAGTACAGTGTATAATACTATTATACTCAGGAGTACAGTGTATGATACTATTATATTCAGGGGCACAGTTTATGATACTATTATATTTAGACGCATAGAGTGTGGCATTATGAGAAATGTAATCTTCATTTATAGATGCGGAAATGTTGGAAAAGTGAGGAGCTGAAGAAATCTAAGCTGCAAACTGCAGAAATATGCCGTGACCGGAAGAAGTCTGGACCAGATGGAGAAAAAAAGAACGAAAAAGAATCTGAGACATCACCTGTGAGTCACTCAATGTAAATGTTTATTCTCCCTGTGACTGATCAGTACTGTAGTCACTGTATGATCTGCAGCGAGGTGATGGATGGTAGCATTATTTTTTGTTAAATAGCAACTCCCAGCATAACCTAACCATTGTTCAGGCTATGGACTACTGGGAGCTGTTGTTTTATGTCGTACAAATTTATACAGCAGGGGTTAAACTGAATTTGCAAATGATCTCTGTACTGAACTGTATTTGTTCTGGTGCTGTATATATGTACTGAGCTCGGTTCTGTTGCTGCATATATGTACTGAGCTTGGCTCTGGGTCTGTATATTTGTACTGAGCTTGGTTCTGGGGCTGTATATATGTACTGAGCTTGGTTCTGGTGTGGTATATATGTACTGAGCTTGTTCCTGGTGTGGTATATATGTATTGAGCTTGGTTCTGGGGCTGTATTTATGTACTGAGCTTGGTTCTGGGTCTGAGAAGGTAAATATATACAGTAAAAACGAAACCCAAAAAACCATGGAGGAATCTCAGTTTTTTCCAATTCACCCATTATATGGTACTTTAAATGGTGCCAATAAAAACTACAACTCCTCCCGCAAAAAAATAATCCTACACACACCACTCCATTGAGGAAAAATAAATAAGTTATAAAGCTCCTGACCACTTTAGTGTCTCAAAATATTCTGCTTTCCCTCTCTCTCTGTATGGCTCATTCTGCTTTTACAGCTAATTCAACACCTTGCCAGATCTGTGCCGCCTAAACAGAAATCTGCAAATATATACGGTACAGCGTCTTCAAAGTTCTGTCTTCAGAGTTCGGGGGGTGGGACTTTAAAAAGTGCCCGGTGCCCATAGTACCCTTAATCCACCCCTGACTGTTGGAGCAAATCAATGATAGTGAACATGCTAACAACATCAAATACAAAGCATTTAAATTACAATACAACTACTAATTATGTATGCTTAGTGAAATATTTTATCTGCATCAGGATACAAATACTTTGTATAAATAGAAGTCCACATTTAAACGTCTGTAATGCGGCCACATTTTAGCATCCGTATGAGAGCCACAAGATCCTGACCCCCCTCATTGTTCAAGCAAATTCAACTTAGCTCAGCATTATGGACATCTGAATGAGACCTAAATAGATTTATACTAACCGATAAACTGAGCACGCCCTGCACCCAGACTTGAAACATACATGCAGGGGCGTAGCTAAAGGCTCATGGGCCCCGATGCAAAAGTTCTTATCCCCCCCCCCCCCGCAATCTTCTCATGGCCGACGGTCCTCAACTTTCAGCTGCATCGCTGGGTCTCCTAAGTGACCCAACAATGCAGCACTAGCAGCCAGGGGCATCACTAAGGACTTAAAATGTCAGGGGAAATAGCCCCAATACATATGTGTCCGCCCAAAAAAAATGTATGTGTGTATATGAGACAGCATAGCATATCTATAGCACTACGACCCTATCAACCATAGATAGGATTAGATACAGTGGCTCAACAGACCGTATCACACATGATAGGATTAGATACAGTGGCTCAGCAGACAGTAACACATATGATAGGATTAGATACAATGGCTCAGCAGACAGTATCACACATGATAGGATTAGATACAATGGCACACGATAGGATTAGATACAGTGGATCAGCAGACAGTATCACACATGATTGGATTAGATATAGGGCCCAGCAGACAGTATCACACATGATAGGATTAGATACAGGACTCAGCTCGCTGACATTGCAGCTCCAGCGCTAGACCCAGGAAAGGTAAGAATAATAATTTTGCTTCTTTATGTGTTACTGATTATTTTTGTGCGTTTGTGTTTTTTTACAGGTTCGGTTGTTGGACTTCAGATTCGAGGACTTCAATGACAGCGTTTTTTTATTGTCAATAAAATGGTTAATGGGGGTTGTGTTTTTTTATTTCAATAAAATATTTTTTCTATGTGCTTGTATCCTTTTAAACTTTATTATTACCGCCTTAGTAATGTCCGCTGGCTGATTGGCAGCCTCCATTACTAAGGCGGGGCTTAATGTTAGCCGGTGCAAAGGCCAACACTAACCCCAATTATTACCCCGGTACCCACCGCCACCAGGGGTACTGGGAAGAGCCGGGTACGAACCAGTACCCCACCATCTGTAGTGACGGGCAGGAATCGGGGCGGCCGCAGGCCGGTAGTATTAGGCTGGGGAAGGCCCAAAACAGTGGCATCTACCACCCTGGTAATGCTGCCTGCTGCTGCTGTGCTGCATCTGGCTGGTTATGAAAATTGGGGGGGACCCCACATCGTTCTTTCCAATTATTTTTTTTAAATGACATGGGTTCCCCCCCATTTTTCATAACCAGCCAGATACAATAAAGCAGCAGCAGCCTAGCATCACCAGGGTGGGAAGGGCCACTGTTTTTGGCCTTTCCCCTCCTGATAATACCAGCCTGCGGCCGCCCCGGTGGCCGGCCCTCACTACAGATGGTCAAGTACTGGATCGTACTCGACTCTTCCCAGCACCCCTGGTGGTGGTGGGTACTGGGCTAATAAAGGGCGTTAGTGTTAGCCTCTGCACCGGCTAACACTAAGCCCCGCCTTAGCAATGGATGCTGTCAATCAGCCGGCGGCCATTACTAAGGCGGTAGTAATAGAGTTTTAAAAAAAACACAAGGACATTGAAAAAATATTTTATTGAAATAAAAAAAACCCACATAACCCTCCTTAACCATTTTATTGATAATAAAAAAGCCGTCATCGAAGTAGTCCTGGAATCCGACGTAGTCCAACGGCCGAACCTGTAAGAAAACACAAAAAAAATAACGATTAGTAACACATGTGTTAGGCTTAGATACAGGGCCCATGTGTGATACGGTCTGTGGGATCCTGTATCTAAGCCTACCACAAGGTAGGCTTAGGTACAGGGTCCAGCAGACAGTAATCCTATACAGTATAAGATTACTGTGTGCTGGGGCCCTGTATCTAAACCTACAGTGTGGTAGTCTTATATACAGGGCCCATCAGACAGGATCACACATGGGCCATGTATCTAAGCCTACCATGTAATTGGCTTAGATACAGGGCCCAGCAGACAGCATCACACAATCTGTGATCCTGTCTCATCGTAAGCTTAAAGGGGTTGTCCAGTCCCTAAACATTGATGGCCTATCCTCAGGATAGGCCATCGATAGTTGATGTGTCGGGGTCCGTCTCCCGGGACCCGCCAATCAGCTGTTTTGAAGGGGCCGCAGCACTCGTATGAGAGCTGCTTCCCCTTCATTTCCCTTACTCGCTCACACTGTGAATCGCCAACACCGATTCACAGTGTGACCGGAATGAAGGGGAAGCAGCTCTCGTACGAGTGCTGCGGTCCCTTCAAAACAGCTGATTGGCCGTCTCCCAGGAGTCGGACCCTGCCAGTCAGCTTTAGCAGTCAGGGCTACTAATCTTACCTTCCTCTTCAGCCGCGGTGGAGGTCCTGTCCTCTCGATGTTGTGCGCGGTGCATAGCGCTGTGACGTCATGCGCTGCGCACAGCTCTTGACGTCAGGACCTCCGCTGCGATCCGGAACCAGGAAGGTAAGTAAAGTCTGTTACTATAGTAACAGGGGCCCGCGGCCCGAGTTACTATAGTAAGTTTTTATTGATGTGGTGCGGGGGGCCGTGGGCCCCCTGGCTTCGGGGCCCGGTTGCAATTGCGACCGCTGCGACCCCTATAGCTACGCCACTGCATACATGTATGCATGGAGGACATTTATATGATATTTTGGGATTTGAGTTGTAAATAATGTCCGATTACTGCAATCTTTAAAAAGTCAGCTAAAGTTTAAGATAATTTTGAAGTGGGTGGAAATTATTTCACATAGATTTTTTGCTTTCCTTTGCCTGCAGTATATAATGGATTATATTTTACTTACTCTAATTGCATGACATACAGTAAGCAATATTAGGGAAATGAAATGGCAAAATCATTAGTTGGAGTATAAATATACTCAGCCATGTTAGGTCAGGTTTTTTTTTTTGTTTCCATCGAAAAAGAACAAACAACTGAGGTAAAACTGGGGGATTAGCCAAGCTGAAAAATAGCATTTAATGGAGAATAAAGTGACTTGCTGCAGTGCCCAATGGTCCAATTTAAGCAGCAAATAAGGGGAATAGATATAAAATAACTGAGCGAAAATACTAATTGTACAAGATATGAGAATGACCTTATAGATTCTGCAGAAATGTAGTAGAGATAGTGGGAGTTAAAAGGTACATATAAGGTTAACCGTGAAAAAATAACATTATGTACCTATTTTATTTGCTTATTTGCCCCTTTTTTTTTTATGGAGTGCATATTCTACATTGACAGAGAGAATGCACTAATATCAGTCCTTCATTTACATATACACCCATGCAACGGAATCTTGTTATCCTATCAGTTGGTGCACATTCTGAAGCAGTTGAATTATTTTATTAGCATTCTCATTAATGCTTAATCAGAATTTGAAATGTCACCCAGTTTAATAATAACACAACATTAATTGCATCAGAGACTGTTTGGTGTGAATAGGGTTGAATAGTTCCTTTTTTTCCCTGGCATCCTGCTAGTGACTGTTAGCTGCCACTGCAATCCTAGCAGTAGTCATAGCAACATATAGAGTGGTGACTTTTAGACTACCACTTCCCTCTTGTGATAGTATTGGTGTTTTTGTTACATTTTAAAATGCTGGAAAGACGCATCTGACATACAGATGCGTTTATGTGTTTTATAAACTGTTTCAGCTGTGAGCCTCTGACTTGTAAATGTAAAAAAAATATTTTACAATTTGTAAAATGCAGCAAAAACGCACAATGTGAACCCAGCCTTAAATTGTACTGAAGTACCACTGGCACTCAGCACCCACAAAATACCACTATACAGTGCAAAAATAATATTGCCTTACAGTGCCCACAATGCTATACAGTGCTTAACCCCTTCACGACTACTATACAGCTATATACGTTCCAACTGTCGATGCCCCATGCAGTCTTCACATATAAAAATGTTGGCAGCCTGGAACGGGGTTTATGGAGTGCAGTGTTGCTTTATTGTAAGTAGCGATGCACTTCCATGTCTGCCAGGGCTTTGAGAACCCCGTAACACACCCCTGTAGATAGCGCCACACACAACCCCCCTGTAGATAGTATAGATAGTGCAAAACCCCCTGTAACTAGCACCACCTAAGCTCCCTTCAGGAGCGGAATCCCCAGCCAGAGCGATCTGGCCAGGGATTCCCCTCCTAGAGGGTGCCCCTGACGTCTCTCCATCCCCCCTGTAGATAGCACCATCCCCCCTGTACATTGCACCACCCCCTGCAGAAAGCACAACTCCCCCTGTAGATACAACCACCCCCTTGTAGATAGCACCCCCCCTGTAGATAGAACCTCCCTGTAGATAGTGCCACCTAGGCTCCCTCTAGATCGCTCTGGTCGGGGATTCCACTCCTAGAGGGAGTCCTTGACATCTCTGTCCTATAGGAGCTGAACCCCCAGTCAAATCGCTATGGCCGCGATTACTGAGCCCCTGATGTCTCTGTCCATGTATGGACAGTGATGTCAGAGACTCTCTCTGGTCGGGGATTCTGCTCCCAGAGGGTCGGCAACAATTTGGCCAGGGACTCTGCTCCTAGAGGGAGCCCCTGACGTCACTGTCCATATATAGACAGAGACGTCAGGGGCTCCCTGTAGGAGCGGAATCCCTGGCCAGAGCGCTCTGATTGGGCATTCCGTTCCTAGAGGGAGCTTAGGTGGCGCTATCTACAGGGGAGCATGGTGCTATTTACAGGGGGAGTGGTGCTTTCTGCAGGGGCGTGGCACTAACTACAGAGAGGAAGGTGCTATCAACAGGGGGATGGTGCTATCTGCAGGGGGTGGCGCTATCCACACGAAAGGAACTTGCCACTATGTACTTAATGCGTGGCACTAACTACAGAGAGGATAGTGCTATCAACAGGGAGATGGCGCTATCTGCAGTCTTTATCTTGACTTTTAACGCATTGAGTACATAGTGGCAATTTCCTTTATCTTGAATTTTTAAATGGCTTTTGTTGTGTGATATAACGCTGCAGCAAGTTATCAGTCAAGATAAATATGGCTACACCTGTATATACATATAATATAGATATAATAAAAGTTTCAAGTAATAAATTAAACACAATCGCCCTTTTTCCCTTAACCCCTTAGTGACCACTAATACGCCTTTTTACGTGATTCACTAATGGGCTTTAGGCTAGGCTGACGCCTTTTCACGTCAGCCTAGTCTAAGTCCTGCACGGGTCTCCCGTGCAGGCAGGAGCCGGGGCTCTGCTGTCTGATGACAGCTGAGCTCCTGCTCCAACGCCCGCGATCGAAGTTTACTTAGATCGCGGCCGTTTAACCCGTTAAATGCAGCCGTCAATAGCGACCGCGGCATTTAACTTTGTTTACAGAGGGAGTGCGCTCCCTCTGTCACCCATCGGCGGCCCGCGAATGCAATCGCGCGTCTCCGATGGGGTGTCATGGCAGCCGGGGGACTGATAAAAGCCGGAGGCACGTCCTAACAGATTGCCTGTCAGATTTACACTGACAGGCAATAATGCTCTGGTATACGAAGTATACCAGAGCATTATAGCAGCGATCGGAACATCGCACAGTAAAGTCCCCTAGTGGGACTAATAAAATAAGTCATCAAAGTGAAATAAAGATTATTAATAAAAAGTACAGTAAAAAAATAAATAAAACCATTTTTTTCCATAAAAAGTGGTTTTATTTAGTAAAAGTGTAAAAAAAAAAAAAAAGTACACATATGTGGTATCGACGCGACCGTAATGACTCCATTAATAAAGTTAATATGTAATTTAAACCGCAAAGTGAACACCGTAAAAAAAAACCGCAAAAAACGATGGCGAAATTGCAATTTTTTTCCATTGCCCCCCAAAAAAGTCATAATAAAAATGAATCAATAAGTCCCATGTACCCCAAAACAGTACCATTCAAAACTACGTCTTGTCCCGCAGAAAACAAGCCCAAAAAATCACTACATTGATGAAAAATAAAAAAATTACAGCTCTTGGAAAGCGACGATGCAAAAACAAATAATTTTAGTTCAAAAGTGTTTTTATTGTGCAAAAGTCGTAAAACATAAAAAAACCTCCACATATGTGCTATCGCCGTAATCGTACCGACCCATAGAATAAAGGTAACATGTTATTTACGTCGCATAGTGAACGGCGTCAATTTAAAAACGCATAGAACAATGGCGGAATTTCAGTTTTTTTTTATAATCCCCCCCAAAAAGGTTAATAAAAGTTAATATAAAAATTATATGTACCCAAAAATGGTGCTATTAAAAAGCACAACTAATCCCGCAAAAAACAAGTCCTCATACAGCTATGTAGACGAAAAAATAAAAACGTTATAGCTCTTTGAATGCGACTATAGAAAAACGAATAAAATAGCTTGGTCATTAAGGCCTAAAATGGGCTGGTCACTAAGGGGTTAAAGGTCCTTTATTAATATATCCAAAAATGTTACCTATAAAAACTATAGCTCGTACAGCTCCGTCAATGAAGAAATTAAAAAGTTATGGTTCTCACAATGTGGTGAAAGAAAAAATACATTCTTTTTACAAAAGTAATTATATTGTGCAAAAAGTTGTTAAACATAAAAAAGTGCTATAAATTTGGTATCGCTGAATTCGTACTGACCCACAGAGTAAAGTTAAAATGTAGTTTATAACGCTCAGTGAACGCTGTATATAAAAAAACCTAAGAAATGTGCAGATGTTGCTGTTTTTTGGTCACTTTGCCTCCCAAAAGATAGGATAAAAAGTCAACAAAAAGTTGCATGTACCCCAAAATGGTACCAATAATAACTACAGTTCATCCCGCAAAAAAACAGCCCTTATACCACTACATCTATGAAAAAATGTAATTAGTTAAGGCTCCAATAATTCAGGAAAGAAAAAATATTCAATTGTGCAAAAATGTGTAATCGGGAAGGGTAGGGCCCAAACATATCTGCTGGAAGCGAGGGTACCCGCATTATACCAGGACAACACTTTCCAAGCAAAATTCCCCAAACTGCAAATTTGCCAAGTGTGGACCAAAAGGGAGATAAGAAAGGACATTTATCATTGCTACACCGGCCTGTGCGGAAAGGATTGCTTCACAGCGTAACACACATCTATGGATTATTTTATTGTTTTTTTTACCCCATTATTATACCACCTGACTATGCCCCTGATGTACTCTGCCCAGCTACTGTCAATGGGTGCGTGAAAATCACGCATGCCACACGGAAGCACCTCCATGGGACATGCATTTTTCACGCAAGACTTGTTAAGTCTATGTAAATGAGTTGGCCGACTTGTCCAAACAAGCACAAACCAGGAAGTTGCTTTGCACTTGTTGGGCACATGCTTGAGCTGGACACCGAGTACTGCAGGCATGCCTCGCGTTTGTGATGTGGAGAAGCTCATCTGCCTGGTCCAGTAGAGGCCAGAGTTGTGGGACACGCGGGAGGAGGCCTACCACGACCGCACGGGGAAAGAGGTCGCATGGGATCAAATTGCGCAGAGACTCTTCAGCCATGAGTGGGCTAAAGCCAGCACACGAGACAGAAAGAGCATTGGTAAGTACATTGCTTTATATATATGTCATGTCAAAAACACATGCTGTAGTGTATCCTTGTGTTAACATATTCAAAATGGGCAACGTAGCGGGTGTGTCACAGCATCATTGAGCTTGTGTATAATGTGTCTTGTGGAGTAAGTGAATGCCAACGTTTCCATCAAGTGGACATTTAGGTTATGTCACCTGGTGACTGTTCTTTTTTTTTTTGGTTCCTTTGTACAGTTGATGATGTCAAAACCCGGTGGAGGAGCTGCCAGGATCAATTCCAGAGGGAATATGGGGCCAGAGGCCGAAGTGGTGACGGTGGCTCGAAAAAACACACATATATGTACACCCAGCAGCTGATGTTCCTCAAGGAGATCATGGAGAAGCGGCCGTAAGTAATCACTGTACTTTGAAGAAATGTCTGTGTTCACGTCATTCCACCCAAAACAGGTTGTTTGTCCCTTGTGGCAAAGTTACTAATAACTGTACTTTTTTATTACAGATGCAGTGACAATCTTCTCGACACTGAAGAGGAGGCTGCCCATACAGAGCCACAGGCGCCCCAAGAGGAACATCCCCTGCTGCCCTTAACCCCAGAGACGACTGCTCCTGAACCAGCCCCACAGGCGTCCAGCTAACCCCAGGTGCCACGGGACGTCCCGTGTGAAATGACCGCAGCAGCCAAGCGCAGGCGCAGCCACATGTGTTCCGCAGGTGCACAGGTGGACACCAGGGTACTCGAGTACCTGCGGCGCTGCGCTGACGAGGATGCCTGTGACGCGTTTGGCCGCACTATCGCCCCGCTACTCTGTCGAGTACCCGAATATCGTATGGCACGCCTACAATGCTCCATAATGAGCCTGATAGACTGTGCCACACCCCCAAACAATCCACGCCAGTGAGCATTGGCGTGGCTTGCCGGAGCCGTCGGTGCCCTTCACTGCACCTGGCCCTTCCCAGCCTGCTACCCCCTTTACACGACAACATTACCACCGCCCAATGCCGTCCCACATGTCACCTGGTCCTGTGGCGGTGCGTGACAGACCTTTACCTGGCTACAGCCGACCCGTGAAAACCTTTCCACCCGCCCTACCTCACGGCTACCAAACTCAGCATCAGCACCACTATGCTGTTGAGGAACATCCTCTGCAGGCCCATGGACAGCATAGTGGTGCTGAAATGGCCAGCTACAGCTCACCACCCCAGCAATATCATCAGTTGTAGTGCTGTGGCCGCAGCATAGTTGTTGTTTATTAGTTAGGCCTATTTTTGCTTATTTATACCGAATGTGCATCATGTTGGTGCGATGCTTTGGTGGACCTTTTATACATATGTTGTATGTGCAGTTTTGTTGTGCCATTACACATAAAGTGTTGTTTTGTTGAACAAAAAACCTGTGTGTGTTTCCCTTAATATATGTTGTGTAACAATCTTGCCCAAACATGTCCTTAGGTACCGTTGCCACATGGTGGACAGGGCCCAAGATAATTGCATGCCATCATTGAGGTATTAGTGTATCTTTTGTGGTTTGGCTATAATCCCAATCGACTTCTATGCGGCCGTGCAGTGCTCTGATAACGGACGCACTAAGGACATTTGTGATTGTATTTGCGAACATTGGATTTGGCAATGTGCTTCACATACAATTACTTGTTTCGCACCCTAAAAAAACGGCCAAATCACAAAAGATATAAGCTCGCAACCCACGTCAAGGGTCCTCATGTCTTGCGAGTCCCTAATACTAAAATCCCCCCCAAAAATACAAACATTGCCCTCACTAATGATCAATTGCGCGCATATTCTCCACGACGCCACCCTTCACACAGAATCGTCCTGCCACGGCAGTTCTCCAGCAGGGCTGTCAAAATATTCAGCAAAAATGTCGCGCACTCGGATACCAGATGTTTGTGCCCTCCCTAGTGGAATTTGTGGCCGAATGGTTGATGTGGCAGTATTTCATCGAATATATTCAGCATCAAAAGTTGCGTCATGTATGCGTGTAAAGTTATGCAGAACTGCAGATGCTTGTATGACACGGGTCACATTCTGCGGCGTCAGTTGCATTGTTATGAGAAACACCCGCCATTTGTTTGCCATAATGCCAAAGGCACATTCAACACATCTTCGAGCTCGGCTTAGCCGGTACTTGAAGAGGCGCCTACGGTCATCCAAGCCCCTTCTTGCAAATGGACGCATTACTTGGCTTGTGAGCCCAAAACCCTCATCTGCAACGATGACATATGGGACTGGTGGTCCAAGCGAGCCAGGGAGGATGCTCGGTACCAGCACAGAAGGTTGATTGCTCATAAGACGATGGCCCATTCTGGATGAGCGAAATATGCGTGCATCAGCAGAGCTTCCATACGACCCAATGTCTACTATTGTAAAACAATAATTACTGTCGGCCAAGGCCAACAAGACGATGAAAAAATACTGTTTGTAGTTATAGTATCTGGAGCCAGAGTGGGGGGGCTTCTTCACACGAATGTGCTTCCCGTCTAGGGCACCAATACAATGCGGAAATTGGGTGGCGGACAGAAAATCTTCAGAAATACTAAGCCAGTGTTCTACCGTGGGCTGAGGCATCACTGTGGGCTTTAATCTCTGTCACAGCACGACATAAGTGGCTGTGACAATGTCTGAAATGGTGCTGACTCCCAGAAGGAATTCAAAATGTAAGGAATGGTAGCTATTTCCTGTAGCAAGAAATCTACATGGGTGAGAAAAAAACACACAAACAAAAATACACTTTATGAAGGACATGAAACCTACACACCATCCGGGAAGCAGTAATTGTAGAAAACACACATACCTCAAGGTCACAAGCAGTCGCTCCTCAGGGGAAATGCAGCGCCGCATGTTTGTGTCCTGGTAGGTGATTCCTGTACGAATCTGCTCAAGCAGAATATCAAAAGTGGCCAAAACGACCGAAATTTCTCTGGGTGACTCCGGAGGTCATCATAGAGGGTATGAAAGTGCCCTTTGGAGGTGCGCTGTGCCACAAGAGGATGAACCCAAATCCTCCCTCTTCTCCGCGTTTGATCCTGGAGCATGGGACGGCGCTCGCCAAATCGCCGAGAAACCAACATCGCTAGCAGCACACGGGCCAACTGAGTCAACGGCATAATTTGGCAGAGACTACAACAAGCCAAGGAACACTGAAAGCGACCAAAAGTATTTTGCACGCTGCAAATAGGATGAGAACATGTGCTCACATCAAGCATGTGTTTGTGAAGGGTGCCTTTTTGTAGGCTGGCCTCTCCATAACGCCACCCTCCGTTGTTTTTACGTGCGTGAAAAACGCATGCCATACGCGCGTAAAAAATGCAGCAACGCGCCAGAAATGGATGACATGCAAAACGCACATGCTCGTGTGAATCCGGCCTAAATGTGATATTACACGGCCCGACGTGGGCCATGTAAACGAGCGCCTATTAACGAGACAGCACGTTGATCGGTGCTTGTTTGCTCCTTTCACAAGGAGCTAGTATGGGGATGAGTGCTCGTTACTCAGATCGCTCGTCCCCATACATTATCATGTCGGCAGCATGTCTCCCTGTTAACAATGATAATAGTTTCGGAATTTAAAACGATGCAATCAGCCGATAAACAAGCATTTGCTCGTTCTGTGAACGCTTGTTTGCCCGATAATTGGCCAGTGTAAAAGGGCCTTTAGCTGCAATTAGTTTGGCGCAGACAAGATTGGGGTGCGGAATGTAAGGGATCCCCTGGTTTTCATCCTTAACCCCTGCAGGGAGATATGGATGTTGCTTCAGGAGTATCTCAAGGTCGCGGTCCCCAGAATTGGTGGCAGTGGCACTGCTGGAGCAGTGGCATAGTCATTAACGAAGCTGGGATTTGTCACCAGGAGAGCAGACAGGATGCGGCAAGGCGAGGGATGAGACAGAAGTGTAGTCAGGAGACTGTCGGGGGTCAGAACAGGAGAAGAACCAGTACTAGGTGTAATATTCAGAGGGCAAGGCTAAACTAGACCAAGGTCTGAAACAAACAGTAGTAAATAGCAAGGAACAGAAACAGGAGCCAGGAAAGGTATATACCTTAATCACCAGGCAATAAGTGTTAGAGCTGGCTGAGTTTAAAGAGGACCTGTCATAGTTTTTTATTTTTTAAAGCCACATAGCTCTCATTATTTCAGGCATTCTCCTGATTCCAGTACTGTAAAAAAAAGTATTTGGGCCCCTGTTGTCCCGCAACGGCCCCTGCATCGTTTTGGCACCAAATATGCTAATTGGGATCAAAGGTACAGAGAGAAGAAGACCTCATCTCTCCTCAGTAAGCGTTGTCTCCTGCATCACTGTGGCGCTGTCCAAACAGAGTAGACAGCCTCACAGCGATGCAGAAGACCTGCTGATCTTGCAACATTTACCGAATGCTGGCGATGATGGTGGCAGCGTCTGTAATGACTGTTTTACGGAGGCTGGCCTTGTGACATTAGGTAAATCCTGGGGAGGTATGTAACAGTATACTAACCTTAAAGCGCTGGTAGTAATGTGAACTGTAATCAGCACATCAGTCTTATGCCTCTGGAGGAGTTCAGCTCCTAAGTCCTCTCCCACTGATTTGTCCATTAAAGTGCCTGTATAAGTAGATATACTTTTCTGACTTTAAATAGTCCGTGCCCTACGGAAGTTTTCAGGACAGGCCTATAGGAAAAGTTACAATAAATATAACAATATCCTATGTGATCTAGAGGTTATTAACAAATAAGTTTTCCGCATTGGGGTTACAGGCTGTGCCTACAGTAAACAATAAGATCTCCCTTGCATAAATCCAATGCAGATATATCCATACCTGTGTAGGGAATACAGTTGTAATTCTGACTTACCTTCCTGTTTCTATGAGAGTACGAATGTAGCCATCTTTATCTTGCCTTTGATAACTTGCTGCAGCGTGATATCACACAACAAAAGCCATTGAAAAGTAATTGAAAAAGTCAAAATAAAGGATCTTGCCACTGTGTATTTAATGCGTTAAAAGTCAAGATGAAGATGGCTACATCTGTATGCACATACCTGCAGAGGATGCATCACAGGGAGACATTGCGTACTGTGTCTGTGTAGTTCGAATTTGCAGCAATTCTCGATGTTCGTTTTATCATGGCCTAATTTCTTGGGATATTCCTGGTGGAGACCAACTTAGTAGATGTTCTACTATGCTCTCTAGTACTGTTTTGCAACTGCACCTCTAGTTAACCAAAGAAGATAAAGTAATGTAGATATTACTTGAATTAATGTAGGGCATATTTACATATGTTGATATATTGTGGAGAAACATAAAAAAGGGACTTTGTTTCTATGGTATTTACAATTCTAAAAATCTTCACATAATTTTTTTTACACAGAAGCTTGTTAAGAGCTGTAGAACACTCAAATATTATTTCATAAATTTTAATTGGAATTCCCCAAAATATAACATCAAACAGATGCTGCAGTTTCAATCGCAAATAATTCTACCGGGACATAGTTAGTTTCTATCACAGCCAAATGAGGGCTTTAAAGAGGCTCTGTCACCAGTTTATAACTGGCCTATCTTCTAATAGGCGCTTTAATGTAGATAAGTAATGTGTTGTATTTTTTAAAAAAACTTTTATTTTTGACAAAGTTATGAGCATTTTAAGTGTTATGCAAATTTGTTCCTAATGCCCAAGTGGACGTTTTTGTTACTCTTAACCAAGTGGGCGTAGTAAAGAGAAGTGTATGACGCTAACCAATTAGTGTCATACACTTCTCTCCATTCATGTCCAGCTTAATCCACAGCACAGCTGTGGATTAAGCTGGACATGAATGGAGAAGTGTATGATTCTGTGTAGAGTCCATGGCCGCGGACTGCAAGGATTACTAACGCCCCGACGGCTACAGCCATGGATCTGTGAGCGCTGGCTCGCATCTTCTTCCCAAAAGACGCCAGCACACGAGCGCACGTGTGCACCCTACGGGACACATGGGAATCATCATCATCAATTAGCCCATGATTCCCCGGGACTATAAGAAGGGCCCTACCCCTTTGCTCATTGCCTGAGCGTTGTTAGTATTCCCATGTCAGCCTTGCAAGGATCTCTTTAGAAAAACTACCTCGACTAACAGCATACCGGCTACTGAAAGTGCACACTCCAAAAATACGATCAGGGCAATTCCAAAGGGAGAATTTTTTAAATTAAGACAAAATTGCTTGACTTTCTCTACCTTCAAACAACGTGCAGCAGAACTTAAAACCAGATTACAGGTAAGAAATTACTCTAATCGCAACATCAAAGAGGCCTATAATGTGGCCCTAAGAACCAACCGTGATGATTTACTTATTCCTAAGAAGACAAAACCCAAGAAAGATAATAATACAACACCAGAACCCCCTACTCAACCGAGATTTATTACGAACTATCATGCAGATTGGGATATTATGAGGCAGATCATGAATAAACACTGGCATGTCCTTAAATCTGATCCTAACCTCAATCTGATCTTGGGAGAGAGAGCCCTATCAGGGTACCGCAAGGGAACTAGTATATCAAACCTTCCAGTTGCGAGCCATTTCACACGAGGTGATGTCACCAAGAAAACCAAAAATAATGGGTTTTTCCCATGCAAAATATGCAAAGCGTGAAGAGTTCTGATTACAATCAAACAGTTTATTGATGGTTATGGTGCACCGTACAATATCAGAGATCACTTGAACTGTACCTCCGAAGCAGTTGTGTACTGCCTTGAATGCCCCTGTGCTTTGAAGTACGTGGGCAAAACAACTAGAGCACTCAAAATCCGTATTGGAGAGCACATTAGGACGATGATAAAAATGAGAAGGAGTGGAAGCTCCAAAAGAAACTTTTTACTCCCACTCCAATTGCAAGACATTTCAGGGAGAGACATAATTTAGATTGGCTTGCTCTGAAGGGATGGGCGATTTGTAAGGTCCACATGGGCATCAGGGGTGGTCATTTGGATGAGGCCCTACTGAAGAGAGAAAGTGAGTGGATCTTCCGGATAAACTCGGTTAAACCCTTTGGCCTAAGCGACAACTTCAATTTTGGTTGTTTTCTTTGATCCTATCAAGGATTTCTCATTTCAAAAGATCTGATTGATAGTTATGGAGTAACATCTTCCAAATTATCTGGATTAAATTTGATGCCCATTTTGGTTATCATTTTTGTATTATTTAATATTTCATAATACGTATAGTAAATACCATTTAAGTGAGATTCATTTTTAGGAACCGTCTTTGCAGATCTGGTACTAGTCATATGTACCGATCCTGCTTCATTAATTTTTGCCAAATTATAGTTTCTTTTCCTACTCATCATAATTTGATATACACTGGAAGTCAATATAATGAATAAAGCGTCTCTCTGAATGAATGGCACTGTAATGTTTGTCTGAATTGATCAATGTTATATAATGTAAATGAACTTATGTGCTGTATTATTCAAGGACTCTCCGGTAATCTTTTTATGTTCATCATTATAGTTATTATATTTCTATTTCCTCATCCATAGATAATTCCTAAATTTATTCAGTTAGTATTATACTTTTCTTCCATTTTTTCTTTATGATTGTACATTTTCTTAGATCTGGCTATGTTATTTCAACATTAATACATTCCTGGACTCAGCCGGAAATTTCATGATGCATTGCAACTATGTATCCAGACTTCAACTGTTTTGATTGGTTTTCATTCCTGTCAATCAGGATTTTTTATCTATTTCTGGTCTGTTTGTCCGGCCGCCATCACCCCTGGAAGAAGCCGGAAGTCCCGGCGATACGCGCGTCGAGTGTTTTAACACAATATCAATATTACATGAATTTTCACTACTCCGTACTATGCAACATAGCCTATCACCTTGTCTTATAGGCAGAATATCTGCCACAGTTAGGGACCACAGACTGCTGTGACCGCACACTGATTGAGCGGCCAGTCGTTCAATTCCTGTGTGAACGGAGGGACCGCGCTTGGCTGTATGAGACGTGCCGAAGCACTTAAACAGCTGATCGCGGCTCACCTCTCATTCTCTCTGCTTGCCGACTTTGACATTGCGCGGCATCATAATTTAGCTATACCGTGCTTGCCCTTTTATTATTCCCTCTGAATGCAGCGTTGTGTCACTATCATTGATACAACAGGTTCCTCGGCCGCTGGGCTTTCTATTACAGCCCGGTGAAGGAACATCCAGTATAGAGCACAATTAGTTTTTTCTGCATTTGTTCTAATCAATAGTTATTATCTATAATGGTATTGAGGAAACATATGTAAATTATATGTAGGAAATAAAGGGAAACGTTGATCCAGCGCAGTGAAGTTTAAAATGAAACTTGAGCTTCAATTTTATTCTGAAATCTTAAAACAGGGAATAGCTTCCAGTTACCAGGAGATATATTCTGAATGTTGCCTACGCGTTTCAGACATGTACTACGTCCTTCCTCATGGCTTGTCAATAGAGGAATACTACTGCCTGGAGGCTTATATCCGGTAATCACAGGTGAGGTGGATTGCGATTCAGCTTGTTTGTGCTGAAACGCAAACAGAAGTACAACAGATAACATCCATTGTCTAGGACCATAACGATGTGTGCCGAAGCTACATGGTGAGTAACTTTAATTTGTCATTAGAATATAATATCTGTCAAACTATATTCACTGCAGTAGCTGAGAAACAAATGGAAGGTTGTAATATATAATTATTGGATGATCGGATACAAGCCTCGTGGTGAACATATATTCAAATCCTGATGATAAAGATATACATGGAGCTGTGCAAAGTCATTTTGTGATTTATACTAAATGTGAATTTAAGAACAATTCAATGTCTGGACTTGACAGCAGAGAAAATAATCATAACTAAACAATGCCCTATTTAGGAATAATTGCACTTTAGCAGATATACAAAGGCAGTGTGTAAATGGATATAGTCAGTGAATTATCATTATTATAAAGGATGATGGGAATTGAGAAATTGCTATTAGAATGACCCTTGGGATAATGGTTGTCCTTTATAATTTCAAATCCATTCTCCTGTGTAAGAACCTGTATGATTATATGAAAGATATACGAGGATAAGCAGTGTTAGGTGTTGGATTTTTGTATAAACATTATACACTTGTCAGGATAACTTGGATTTTGTAGATGACCTCTAGTGTCTTATGACTAGTAGTGGAACATAAGTTCTTTTCTAAGATTTAGACCCTTAGGGAATCTCGTATTTAAAGTGTAGATCCAATACGCTTCTCGTGCGAGAATTTTGTGTTTGATGTCACCTCCTGGAATAGAAATGGTGACACCCTCTATTGCATAGCACTTAAATGTAGAGACTGATCTATTATGTTGTATTATAAAATGCTTGGCAGCATTGGAAATATTTGTAAGATTTTGATTTCTTATATAGCTAAGGTGTTCCAAAATTCTGGTTTTAAATTTTCTGCTGCTGTATCCTACATATAATTAATTGCACATGGTGCATTCGATAATGTAAACCACTGCCACACTATTGCAATTGATGTATGATTGTATTGGAAACGTGTTGGTTTCATCTGAATCTCAAAATAATTTAGTGGGTTTGGCATAGGAACAGATTTTACCACACCTGTAAAAGTCTTCTTTTAGCCCTATTTGTTCCAAAATGTACCGTAAACCTATTTCAGGTAATACCATACTTCACGCCACAAGTAGCCATTCTGAAGAAACAATTTCATCTATCCCGGTTGGTGAAATGTACAGAGCTAATAGGATCTGCTGTACTGACAATAGTTATAAAGCAGAACAGAAATTTGTAACAGACTTCGCAAAGGGGGATATCCTAATTGGTCCTTAAAAAGAGCGACTTCAATAGTTGCAAATAAACCCCGTGATTTTCCTTTGTTTAAACCTAAACCTCCAATTAGTCAGGATCAACAGAAAACGACTTTGATCTTTCAGTACAATAATCAGTTTCATGAAATTAAAAATATCATCTTGAAATACTTACCTATTCTAATGGAAGATGACTCATTTGAAACCATTCTTAGAAATGGTTGTCGCATAGTACCACGCAAAGCACCATCATTGGGTGACTCACTTTCCCCTTCCATGTTCTCCTCTAATGAAACCAAAATGACATGGCTCCATCACAAGGGCTTTTACAGGTTTGGTTCTAGCCTATGTAACATCTGTTCCTATGCCAATCCCACTAAAGTATTTCGAGATTCAGATGAAACCAACACGTTTCCAATAAAATCATACATCAATTGCAATAGTGTGGCAGTGGTTTACATTATCGAATGCACCATGTGCAATTAATTATATGTAGGATGCAGCAGCAGAAAATGTAAAACCAGAATTTTGGAACACCTTAGCTATATTAGAAATCAAAATCTTCCAAATATTTCCAATGCTGCCAAGCATTTTATAATACAACATAATAGATCAGTCTCTACATTTAAGTGCTATGCAATAGAGGGTGTCACCATTTCTATTCCAGGAGGTGACATCAAACACAAAATTCTCGCACGAGAAGCGTATTGGATTTACACTTTAAATACGAGATTCCCTAAGGGTCTAAACCTTAGAAAAGAACTTATGTTCCACTACTAGTCATAAGGCACTATAGGTCATTTACAAAATCCATGTTATCCTGACAAGTGTATAATGTTTATACGAAAATCCAACACCTAACACTGCTTATCCTCGTATATCTTTCATATAATCATACAGGTTCTTACACAGGAGAATGGATTTGCAATTATAAAGGACAACCATTATCCCAAGGGTCATTCTAATAGCAATTTCTCAATTCCCATCATCCTTTATAATAATGATAATTCACTGACTATATCCATTTACACACTGCCTTTGTCTATCTGCTAAAGTGCAATTATTCCTAAATAGGGCATTGTTTAGTTATGATTATTTTCTCTGCTGTCAAGTCCAGACATTGAATTGTTCTTCAATTCACATTTAGTATAAATCACAAAATGACTTTGCACAGCTCCATGTATATCTTTATCATCAGGATTTGAATATATGTTCACCACGAGGCTTGTATCCGATCATCCAATAATTATATATTACAGCCTTCCATTTGTTTCTCAGCTACTGCAGTGAATATAGTTTAACAGATATTATATTCTAATGACAAATTATAGTTACTCACCATGTAGCTTCGGCACACATCTTATGGTCCTAGACAATGGATGTTATCTGTTGTACTTCTGTTTGCGTTTCAGCACAAACAAGCTGAACCGCAATCCACCTAACCTGTGATTATCGGATATAAGCCTCCAGGCAGTAGTATTCCTCTACTGACAAGCAATGAGGAAGGACGTAGTACATGTCTGAAACGCGTAGGCAACATTCAGAATATATCTCCTTGCACATGGAAGCTATTCCCTGTTTTAAGATTCAGAATAAAATTGAAACTCAAGTTTCATTTTAAACTTCACTGCGCTGGATCACCATTTCCCTTTCTTTCCTACTTTATTGCCGTGTGCTGTTGCGGAAATCCTGGCGCTGTCTGCGGTTGAAACCTGCTAAATGGTGAGCTGGAGGATTCCGCCTTAAATTCTATGTGTCTGCAGGGACCATGCTGGGCTGTGTTGGATGTGTCACTACACTCGGACAGCTGACCGTGGTTTAGCTCCTATTCACACATCTTTGCAGACCTGATCTCGCGCAGCATCGCAATCCAGCTGTGCCGTTCTGTGCTTACGCATACAAACTGCATGCAGTTTTTCAGTGCGCTTTCCTTGATCCGACAGGTTCCCCCACAGTTGGGCTTTATTTATAGCTCGCCAAGGAATCTAAAGTACAACTATAATTACATACGTGTCCTCTGCAATTGTTTCAAAATACTAGTCATCATTACAATCGCAACTGAGGGCAATTCCACAGCCCTTAGGGTGTTTTATCATGTCGCTATTTCAGTCAGCCCATATTTATCATGGGTTACTTTTATATTGATAGGGTTTCAGCAGACTAGTCCTGTTTACAAGGTCAGGTCAAACCCACTATATAACCACATCAGTTATTTGCCCGGTGTAGGCTAGGATACTTAATTTTCTTTTCACGGAGTACGATTATTCTAGACACAATTTGTCTTTAGTGCATTGGCATTACATAACCATCATGTAACATTGTTCCTTTTTACTCAACTATCTATCAATAAAATATTTGGTATTTTTCCATTCTTTAAATTCCATTACATCACACTACTCTTCCCAAACCCTTTCCTGTAACTTTACATAATTTGGAAAACACCTGTTGGGGGATGTAGTTACCAAAATGGGGTCATCTTTAGGTGGTTTCCACTGTACTGATACCTTTGGTCAATGCAAAATAGTGTCCGAAAACTATTCTTGTAATATCTCCAATCCAAAATCCAAATTGCGCTCCTTCCGTTTAGAGCCTTGCTGTGTGTCCAACTAGCAGTTTACGACCACATATGGGTTATTGCTGTACTCGGGAGAAAATTCTTTACAAACATTGAGGTGCTTTTTCCCTATAGCACAAACCTGTGTGGTCAAAATGCTCACTATACCCCAGATCAATTCCTCAAGGTACGTAGTTTACCAAAAGGAGTCACCTTTCAGGGGTTTTCACTGTACTGGTACCTCAGGGGCTCTGTAAAGGCAACATGGCACCGAGGAATCAATACAGAAAATCTGCTTTCCAAAAGCCAAATGGTGCTCCTTCCATTCTGAGCCCAGCCATGTATCCAAACAGCAGTTTATGACCACATATGGGGTATTTCCCTACTCTGGAGAAGTTGCTTTACAAATGTTGGGGTGCCTTTTTTCCTTTAATTGTTGTGAAAATGAAAAATTTGGAGCTAAAGCTATGTCTTATTGGAAAAAATGTATTATTTATTTTCACTGCCCAATTATAATAACATCTATGAAACTCCTGTGGGGTAAATGCTCACTACACCCCTAGATGAATTCCTCAAAGGGTGCAGTTTGCCAAATGGAGTAACTTTTGGAGAGTTTCCACTGTACTGGTACCTTAGGGGCTTCGAAATTGCGACATGATGCTGAGAAACCAATCCAGTAAAATCTGCACTCCAAAAGCCATATGGCGCTCCTTCCCTTCTGAGCCCTACCGTGTGCCCAAACAGCAGTTTATGACCACAAATGGGGTATTTCCCTACTCTGGAGAAGTTGCTTTACAAATGTTGGGCATTTTATTTTTTGAGAAAATGAAAAATGTTGCGCTAAACCTACATGTTATTGGAAAAATGAAAAAAATAAATATTTTCACTTCCCCATTCTAATAAAATCTATGAAACACCTGTGGAGTTTAAATACTCACTTCACCTCTATATGAATTCCTTGAGTATGTGGTTTCCAAAATGGGGTCATTTTTGGGGTGTTTCCTTTGTATTGGCACCAATGGACCTCTTCTAACCCAACATGGTGGCTAAAATATATGCTAATAAAAAGAAGGCCCCAAAATCTACTAGGTGCTCCTTTGTTTCTGAGACCTGTGTTTGTGTCCAGTAACACATTAGGGCCAAGTGTGGGATATTTCTAAAAACTGCAGAATCTGGGCAAAAAATATTGAGTTTCGTTTTTCTGTTAACACTTGCTGTGTTACAGGAAAAAATATAGGACCCTCAAAGCCACATTAGAACTGAACTGGACCCTATAAAAATAGGCTTATGAAATCTTCTTAAAAAATTTGAGAAATTGCTGCTAAACCTATAAGCCATGTAACGTCCTAGAAAAATAAAAGGATGTTCAATAAACGACGCCAACATAAAGTAAACATATGGAAATTGTTAACCAGTAACTATTTTGTGTGATATTACTATCTGTCTTACAAGCAGATACATTTAAATTGAAAAAAATGCAAATTTTTGCTACATTTTAAAAAATGTTGGTGTATTTTGTGGCAAAATCTCTGTGATTTGCTTATTACTTTACTAATGATTATTTGATATATGCTGTGCAATGTATACGAAAACGATATATTGTTCAGAGATGCTTTTGCCATGGGACATCTTGTTCTTCCTTTGTTTGCTTGTTTGTAACATTTGCAAAATAAAAATAGATATTTAAAAAAAAAAAAACATAAGCAATGAATTTATCTACCAAATTTTACCCTTGACATGAAGTACAATTTGTCCCAGGAAAACATTCTCAGAAACACTTGGATAGGTGAAAGCATTCCAAAGTTACTAACACATAAAGTGACAGACGTCAGATTTAAAAATGGGGCTCTGTCAGTCCAAAAGTGGCTGCGTTGGGAAGGGGTTAAAAACACTTGCAACAATAAAATAAAAGAACACTTTGAAAATCAGCTCCAAAAATGCCTGGATACAAAGGAGGTTTTCTCTTGACATCAGCCTCAAATTTGTAAGTCTAAACATATGTGAACATGGTCATAGTGTAACTATAATTAGTAATCACATGATCAGGACCGATTTCCATGTTTCTTAAAAACAACAGAGAAAGAAAAATTTGGGAATTCAAGCTGATGATAAAATTTCAGTCATTGATACAAGGCCTCAATCTAACACCTGGATTTATGAGCCACTACGTGGACACACTTCACATCCCCCATCAGACTGACTCCAGATGCCTTAACTCCTAAGTCATCACCTCTATAACCTCAGTTTTATTCCCCCGGGTTATCTTAATGATGTATCACCTCATGTACTAATTGTCTTTGTGTAACATCTTAAATGTTGTGCTTTTTTTTCTCAGTCATTCATTTGTAAATTGCCTGACGAAGGAGCCTCTGTGCTCTGAAAGCTTACATATAGAACTTTTATGGTTAGCCAATATAGGTATCATACCTACTATACTTTTGTCTTTTTTGACACAAAAGTATTTGACATTGCAGATTTTTTCTGGCTAACACGGTACTACACTATTTTTTACTGTACTTCGTGAAAATGGAGGATACCCCATTGTACCGAACATAGATGGATCTTAAAAACCTACTGAAGAAACTGGCACAACTGAATAGGGACATATTCTTCCTAACCAGATACAAAAAGGAGAATCTTATCCCTAAAGGCCTCATGATCAGGAATCCAACTGAATATACCGACAACACTCACTTTTCACAGAAACTTTGATACAGATCATCTGAAAGACTGCAGAACCACTTTATTGGATTTTTTTTACAAGAAGAGAACCATCCAAAATAAGATTAATTCCCTAAATGATACAATGCAAGGCGAAACGTGAGTCGGGGTGTTTGGTCGTGGTCTGTGGTTTGTCTTATTAAGGGGCAAACATGCAAAATACGGGTTGGTATTTGACATGATTTTGGATCTTTGATCGTGGTTTCACCTCTTTAGCTATACTCCCTATTCAGTGTTTATGTATCTATATAATGGTAATTTAATAGATGTCTTTTGTATAGTGTCTGTCTATATATTATACCGCCCTATCACATGTATATTTAATGTGATGCATTATGATCCCTCATACCACTACCACATTTTTTATTATGTGTTGTTTTTATATTTTGTGTGATGGTCTACATGTGTTTTTATTATATATTGTAATAAAGATATTTTTTGATATATTGTCTAGTGTTACGCCTCATTCACACGACAGGGTCCGAGTGTCGGCCGATAAAATCGTCCGTTTTGGGACGTTTTTCCCGGCCGCTTTGCATCCGTTTTGCATCCGTTCCGGGCCATGTTGCCGTTTTTAATGGCCGATTTTGACCCATTTTGCATCCGTTTTTTTCCCTGTCCGTTTTAAAATCGGATGAATTTCATTTAAATTTGTTGACACACACAGCCCTTTGTAGATAATGCCACACAGCCACCTGTAGGTAATGCCACCCAGCCCCCTGTTGGTAATGCCACCCAGCCCCCTGCAGGTTATGCCACCCAGCCCCCTGCAGGTAATGCCACCCAGCCCCCTGCAGGTAATGCCACCCAGCCCCCTATAGGTAATGCCACCCTGCCCCCTATTGGTAATGCCACCCTGCCCCCTGTAGGTAATGCCACCCTGCCCCTTGTAGGTAATGCCACCCTGCCCCTTGTAGGTAATGCCACCCAGCTCCCTGTTGGTAATGCCACCCAGCTCCCTGTTGGTAATGCCACCCTGCCCCTTGTAGGTAATGCCACCCTGCCACTTGTAGGTAATGCCACCCTGTCCTATGTAGGTAATGCCACCCAGCTCCCTGTTGGTAATGCCACCCTGCCCCTTGTAGGTAATGCCACCATGCCCCTTGTAGGTAATGCCACCCTGCCCCTTGTAGGTAATGCCACCTAGCTCCCTGTTGGTAATGCCACCCAGCCCTCTGTAGGTGATGCCACCCAGCCCCCTGTAGGTGATGCCACCAAGTCTCCTGTAGGTGATGCCACCAAGTCCCCTGTAGGTGATGCCACCAAGTCCCCTGTAGGTGATGCCACACAGCCCCCTGTAGGTTGCACCCATCCCCCCCCCCACATTCCAGGAGAAGTCACTGACTTCAATGTCCATATATGGACAGTGTAGTCACTGACTTCTCCTGGAGAGGAATTCCCTGCCACAGGTCAGGAGTTCCGCTTCAGAAGTGAGTGACGTCACTGTGTCCATATATGGACAGTGTAGTCACTCACTTCTCCTGTAGCGGAATCCCCGGCCATAGAGTCGGGGATTCCGCTTCAGAAGTGAGGGACATCGCTGTGTCCATATATGGACAGTGTAGTCACTCACTTCTCCTGTAGCGGAATCCCCGGCCATAGAGTCGGGGATTCCGCTGCAGAAGTGAGTGACATCGCTGTGTCCATATATGGACAATGTAGTCACTCACTTCTCCTGTAGCGGAATCCCCGGCCATAGAGTCGGGGATACCGCTGCAGAAGTGAGTGACATCGCTGTGTCCATATATGGACAGTGTAGTCACTCACTTCTCCTGTAGCGGAATCCCCGGCCATAGAGTCGGGGATTCCGCTGCAGAAGCGAGTGACATCGCTGTGTCCATAAATGAACAGTGTAGTCACTCACTTCTCCTGTAGCGGAATCCCCAGCGATAGAGTCGGGGATTCCGCTGCAGAAGTGAGTGACATCGCTGTGTCCATATATGGACAGTGTAGTCACGCACTTCTCCTGTAGCGGAATCCCCAATCCCCGGCCGGGGATTGGGGATTCCGACTCCTACAGGGAGCAAAAAAAGACCCTCCTCCTCCTCCTCACATGCACTCTGCACTGTGAGGAGGAGGAGAGAGAGCGCGCGAGCGACGGAATACATGGCCGTCACTCGGGACACATTCCGGTAATGGCCGTGTATTACCCGGCCCCATAGACTTCTATGGGAGCCGGGCGGCCGGGTAAACGGACAAAAATAGGGCATGTCCCATTTTTTGACGGCCAGGTCAAAAAATCGGTCATGTGAATAGCTCCATTAGGGGTCTATTGTTCCTAATGCAGCCGGGTGACGGACGATTTATGAACGGCCGTCACCCGGCTGGGAAACCCTGTCGTGTGAATAAGGGCTTATTGTTATGAATCGGCGTGGGGAGACGACAGGTGAGCCCTAATCTACCCGCAAGTCAGTCCCTGCCTACTTGCACGGCCCGTCCTAAGTGACGGCGTACAACTGGGCGACTGTCCCTACGCTCAATAAGTGCAAGACATACAACACAAGACAAGGGCACACAGAAGCAAAGGGGAAATAGGGGCAGTTGCCCATGGAAAACCGTGAACAACAGGCAGTGGTGAACGAGCCGAGTCAAACAGGAGAGTACGTAGTAGCAAAACGGAGCAGGAAAATAGTCAGGCAAGCCAGGGTCAAAAAGGTTACAGCAGTCAATCAGGTAAATAGCAGGAATAGCAGAGCCAGGAAACAGAGAATCACAGGCAAGGAACATGCTGCAAGTGAGGGTATGAATAGACCAAGGGCGGAAGCTATAACCGTCAGGCCAGGCTGTGATAGGTTCTCCCTCTCCTCAGCCTGCAAGCCTGAGTGGTAACAGATCGCGTCACTCTAGCAGACCCTGGAGCTGATGAAGGCTGATTAACCCCGGGCTTCGACACAGAACCTGTGTCAGGCAAACCCTTTACAGTACCCCCCTTTTATAAAGGGGCCACTGGACCCTTCCTAGGTGGGCATGGATTGTTGGGGAACCGAAGATGGAACTTCCTGAGCAATATACTGGCGTGAACATCCCGGGCGGGTACCCAAGTCCTCTCCTCAGGCCTATATCCTCTCCAATGGACCAGGTACTGGAGGGAGCCTTGGACCATCCTGCTGTCCACAATCTTGGCTACCTCAAATTCTACCCTATCAGGAGTGAGAACAGGGACCGGAGGTTTCCTCGATGTAGCCAAGGACGGGGAGCAGCTTTTCAAAAGGGAGGCATGGAACACGTTGTGTATCTGAAAAGACGGGGGTAACTCCAGCCGGAAGGAGACAGGGTTGAGGACCTCAATGATTTTGTACGGCCCTATATACCGGGGAGCAAATTTCTTGGACGGAACTTTAAGGCGCAAATTTTTAGAAGATAGCCACACCAGATCCCCGACCACAAATAAGGGGTTAGTAGAACGTCTTTTATCTGCCTGAGTCTTTAGGATGCTCTGGGAAGCCTCAAGGTTCTTCTGAACCTGGGCCCAGACTGTGCACAGTTCCCGATGAACCATATCTACCTCGGGATTGTTGGAAACAACAGGTGTAATGGAGAAGAACCGTGGATTAAACCCAAAATTGCAGAAGAAGGGGGAGACCCCCAACGAGCTACTGACCCGGTTATTAAGGGAAAATTCGGCGAAGGGAATGAAGGAGACCCAATCATTTTGACAGTCTGAAATAAAACACTTTAAGTATTGTTCTAGAGACTGATTAGTCCTCTCAGTTTGGCCATTAGTTTCAGGATGGAAGGCCGAGGAAAAGGACAGAGCAATCTCCAGCTTCTTACAGAAAGCTCTCCAAAACAATGAAACAAATTGTACCCCTCTGTCAGAAACTATATTGACCGGAACCCCATGGAGACGCAGGATGTGTTTGACAAGGCTAACGTCTTGGCATTGGATAGTTTCTTCAGGGGTACAAAGTGACACATCTTACTGAAGCGGTCTAATACAACCCACACCACCGACTTGCCTTGGGATGGAGGCAGATCGGTGATAAAATCCATGGAGATATGGGTCCATGGTCTCTGGGGAATGAGCAAAGAACATAGTAAGCCCGCAGGTCGGGACCTGGGAGTCTTGGACCTAGCAGAAATTTCACAAGCGGCGACGTAGGCCTTAACGTCTTTATGCAACCCAGGCCACCAATAGGTTCTGGAAAGGTGCTTTGTACCTAGGATGCCTGGATGGCCAGATAGTGCGGAGTCATGATTCTCCCTGAGCAACCTTAGCCGGAATTGAGGGGGAGCAAACAGCTTGCTCTCAGGAAGGTTCTCGGGAGCAGAACCTTGATCAGCCGCAATCTCGGAGGCTAAGTCTGAATCCACAGAGGATATGATTATACCTGGGGTCAAAATACAAGCGGGATCCTACTCAGGAGGAGGGGTGACCATGAAGCTACGCGACAGAGCATCAGCTTTGATATTTTTAGACCCAGCCCTAAAGGTAACCACAAAGTTGAATCTCGTAAAATACAACGCCCATTGAGCTTGTCTCGGGTTTAGCCTCCGGGCAGATTCTAGAAACACCAGATTCTTGTGGTCAGTAAGAACCGTTACCTGGTGCCTAGCCCCCTCCAGGAAGTGGTGCCACTCTTCAAATGCCCATTTAATGGCTAAGAGTTCGCGGTTGCCAACGTCATAGTTTCTCTCAGTGGAGGAGAACTTCCTGGAGATGTAGGCACAGGGACGGAGATGGGTGAGAGACCTAGTACCCTGGGACAAGACAGCACCCACTCCCACCTCGGAGGTGTCAACCTCCACGATGAATGGCTCCATTTGGTTAGGCTGAATCAGCACTGGGGCAGAGACAAAGCACCTCTTAAGGATCTCAAAAGCCTGGACCGCCTTCGGAGGCCAGTGAAGGAGATCAGCACCTTTACGAGTGAGGTCCGTAAGAGGCTTAGCGATGACCGAGAAGTTAGCAATAAATCTCCTGTAATAATTAGCAAACCCCAGGAAATACTGTAAGGCCTTCATGGAGACAGGGCGGACCCATTCTGCCACAGCCTGAACCTTGGCAGGGTCCATGCGGAATTCGTTAGGAGTGAGGATTTGACCCAAAAATGGTATCTCCTGCACCCCAAACACACATTTTTCAGTTTTAGCAAAGAGTTTATTTTTCCGAAGGGCCTGGAGCACCTTCCTGACATGCTCAATGTGAGAGGACCAGTCCTTGAAAAACACAAGTATATCATCAAGGTACACTACAAGAAATACCCCCAGATAGTCACTTAAAATCTCGTTTATGAAATTCTGGAAGACCGCGGAAGCATTACACAACCCAAAGGGCATGACGAGATATTCTAAATGACCTTCGGGCATGTTAAACGCAGTCTTCCACTCATCCCCCTCTCTGATCCGGATAAGGTTATAAGCCCCCCGAAGATCGAACTTAGAGAACCATTGGGCTCCCTGAACCTGATTGAAGAGATTAGGAATCAAAGGAAGGGGATATTGGTTCCTTACAGTGATCTTATTTAAACTTCGGTAATCGATGCACGGCCTAAGGCCACCATCCTTCTTCCCCACGAAGAAGAAGCCAGCACCTACCGGAGAAGTAGAGGGGCAAATGTAACCCTTGGCCAGGCTTCCCTGGATATATTCTCTCATGGCTTCACGTTCAGGACAAGAGAGATTAAATATTCTTCCTTTAGGGAACTTAGCTCTTGGTACCAAGTCGATTGCGCAATCGTACTCTCGATGAGGAGGTAACTCTTCGGAGGCCTTTTTAGAAAAGAGATCCGCGAAGTCCTGAATAAACTCAGGTAGTGTGATCACCTCCTCAGCGAGAGAAGCCAAATTAATAGAAAAACATGACGTCATGCATTCATTACCCAATTTAGTAAGATCCCCAGTATTCCAGTTAAAAGTGGGTTTATGCGTCTGCAACCAAGGGAGGCCTAAAATCAAAACGGACGATAACCCCTGCATCACTAACACAGAACACTGTTCCAAATGAATGGAGTCAACAATGAGTTCAAAAACAGGGGTATGCTGCATAAAGTAACCATTAGCAAGCGGAGTGGAGTCAATACCCACTACCGGGACAGGTTTAGGCAAATCATTTAGTGGCATAGCTATGGCAAATTCTACAGACATAATATTAGCAGCAGACCCTGAATCTACGAAGTCACTGCCGGTGGCAGAACTTCCATCAAAAGAGACCTGAAAGGGAAGCAAGATTTTATTAGGCTTCATGTTAACACTAAATACCTGTGCGCCCAAGTGACCTCCCCGATGGTCACTTAGGCGCGGACAGGAGTTCAATTGATGCTTGTCATCCCCACAGTAGAAGCAGAGACCATTCTTCCTGCGGAAATCTCTATGTTGTTGGGGAGACACGGAGGCCCCGAGTTGCATCTGTTCATCCTAGTTCTCCGTGGAAGAACGAAGCAGCGGAACCTCTGGAGCCAACGTAGGGGAGCCAGAGGTGAAGGCACCAGAACGTTCAAGTCATCGTTCCCTGATACGTCGGTCAAGACGTACTACTAAAGCCATAACCTGATCTAGATAGTCAGAGGTGGGATAGCTAACTAACTGGTCTTTAACCCCTTAAGGACGCAGCCTAGTTTTGGCCTTAAGGCTCAGAGCCCATTTTTCAAATCTGACATATTTCACTTTATGTGGTAATAACGTCGGAATGCTTAAACCTACCAAAGCGATTCTGAGATTGTTTTCTCGTGACACATTGGGCTTCATGTTCGTGGTAAAATTTGGTCGATATATTCAGTGTTTATTGGTGAAAAATTGCAAAATGTAGAGAAAATGTTGAAAAAATAGCATTTTTCAGAATTTAAATGCATCTGCTTGTAAAACAGACGGTTATACCACCCAAAATAGTTGCTAGTTCACATTTACCATACCTCTACTTTAGATTGGCATCGTTTTTTGAACATTATTTTATTTTTCTTGGACGTTACATGGCTTAGAACATAAACAGCAATTTCTCATATTTTTAAGAAAATTTCAAAAGCCTTTTTTTTAAGGTACCTCTTGAGTTCTGAAGTGGCTTTGAGGGGCCTATGTATTAGAAACCCTGATAAAACACCCCATTTTGAAAACTAGACCCCTCAAAGTATTCAAAACAGCATTTAGAAAGTTTTTTAACCCTTCAGGCATTTCACAGGAATTAAAGCAAAGTGGAGGTGAAATTTGCAAATTTCATTTTTCTTGCTGAATTTCAATTTTATAATTTTTTTTTCTGTAACAAAGAAGGTTTTACCAGAGAAACACTAGTAAATATGTATTGTCCAGATTCTGCAATTTTTAGAAATGTCCCACATGTGGCTCTACTGCGCTCGTGGAATAAAACACAAGCCCTGGAAGCAAAGAAGCACCTAGTGCATTTTGAGTCCTCTTTTTTATTAGAATATATTTTAGGCAGCATGCCAGGTTTGAAGCGGTGTTGAGGTGCCAAAACAGTAGGAATCCACCAATAGTGACCCCATTTTGGAAACTACACCCCTCAAGGAATTCATTTATGGTTGTTGTTATCATTTTGACCACACAGTTTTTTCACAGCGCGTATTTGAATTGGGCTGTGAAATGAAAAAAATGTCATTTTTTTCCAATAAAATGTCATTTGTGATCAAAATTTCTTATTTTCACAGGGAAAAAAATACCCCATTTTGTTGCCCAATTGGTCCTTAGTGTGGCAATACCCCATTTGTGGTGATAAACTGCCGTTTGGGCTCATGGGAGGGCTTAGAAGGAAAGGAGCGCTATGTGTTTGTTGGAGTCCAGATTTTGCTGGATTGGTTTTCGGGTGCCATGTAGCATTTGCAGAGCCTCAGATGTATCAAAGCAATGGAAACCCACCAGAAGTGACCCCATTTTGGAAACTACACCCCTCAAGGAATTAATTTATGGTTGTTGTTAGCATTTTGACAGCATAGTTTTTTCACAACACCTATTTCAATTGGACTGTGACATTAAAAAAAATGTAATTTTTTCCAATAAGATGTAATTTTTTATGAAAAATTCTTATTTTCACAGGGAACAAAATACTCCATTTTGTTGCCCAGTTTGTCCTTAGTGTGGCAATACCCCATTTGTGGTGATAAACTGCAGTTTAGGCTCATGGGAGGCCTCAGAAGGAAAGAAGCGCTGTGTGTTCTTTGGAGTGCAGATTTTGCTGGTTTGGTTTTCGGGTGCCATGTCACATTTGCAGAGCCCCAGAGGTATCAAAGCAATGGAAACCCACCAGAAGTGACCCCATTTTGGAAACGACACCCCTCAAGGAATTCATTTATGGATAATGTGACAATTTAGACCCAATAGTTTCTTCACAGAACTTATTTGAATTGGGCTGGGAATGAAAAAAAAATATATTTTTTCCAATAATATGTCATTTTAGCTCAAAAATTCTTATTTTCACAAGAAATAAAATACTCCATTTTGTTGCCCAATTTGTCCTGAGTGTGGCAATACCCCATTTGTGGTGATAAACTGCTGTTTGGGCCTATGGGAGGGCTCAAAAGCAAAGGAGCGCTATTTGTTCTTTGGAGTCCAGATTTTGCTGGATTGGTTTTCGGGTGCCATGTCACATTTGCAGAGCCCCAGAGGTATCAAAGCAATAGAAGTGACCCCATTTTGGAAACTACACCCCTCAAGGAATTCATTTATGGGTGTTGTGACCATTTTGACCCCATAGTTTTTTCACAGAACTTATTTGAATTGGGCTGGGAATGAAAACAAAATTATTTTTGCAAATAATATGTCGTTTTGGCTGAAAATTTCTTATTTTCACAAGAAACAAAATACCCCATTCTGTTGCGCAATTTGTTCTGAGTGCCACAATACCCCATTTGTTGTGATAAACTGCCGTTTGGGCCCATGGGAGGGCTCAGAAGGAAAGGACCACCATTTGGCCTACTGGGGATTTTCTAGTGCGAAGTCATGTATGCAGTAGCCCCTGAGGTACCAGTACAGTTGAAACCCGCAAGAAGTGACCCCATTTTAAAAATGACACCCTTAAGGCATTCATCTGGAGGTGTAGTGAGCATTTTCACCAGAGACCTACACCCCATAAACTGTAATGTGGGTTCTCCCGGGTACGGCAATACCCTACATGTGGCTGTTATCAGCTGCCTGGGCACACAGCAGGGCTCAGAGGGGAAAGACGAGGGGGGATAAGCTGTGTGGGGGGCGTCAGGGTAAGTAAAATTTTGGGTAAATTATAAACCAAGGGATGTATGATAAATTTTAAAACACTCTTTCATACAGAGCTCTGCTTATTCGGGACACGTGTCACATTGATATATTAAGTCATCCCTTATAGCAGACTTTGCACCTCTTTTGACTTTTTCCCTTCTTGCCAGTTTGGGGAACTTCTCCTGGAAAGTGTTGCCGCCCTGGTACGATGCGTGTGGCCCTGCTTCCAGAAGTACTGGGTGCCCCCCTTCTTGGTCCCTAAAGATTAGGTTCTTGATAATCACCTCTTGAAATTCCAGGAAAGTTCCCGTCTGGCCTGCACATCGACGTAGCACGTACGCATTGTACAAGCCATCTGTATGATGTGCCCGGCCAGCTTCTTATACCACACCGCATGGCGCTGTAGGGCTTCAGGATTTGATCTGACAAGTCCACCTCTCCCATGTACCTATTGTAGTCCAGGAAGCAGTCTGGTTTGGGGGTGGCCTTTCCTTCATATATCCTAAATTTGTAGGTATACCCTGATGCACTCTCACAGCTTATATATCTTCACGCCATACCTTGCCCTCTTACCCGGCAGGTACTCGCGGAATTGAACCCTCCCTTTAAAATGTACCAGGGACTCATCAATAGAAATACACGTCTCGGGGGTGAATGCTTGGGAAAACCGGGCACTGAAACGGTCTAATAGGGGTCTCCGTTTATACAAACGGTCAAAACTGGGGTCATCTCGGGGTGGGCACGGCTCATTATCAATATAATGTAAGAAGCGAAGTATTGCCTCATTTATTTATTTTTTTAGGTTCCAGTTCAGTTCTGAAGTTGCTTTGAGGGGCCTAAACCCCTATCACACACCCCATTTTAGAAACTAGACCCCTCAAAGTATTCACAACAGCATTTAGAAAGTTTATGAACCCTTTAGGTGTTTCACAGAAATTTAGAGCAAAGTAGGTGTGAAATGTACATTTTTTTTGTTGTCAGAAAATCCTCTTTATACCATTTTTTTTACAACACAAAAGGATTTATCAGAGAAACGCAACTTAATACTTATTGCCCAGATTCTGCAGTTTTGAGAAATATCCCACATGTGGCCCTAGTGTGGTAATGGACTGAAGCGCCGGCCTCCGAAGCAAAGGAGCACACAGTGGATTATGAGACCTCTTTTTTATTAGGCACCATGTCCGGTTTGAAGAGGTCTTGTGGTGCCAAAACATTGGAAACCCCCCAAAAGTGACCCCATTTTGGACACTAAACCCCTTGAGGAATTCATTGTAGTTTTCATGGGGTGCATGCGGCTTTTTGATCAGTTTTTATTCTATTTTTAGGTGGCGTGGTGACTAAAAAACAGCAATCCTACTACTGTTTTTTTATTCTATTTTTTTACAGCGTTCACCGTGCGCTATAAATGACATTTTCACTTTATTCTGCGGGTCGATACGATTACGGCGATACCAGATGTTTATAGTTTTTTTTTATGTCTTATGGCGTTTGCACAATAAAATAAGTTTTGTAATAAATCACTCACTTTTGGTGTTACCTTATTCTAAGTGCCATAACGTTTTTATTTTTCCATCAATAAAGCCGTGCAAGGACTTTTTTTTTGCGTAACGAACTGTAGTTTCCATCAATACCATTTTTAGGTACATGCGACTTTTTGATCTCTTTTTATTCCATTTTTTGCGAGGTGAAGTGACCAAACAATTGTGATTCTGGGACGGTTTATTATTATTTTCTTTTACGGCGTTCACCGTGCGGGATAAATAACAAAATAATTTTGTAGTTCAGGCCGTTACGGACGCGGCGATACCAATTATGTATAGTTTATTTGTTTGTTTATATATTTTTATTAATAATAAATGACTGATAAGGAAAAAGGGGGGATTTTTACTTTTAATACTCTCAAATCTTTTATTTTCTTATTTTTACACATCTTTTTTTAACTTTTTTTTAACTTTATTACTTTGTCCCATTAGGGGACTTGAGGACAGGAGGCCCTGATCGCTATTCTAATACACTGCACTACTTGCGTAGTGCAGTGTATTAGAACTGTCAGCTACTCACTGACAGCAAGCATAGTGGGTCCTGACGTTGTCAGGACCCACTAGGCTTCCGTCTATGGCATAGCCGGACGCCATTGTTTGGTGTCCGGTTGCCATAGTCACCATCGCCGGCCGCTATCGTGTAGCAGGCCGGCGATGGCAGCTTAACCCCTAAAAAGCCGCGATCTCTATAGAACGCGGCTTTTAAGGGGTTAATCAGTGGGGACACAGCGATCGGTCCCCGCTGTAGGAGCTGTGACAGCTGCTGAACAAGACAGCAGCTGTCACAGCTCCTGTATGTGTCGGGAGGACGGCCGAAACGGCCGTTACTCCCGAGACGTACTATTCCGTCATGGAGCGCGAACAGGGCGCTTTCCATGACGTAATAGTACGTCACTGAGCGTTAAGGGGTTAACGGCGTTCAACAGACGCAATCTAAACTGGCACCTCAAGGCAGGATCATTCCACCGAGAAGCTACACCCCACTTCCTAAAGTCAGAACAGTACTCCTCAACGGGTTTCTTACCCTGATATAAGGTCACCAGCTGGCTCTCGGCAAAGGCAGTCTTGTCAGTCTCGTCATAGATGAGCCCGAGAGCAGAAAAGAAAAGGTCAACGGAAAAAAGTTCAGGGGCGTCAGGAGCCAAGGAGAAGGCCCATTCCTGGGGGCCGTCCTGGAGCAGGGACCTAATTATACCCACTCGCTGGCTCTCAGAACCTGAGGAGTGGGGTCTTAATCGGAAATAGAGTCTACAACTCTCCCGAAAAGAGAAAAAATTCCTCCGGTCCCCTGAGAGCCGGTCAGGCAACTTGAGGTGGGGTTCAAGAGGTGAGGTGAAGGGTACTACCTGGGTAGAATCACGCTGGTTGAACCTCTGAGCCAGGTCTTGGACCTGTAGGGAGAGACCATGCATTTGCTGAGCCAGGGCCTCAAGGGGATCCATAGTAGGGTCAGGGACCAGGGTAAGAAAAGCTATAGGGCCTGTGATTATGTTATGAATCGGGTGGGGAGACGACAGGTGGGCCATAATCTACCCGCAATTCAGTCCCTGCCTACTTGCATGGCCCGTCCTAAGTGACGGCGTACAACTGGGCGACGGTCCCTACGCTCAATAAGTGCAAGACAGACAACACAAGACAAGGGCACACAGAAGCAAAGGGGAAATAGGGGCAGTTGCCCACGGAAAACCGTGAGCAACAGGCAGTGGTGAACGAGCCGAGTCAAACCAGGAGAGTACGTAGTAGCAAAATGGAGCAGGAGAATAGTCAGGCAAGCCAGGGTCAAAAAGGTTACAGCAGTCAATCAGGTAAATAGCAGGAATAGCAGAGCCAGGAAACAGAGAATCACAGGCAAGGAACATGCTGCAAGTGAGGGTATAAATAGACCAAGGGCAGGAGCTAGAACCATCAGGCCAGGCTGTGATAGGTTCTCCCTCTCCTCAGCCTGCAAGCCTGAGTGGTAACAGATAGCGTCACTCTAGCAGACCTTGGAGTTGATGAAGGCTGATTAACTCCGGGCGTCGACAAAGAACCTGTGTCAGGCAAAGCCTTTACAGTTACAGTGAAGGAAATAAGTATTTGATCCCTTGCTGATATTGTAAGTTTGCCCACTGTCAAAGACATGAACAGTCTAGAATTTTTAGGCTAGGTTAATTTTACCAGTGAGAGATAGATTATATTGAAAAAAAACCTGAAAATCACATTGTCAAAATTATATATATTTATTTGCATTGTGCACAGAGAAATAAGTATTTGATCCCTTTGGCAAACAAGACTTAATACTTGGTGGCAAAACCCTTGTTGGCAAGCACAGCAGTCAGAAGTTTTTTGCAGTTGATGATGAGGTTTGCACACATGTTAGATGGAATTTTGGCCCACTCCTCTTTGCAGATCATCTGTAAATCATTAAGATTTCGAGGCTGTCGCTTGGCAACTCGGATCTTCAGCTCCCTCCATAAGTTTTCGATGGGATTAAGGTTTGGAGACTGGCTAGGCCACTCCATGACCTTAATGTGCTTCTTTTTGAGCCACTCCTTTGTTGCCTTGGCTGTATGTTTCGGGTCATTGTCGTGCTGGAAGACCCAGCCACGAGCCATTTTTAATGTCCTTGTGGAGGGAAGGAGGTTGTCACTCAGGATTTGATGGTACATGGCTCCATCCATTTACCCATTGATGCGGTGAAGTAGTCCTGTGCCCTTAGCAGAGAAACACCCCCAAAAACATAATGTTTACACCTCCATGCTTGACAGTGGGGACGGTGTTCTTTGGGTAATAGGCAGAATTTCTCTTCCTCCAAACACGGCGAGTTGAGTTAATGCCAAAGAGCTCAATTTTAGTCTCATCTGACCACAGCACCTTCTCCCAATCACTCTCAGAATCATCCAGATGTTCATTTGCAAACTTCAGACGGGCCTGTACATGTGCCTTCTTGAGCAGGGGGACCTTGCGGGCACTGCAGGATTTTAATCCATTACGGCGTAATGTGTTACCAATGGTTTTCTTGTTGACTGTGGTCCCAGCTGCCTTGAGATTACTAACAAGTTCCCCCTGTGTAGTTTTCGGCTGAGCTCTCACCTTCCTCAGGATAAAGGATACCCCACGAGGTGAGATTTTGCATGGAGCCTCAGATCGATGTCGATCGACAGTCATTTTGTATGTCTTCCATTTTCTTACTATTGCACCAACAGTTGTCTCCTTCTCACCCAGCGTCTTACTTATGGTTTTGAAGCCCATTCCAACCTTGTGCAGGTCTATGATCTTGTCCCTGACATCCTTAGAAAGCTCTTTGGTCTTGCCCATGTTGTAGAGGTTAGAGTCAGACTGATTAATTGAGTCTGTGGACAGGAGTCTTTTATACAGGTGACCATTTAAGACAGGTGTCTTAAATGCAGGCACCAAGTTGATTTGGAGCGTGTAACTGGTCTGGAGGAGGCTGAACTCTTAATGGTTGGTAGGGGATCAAATACTTATTTCTCTGTACATAATGCAAATAAATATATATAATTTAGACAATGTGATTTTTTTTTTTTTTTTTTATATAATCTATCTCTCACTGCTAAAATTAACCTAGCCTAAAAATTCTAGACTGTTCATGTCTTTGACAGTGGGCAAACTTACAAAATCAGCAAGGGATCAAATACTTATTTCCTTCACTGTATATTTGTACTATTGGTGATTTACATTCTCAATTTATTGTCTATATATGTCTTGATAGGTATTCTGATACAATACAAGGACCTGGATCAAGTCTAACCAAGCAAGTATTAAAGGAATTCTACAATAAATTACAAAATCAACTTATCATCTGCAAACAAAAGAAACTCAACAGACTAAGGATGAGAGCAGGTCTCAAAATACAAGAAGGAAAGCAAAATCCACATAACTATTTGGATATACCATCCTCTGTTGTAAACCTCTCTCAGTATGAACCAAGCAAAATTAAAATTAATATTCTGTCTAAAGGACTTACATTTTGTCCCACTAAACCACTTGACTGAGCCCAGTTTTGCAGTGACGTGGAGGAATACTTCCGCAGATTGCAGCTGAAAGAATTATTTTCTGACAAAACAGATATGACATTACAAGCTGGGATGGGAAAAGAAACATCAAGGAAGAAGAAGGCAAACTGGACCCCACAATCTGGATACAATCCAACTGTGGATTACTACATTGACTGCTTCAGAAAAAAAGTTACATTTGAGATCTTGGACCAACAGCACAACGTAACACACAATCTCAGCATGGAGGAAAGGAACGCTATAAAATCACTAAAATCCAACAAAGACATCATCATCAAACCCGCTGATAAAGGAGGAGCTGTAGTAATTCTGAATACCTCTGATTACATCCAGGAGGCACACCGACAAATTTCAGACAAAAAATACTACACCCTGCTTATAGTAGATCCCACCAAACAATACACAGGGGAACTTGTCCATATCATCAATAGTTTCAACGCTGTGTCAGACAGTTTAATGGACCTTATACCGGACAATCCCAGAATAGGTACATTCTACATGTTACCTAAAATACATAAAGAAGGCAATCCAGGGAGACCAATCATTTCAGGTGTTGGGACTCTGAC